>NC_081157.1:22575106-22897106 GCF_012432095.1 Onychostoma macrolepis | reverse complement strand
TGTAAGCTGACTTCTCAGATCCCTCCTTGAAATGAAAGCGGGCGGTAAGTAACTACTTTAGTTACAAGTGATTGATTTTCAGTTTTTTTAACCCTAAAAAGTGTATAATTACATATTTCGTCGACAGTTATAAACATTCCAGTTTCTATTTCATCATAATCAGGGCTGAAGTTTATTAAATATCTAAAAATGTAGACTTAACGTTAGATCTGTTACTAACCCGGTAACCAGTAACGTTATTGGAATAAACTTTATTTGCCGAAGTATAAATATTCTATTAATCATAACAATGTTGATGAAGTTGTTTTAGTAAATATTAATGTAATATCTCCTAAATTGAGCTCAGTTATGCTCTGTCCCACGACTGGTTTATCAATAAGGAGGGAAAACTGGCTACTGGTTGCGAGCATGTCAAAACTGCCATTGCAAAGCAACAAAACTAATCGTTATTATATAAAATGTGTGTTTTCTAGTAATATTAATAAGCTTTAAAGCATTTTAAACAATTTAGACTCAAAAACGATGTAAATAATCTCTCTTGGTGACCTATATTTCGCAATGCAGCTTTCCAGTATACCACCATCCCAGTACCATGGTAATACCTTGTTTTACTGGTCTTGTACCATAGTAATACCATGATATTCTTTGAAGTACATTGGTATAACATAAATATCATTGCTTATGATTATAGTGATATATTGGCACCATAGTGTGTATCTAAGTGCAATGGTATAGTGAAAAATATTTTGTCATCTTTAGGCCTATACCATAGTACCACTAAAGTACTTTTTGCATTGCTCAAGCAATTAACTTTCGTCTTTATTTATATTTAATGGCCAACTTCAATATCTAGTGGGCAGAGTGACCAGTATATAGAAGACATGTCATAAAATGCAGTTTAATGCTGATGAATATGAATAATTCTGTTGATGAGACATTAGTTATTAATATCGATCATCTCAAAATGGCTAGGCCAATAAAATAGTGATGAAAGAAACATTTGCAAAATTACAGTTCATGAAGATCTTTGGCCACAAGCTGATTTGTAATTGCATTTTCAGTTTCTTTATTGCATTTTGGATGCATTGTGTTTGTGTTAATTGTGAATTTCTTCTTCCTCATCTCCAGTGCTCCACTGTCGATGTGCCAAATGTTTCTCTCTGCCTGTCCGGAAGCGGGTGCGAAAGCGTGCATCTGCCGTCACGCTGCTGTCTCTTCCTGAAGAGCTGCTCCTGTGTGTTCTCCAATGCCTTTCCGCTGAGGATCTCCTCGCCGTCAGAGCTGTTAGTCCAGCCGGATGCAAGCGTCTAACCTTATAAAGCCGCCATTACCAAAAAGTGGTTTTCTAATGGTAAATGTCATTTGATTCCGCAGGTTCATTCTCATCTTCGAGACATTATTGATAGTAACTCAAGCGTCTGGGCACGAGTGAGTTTCAAAGACCGCTGGCCGGCCCCTGATACCGTTTGGTTGTTTGAGAGGTATGATATATACTAACATTTTCACCAGTTTCCACCCTGTTTTCAGTTGTTTGTGACTACAGATGAGGACCTTAAAATTCATTCACATTAATTTGTGGACCAGTTTGTGAAATTTATTTAAAACAAGTGCATCGAAAGGACCTTGTGTAGATAGATTCACTGTAGAAACACTTTTTTCTTTTCTTTCTCAAATTAAATGATATTTCCAGGTTTTCAATTATTCTGGAAACTAGGGCTGCATGATTAATCAAAATTAAACCAAAGTCACGTTGAGTGATTGAATCACAAAGACTGTGATTTAATTAAATAAATATGTGCTGCGTGTTTCAAAAATGAGTTTATTTCAAAATAAAGGTTTGGTGGTTTAACATTTTAAAATGAATAATTAAGACATGCATACACACACACACACATATATATATATATATATATATATATATATATATAGAGAGAGATTAGTGTTATTTTATAGCTGTGAAGTAAAATGATTAGGCAAGGCAAGTTTATTTATATAGCACAACGGTAATTAATGTAAAGTGCTTTACATTAAAAAGGAATTAAAATAATCACAACAGATGCACAAGAAATAAAAGTACAGAATAGAATGATTTAAAATAAATTTTAAAATAAACTTAAAAATAAAGATGATTTTTTATATATATATATATATATATATATATATATATATATATATATATATATATATATATATATGAGAAGAGTTTATTTGCAAAAACGGATAACTCAGTTTTTGTAATTTTTCAAAAATCATGTTTTTTACTATGTTATCATGTTTTTATTGTGTTAGTTAGCTATATTTTTTTGTTATTTCTTAACCTAATCAAAATAACCTAACTGCAGTTGGATTGAGATTAATTGGAATGCACAATGAAAGAACATGATTTTTGAAAACTGTTAAAAACGGATTTATCTGTTTTTGCAAATGAACTCTTCATATATAGTGATGCTACAAATGAGATTCCATCTTTGAAGTCTATTAGAATCTTTTTACACAATCATTCTCTTAACGGAATTGCATTTTAAATCGAGTTTTAAATCGACACTCACGTCAAACAGCTGAAGGACTCTAGCCAGACAATACAGTAACGTCCCTCTCCGGCCCTGGAAAGACAAGACAGAAGAAAGAGATATAATTACACTTTTTCTTTTAATTTTGTAGAAAGAAAATTATCCCAACATTGAGAAAATATAAAAACAATTATAATAATAATTTTATATATATATATATATATATATATATATATATATATATATATATATATATAATGTGATTTGCTTATAATTATAGTATTTCTTATTTTAATATTATTATTTGATAATATTGAAAAATATATATTATTATTATTATTTCCTTAGTTTTGCCTAAATTGTGCTTGCTAGTGCCTGTTTGATATCCATATTTTAAAACTTCTCACTTTCAAGACAGATTAGTACAAGTTTTTTGTTTTTGACTTTATTTTTAATGTCATTTTCTCATTAATTGTCCTCTACAATATCTAGAGCTGCAGAGAAAGGGAACTTCGAAGCTGCTGTGAAACTAGGGATTGCGTATTTGTACAATGAAGGACGTAAGTTTCTGCTCTCATTCCCAGTGTTCCTGTGTCTTTATGGATTGATTGATTTAATTGTCTGACTGGCTGATCAAAGCTGTAGTGACGTGTAAATGTTCTGCAGCTTCGCTCAGTGAGGAGGGACGTGCCGATCTGTGCGGCCGCATGGCATCGCGGTTCTTCAGTCTGGCCGAGAGCCTCAGGTCCCCGCTCTCCGACCCGTTCATCTGGCTCTTCATCCGGCCGCCGTGGTCCATGTCTGGCGGCTGCTGTAAGGCTGTGGTGTACGACCGACTCGAAGCTGAGTGCGAGACCAACCTGGTGAGCCATGCCTGAGTATCCTAGCATTCATAGCCACTACACCTCCTCCAGGACCAATGTTTCTGTTTTCTTTTATTAAGATATTAATGTAAGCATTAAACTTACTTGAATTCAATATGAAATGGCTATTCACATTTTAAAAGGGATATTTAATCAGACAAAATTCAGATTGAGAACTATAAGCAGAATATTTTATATAATATATATGTCAATGTTGGGTAATTTTCTTTCTTATTATATTATAGGTGTAATTTATATCTCTTTCTTCTGTCTTGTCTTTCCAGGGCCGGAGAGGGACGTTACTGTATTGTCTGGCTAGAGTCCTTCAGCTGTTTGACGTGAGTGTCGATTTAAACCTCAATTTAAAATGCAATTCTGTTAAGAGAATGATTGTGTAAAAAGATTCTAATAGACTTCAAAGATGGAATCTCATTTGCAGCATCACTGAATTGCTTCTTCTCAAAGTCGAGATGCTTATAGACACCTGGTCATGTTGGGTTTGGGTTGCTCATTTTATGTCTTCTGTGAAAGGGTTTTATCATTTGTACTTCTCATAGTCAGAAGGTCCTAAACTTCTCTCATCAAAACCCCTCAGACTGAATCCATATCAAATGAGCAGCAGGTGTTAAACACGGTTCGTGACTCTATGTTTATCAGGATGAGGAGAAGCGTGACGAGGCTACGGCGATGCTGAAGGAGTCGGCGCGTTGCGGGAGCGTGCAGAGCTCGTATCTGCTGTGGGAAATGAACCGCGGGACGTCGGTAAGACTTCCTCTGGACTCGCTGATCATTATTAGTCCTGTTTCTCTGCTATTGATGCTGATGGCTGGTTTGATAATCTGTCTGCAGACGGCTGACCCTGGCAGGCATCTGCAGTGTATGCGCACGCTCCGGGACTACGCTGCCAAAGGATGTTGGGAAGCTCAGGTGACTGCAGAAAATGTTATGTGCATGGAATATTGCATTCAAAATTGACCTCATGTGGTTTTTTGATACATATTTTTAATCTTAATGTGCGTGATAAAGTTATTTATTCATTTAATTTTTTTGCAGAAATATTTATTTTAAATATATAACATAAATATATATTTACATAGTAATGTATATAATATTATTTCTCTTTTGGAGACCAGAATTTTTTTTTTTTTTTTTCTTTGAAGAATATTTATTTAATTTATTTAAAAGAAATATTTATTTTTAATATATAAAATAATATTGTATATATTATGTAAATATATACTAAAATATTTATTTTGTCCTTTTGAGGACCAAATTTAGTTTGCCTTTTCTTTTCTTTGTCTTTTTTCTTTTCTTTTGCATTTTATGTCATTATTATTATTATTGAGAATGAAAATAATTGCTTGCTTTTTTTTTTTTTTAAATGTATAAAGATATTTAAAGGAAAACATTTTCTTTACATAATTATATACATTATTATATAAATATATTTATATTGTGAGGACCAGATTTAGTTTTAGACTTTGTTCAGCATTTCATTATCATAAACAAAAGAAAATATTTTTTATCACTTTTATCAGATTTGTTGTTTATATATATATATATATATATATATATATATATATATATATATATATATATATATATATATATATATATAGTTTGTTTTTATTAGCATGAATAAAGCCATGGTAGATGGCATGATGCTGAATTGTAAACAAACATCTTGTCTTTTGTTTGACGGCTCAGCGTTCAATTTATTTTCATATTTTGACCTTTGCTGTCTGAACGTGACGTCTGTGGTGGGAGTGTGTTTGGTGAAGTCATTACCAATCATCCGTCTCCATTATATCTCCATTCTCACGATGCCTGTGCTCTGAGCACGCTCATAATGGAAGTGCACGGCCTGGGAAAGCTGCGTCATAATTCCCGTCATCTCATGTGGAGCTTTTCTCTGCCATTGTTGACATTTATTTAATAATAATCAGCAGCTGTGCCAGATTGAATGCCACTCTTACGTGTGTAAATAAGCTTGTATGGGGGCTTCAAATGAAGAGTGATCTTTTTAATGCCATAGTCTGTACATTTGTGACGCCATATTGAACACACATACACACATTCTGGGTTTCATGTTGGTCTGATTTGCCTGTTCTGGTCTCCCAGCTGGCATTTGCGAAGTCATGTGGCGCCGCAAACCCTCTGGGTCTGGAGCCGCGGGCCTGCGCTGAACTTGTGGCCCAGTTCTTCCACTCCGGACCTTCACCCCTGAAATACCCACAAAACCTGCAGGGACAGGACATCACCACTAAGAGGTACAACATCAACGCTTCCGATGATTAAAAATAATCCTGCAGTTAATAGACATGGAAAACCTGGAACTATAAGAGCATTTTGTGATTTCTAGGACTGAAAAGTTAGTGTCACAGATTTTTTTTAAATTGTTTTGGTTTTAAAAGATTTCAAATTTAAAAGATTTAAAAATGTATATTATTATTATTGTTATTTAGTGTTATTATTATTATTATTATAAGTAATATTTGGAAGTTAAATTTTAAATAAAATGTATAAAAATAAAGATTAAATAGAAAGATTAGAAATGTTGCTTTAGCAGCTAACCAAAATAAGTTGCTAAATTACTAAAAAACAACAATAGCAATATAGAAATATTCAAAAATGAAAGTTCTGAACAACAAAATTACTAAAACAAAGCTATTTAGAAATATTTTGTAAAGACAATAAAAATGACAAAATCACATAACAAAATGTCTAAAACTTAAAGCTACTGAAATATTTAAATATAAATGACCAAAACAAATAACATAATTAAACTACATAGAAATGTAAAACATAAAATTAAAGAAAAGTTTATAACAAAATTACTAAAACTTAATGCTATAGAAATGTAACTAAAAATAAGACAGGCCAGCACATTACATTTCTATAGAAATATTGAAATACTATTAAAAATGCTAAAAGCTATATAGAAATATAAAAAAAACCCTAATAAAAATTTAAAACTACTAAACAACAAATTTACAAAAACAAAGCTATATAGAAATATTTTATAAAGCATTTAACAAAGTGACTAAAACCTAAAGCTAAATAGAAATATTAAAAAAGTAATGAAATTTCTAGAACTTGCAGCAAAATTACTAAAAAACACTGAAAAGATAATTTAAATTATTAATAAATATTAGAGATGGTGTGTATAAATAATACTGAAATAACATTTGAGTGTTGCATGATTTAAAAAAAAAAAAAAAAAAAATTATTGGCAGCAAAACCCTTGTAAATATATTGTGAATATTCAAATACGTATTTCTAAGACCTAGTGGTGGCTAAACAAATTTCCTGTCTGGCCCATGAATGTCAGTACTTCAAGCAATATTTGGCATTTTTGTTGATAAAATGAAGGTCAGATTGGCCATAGTGGATTTAATTCTCTAAATTTGTTAATTAAATCAGATTTATTGAACACATCCTTGCTTTTTTATATATATATCCATGTTTCCCCCTCATCACTCCTGTATTTTGGCAGGTATATTCTAGTGGACTGGCTGGTGGAGGTGACCACCATGAAAGACTTCTCCAGCCAGGTGCTGCACGTGACCATCGGCTGTGTGGACCGCTATCTGAGCCTGCGCTCAGTGCCCAAGGCCCAGCTGCAGCTGCTGGGCATCGCCTGCATGGTGATCAGCACACGGTGAGCAGCCACACACCACACAGACGCCCTGTGAAAGCTGTGCTCAACTGAACTCTTTCTGACTCGTCTGACCCCTCAGATACATCAGCAAAGAGATCCTGACCATCCGCGAGGCCGTGTGGCTCACAGACAACACCTATCAGTACGAGGACCTGGTGCGCATGATGGGGGAGGTCATCTCTGTACTGGACGGGAAGATACGGGTCAGTTAACATAACCTTGTGTCTGAAGTTCAGAGTTCAGTGCCAAAACTGAGAGAACTGCGTACTTACGAGGCATTTTAACTATTTTTACACGTCGTGCATTCAAATCGTTTAATCACCTTGTAAAGTTGTCCAAGTTCTTAGCAATGCATATTACTAATCAAAAGTTTGATATATTTACAGTAGGAAATGTACAAAATATCTTCATGGAACATGATCTTTACTTAATATCCTAATAATTTTTGGCATAAAAGAAAAATCGATAATTTTGACCCATACAATGTATTGTTGGCTTGCTACAAATTAAAAATTCTAATTAAAAACAGATTATTTTACTCTATTTTTAGACTTTTATTTAGAGTGCCAGCCTGCATTCTAACATAAAACAAAAAGAACTTGGAAACACTTGTCAATTAAGATTTTTTTTTTATATCTGATAGTTACATTTACATTTCCAATAACTGATATGCAGAACCAATGTTTTAAGACTAATTTTGCATTTAATAATAATAAAAAGTAGGGCTGCACGATAAATTGCATGTGATTGTCATGCGTATCCCGTCATTTAAGCCGGTTCTATGATTAGCAGTAAATCGCTATCACGTGCTTTCAGATGGAGCGGCATTTAATACACAGAGCCGTAGTTCACTGACAAGCTACGCAATATCGCGTTCAAAATCACAGATGAATCACCTTCGATTATGAACGCGATATTGCGTAGCTTGTCAGCGATCTACGGCTCTGTGTATTAAAGGGGTGGTTGATTGCTATTTCACCTTTTTAACATTAGTTAGTGTGTAATGTTGCTGTTTAAGCATAAACAATATCTGCAAATTTACGAAGCTGAAAGTTCAATGCAAACGGAGATATCGTCTTTTAAAATTCTGGCAGTTTAATGCCTATAAAAACGGCTCGTAGGGACTACAATGAGTTACTTCCCGGGTCCGTTACGTCACGAACCCAGATAAACCCTGCCCTTGGGAACATGTAATGAAGGGGGGCGAGGCCATGCTGTGCTGCTTTAGAGAAGAGGAAGAGAAAACTAGGGGTGCATGTAAAAATCTATTCATATATGAATCGCGATTCTGTTTTCTAAAGATTCTAATGGATTCACAAGTTTCAAAATCAATGTTCTAAAGCAGCAGTTCTTAATACTGTTCCTCGCATCGCCCTGCTCTGCATTTTTCTCTCTCTCTCTCTCATTCAATTCATCAGCTCAGCTCCAACAATGAACTGTTCCATTTATACACTTATTTTTACATAGCTATGAGAAACGTTATACATGGATGCATGTGCATTTGCTGTACTGTATTAAAGCTTTAATAACAATAAAACTGTATATTAAAAGCTTACATAGTAGCATTTACAAATAACAGCATATCTAAAAGTATGAGACAACAACAAACAAAAAATTTAGGCCTACCATTAAAAGCCGTGCTTGCACAGGTTCTGCACGATCCTCTTCCGGAGCACATGTCGCTGAGGTGAGGGGTGGGACGATTAGACGCACACTGGCGGTTTAGCCAATCACAACACACCGGGCCAGCTACCCAATCAGAGCCCATCGTGTGTTTCCGAGGGAGGGGCTTAAAACCAGGAAATAATCGGGGCGTTTATCAGAGAAGGGATGGAGCGGTGTAGAATAAAGTTAAATTATATGAAAAATAATGCGTTGTTTTTTTTTAAGAAGCATTAACAAGTTAGACTGCACCCCATAAACACAATCAAGCCTACAAAAAAAACAGTCAACCACTCCTTTAAATGCAGCTCCATCTGAAAGCAGGTGATGGCGGTTTACTGCTAACCACAGAACAGGTTTAACTGATGAGATGCGCATAACAATCACATGCGATTAATAGTGCAGCCCTAATAAAAAGTCAATATGACTTCCTGTTTAAAGCACAGCAGCGCAATGACAAAGAAGTACCAAATGGTGCCATTTTATCTGTAAAACTGATATTTAAGAACTAATTACATGGAAGACAGATTATCAGTCTGTCTCTAATAAAAGATTATCTCACAGATGTTCAAAGCCAGGCTTTCTTTTCATTTCCTTTATATTACCTATTTAATGGTGCTTTTGTATTGACTAACCAATGAACATGTTAATGTTGTGTTTCAGACCCCCACAGTGCTGGATTATGGGAAGGTGCTGCAGTCTCTGCTGCCTGTGGAGCGGCGCAGCTCTCACCTCTTCAGCTACATCTGTGAACTCTCTCTGCTCTGCTCGCCCCTCACCGTCCCGGGACCGGCCCGACTCGCCAGCGCCATCCTGCTGCTCACCCGAGCGCTGCACAACTACGGTACCGCTGCCGTCACACTGAACACATGAAGCATTAGGGATGTAACGATTCACTCAACTCCCGATATGATTCGATTCACGATTTTGATTTCACGATTCGGCTTTCTCACGATTTAGTTAAACAAAATGAGTTTGAAGACAAATTATACAGTAAATGAGAAGGTGTCATTTTACTAGGCTATTGCTGCACGTTTCTTTGTGAAATTGAAATATAACAAAACTATATAGAAATTTTAAAGTGCCCCTATTATGGATTTTTGAAAATTACCTTTCATGCAGTGTGTAACACAGCTCTAAGTGAAAGAAAACATCCCGCAAAGTTTTAAATCTGAAAGTGCACCGTGTATAAAGTTATTATCTCTCAAAAGAAAGAGTTGACTCTGAATCATTGAAACGAGTCGTTTTTAAAACGAATCCCAAGCCGTTTCATGTTAAAGTCAACATGAAACATTAGCATATTGCCCGCCCACTTGTTGGTCTTTTTGCTTTGGTTTGAATGAAAATGCAAATTCATTCTTTGCCACTAGGTGCCGCTTTTGAAGCGTAAAATAAAGCAATAAGCCCCAAGAAGCCGTGGTTTACATTGAATTTATAACAGATAAGAGGCTTAGCTGTTATAAATTCACTGTAAACCACGGCTTCACGGGCTTATTGCTTTTATAAAATGGTTATTCCATATACGTAGCAAGGCTTCACAAAATAAAGCAAAGCAAATAAAATTTAATGATATTAATAAAAACATTATTCTTCCACCAAACAATGTAGTTCCTCTGAAACGGTTGTGGTAGCAACAAAGTGGTTTCCGAGCAACACAGGCATAAACAAAGGTGTGTGTTTGTGGAGTAATTTACAACAGCTTCAAATGCGGCTCAACCAATCAGAATTCAAGGATCTGTATGCTATGCTAGTACATAAGCTAACGAATACAGACATTAATTATCATATAACCTAGTTTAAACAGCATTTATCATAACATGATTTTTGTAGGAATTGTAATCAGGCACTAAAGAGAGTACCTATTAAAAGTAATTTGAACCAATGGGATTGCATGGGGTCCTAATGGAGATTTTGAGGGGGGACTCGATTTGTCACCACACCGGAACCAAAGCTACTAGAAGGCAAGCCTGCAACCATTAGCCGAAAATGCGTAACGGCTAATGCTAACGCTTCCGGTCTGGCAGTACGTGGGAAAGGAGACCACGTTTTTTTTTAATGAATGTTAATGGAGGAGAGGCTTCACTACGCTGAATAAAAAGCTTTTTAGAGGAAAAGGCTTATTTAATGAATCGACAGCCTGTCTGCTAATCTTCAACATGTTTTACGTTAAACAATACTTTTGGATTTAACTATTTTTAGAGTTTACACCGAAAAAAAACACACAGTTTTTTAAGAGGAGTCACTGACTTTTTGCGACAAGTGGGATTCAGCTTACGGCACTTCCCATTCATTCCTATGGGATCCATAAACGGCAATTGAGTGTTGCACAACTCTGACTGAAGTGTGACCCATAATAATAGGGGCACTTTAAAACAAACCTCAAATCAAAAAACTAAGATGCACAAATAAAAGAAATCTCTTCATATAAACAAACAAAGGGCATGTTCACACTTGGCGTCTTTTTTGACAAGAAAAAGTTGACGAGCACTTTTTTTAGTAAATTAAAAGCTGGCAGCATTTTGGTTACAAATAGCAGCTGAAGGCACCTTTTGTTACTATAACAACAGCTGCAACGGTAGCCTAGCACTGTGTGCTGCAGAAATGTCGAGAGAGAGTAAAAAGTTGGCTTTTGAAGTTAACGGGGAGGGTAATGTCGGTTCACAACGACGTTTGTGGGTGCGCAACATTTACACGGGAAAGAAACAGTTTGGTGCTGACAACAGTTTAGTCCAGGAGCTCCGGTTGGATGATGCACGGTTTGCATCATATTTTAGACTAGATAGAGTTTCGTACTCATATCATACAACTCCTTGTGCTCTGAAACTAGTACGATCTGTCCACCAGCTATCTTCTCTATTTTTCTTGTTGTTTTTATGGAAACGACTCAATACTTGCTTGTCATTGGTCAGCTGTCAAAAAGGCGCTTCAATTTGAAAAGACGCTCTAAGCTACAGAAAAAGACACCGGCGGTGGTGTTTTAAAAAGCACTCAGGACATTTTTGAAAACACTGTTTACTTCATAGGATTATAATGTTAAAACAGATGCTGGCAGCTTCAAAAAAGACGCCAAGTGTGAATATAGCCTAAGGCTTTGTCTGCTCTTTCTATTTAAAATTAGAGGTAACCACTGCATTTTAATCATGATACAAACAAAGAGGCAGCATATATGCAGCACGAGCAGTTTCTAATCTAAATTAGACTGTATAATTTCTAAATCTGAAGCAAAACTAGAATGGTCTGACTTTAGTTTTGTGAAACTATACTACATAAAACATATCTGAACGAAACCTGAATGAGACTCTGATTCACTCTCTGCCAGCAGGTGGCCCTTATGAACAGCAATGATGCAGTGTTTCCTGGGTTACCGCTGTAAACAAGTTTATGAACATTATTTTAATATGCATCATTCAGAGCCAAGATGAAAAGAAAATAGCACGTAAACTTTTCTAAAGACAGTCAGTTCCCTCAGAGATGCATTCATATAAACTCCTACTCGTATCGTGATTTGTTTGGCATCTCAACCGATTTGAATCGTCACACATTTGAATCGATTATTCATCGTTACATTCCTATGAATCATTCCACGAGCCTTATTCGAGGTTTTCTAATGTGCGTTTCTCAACAGTTCCCGTGTGGCCTGTCCAGCTGGAGGAAAACACCGGCTTCTCCAAGCACGACCTGGTCTCCTGTGCTTTACTGCTCTACGTCAAGTGGTGAGTGTCCGTGTCAATCACGATCCGTCTAATTTATTCATGCAGAGGACATTTATGGTTATTCTGAGCCTGAGAGAAGCAGCCTTTTCACAGCTTCACTCTGTTGTCGTTTATCGCGTCTGGTCTGTTTCCTCCTCAGTGTTTCCATGGATGCAGTGATGTGCAATCAGGTGGTCGTTATGTTAACGAGGTGTTAACGAGTTATCTGTGCTTGTCGCTTCTGCCCTTTGAGGTGCACAATCAGCGGCTGCTTTAGTACTCCTCTGGGTTTGAGAAGTCATGCTCTTGTTGCTGTAGGGAGATTAAACTTCTGTCCCGCAGCGTCTCGGGAAGATGTACAAATTGGCCTTTTTCAACCCTAGTAAGCAGCCTTGCTTTCTATATAGACAGCTCCCTGCTAAGGTAGCATCTTCGCTGAAGTGGAACCATATATGTGGCTGATTTGAAACGCTGTGATGGACTGTTATTATTATTATTAATTTTTATATTATTATAATGTTTGCTATCGTCATTATTTTTAGTTATTTATTTTACATTATTAGTTATAATATTTGCTGTTAAACTAAACCTAAAACCATAAAAAAATTGCTACTAAAATGCTAACTAAAATAAAATCTATAGGTCAGCTTGTCTAATTTGTTTAGGTTAAGTTGAAATACTAAAGTAACTAATACTAATAAATACTATATAAACACATTTTTAAAAAGCACAAAGTAATGAAAATGACAAGCAAAACATTACTAAACATTTAACTAAAATTAAAGTGAAAACAGAAGTATTAATGTATGAAAATGTATTAATATGATATTTCAGATCTGATACAACAACATTAATAAACAAGAATACGATGATAAATTATAACTAATAACAAATTTAACTAATAATTTGAAAACAATTATAATAAACAAACATAATAATTACAAGTAATCGAATCTAAACTAATTTGTTATTATAATATCGGTAATCACAATTTGTATATGTTTTTGTATCAAATATTAGTTAGAATATTTATCATTTATTATAATTTATTTCTAATAAAATTGTTGTTTACATGTATTAACAGAAAATATCATTCAAAATATTAAAATCAATTATTTTAAAATAACACTGATTATAATTGATATATTATTGTTTTGTGTTGTTTTATATCAGTATATCTAAAAGTAAAATAATTAAATATAAATTGATTCTGAGGTAAACCAATAGATTTTTAAATCGTTTTAAAAAGAATCGTGATAGTTAGGTGAATCAATTTTTTGTTAGCATTATTGCTAAGATAAAAATGTTATTCTGTAATCAGCAAAAGAAAAACTCTGTGTACACATACTGGCTGCAAGTGCATTTGAACAAAAACTGTTTTCTCTCCGTACATTTCAGTTCCTAATCAAATATATTTCTTGTGACATTTCCTGTTTCCTCCTGCCGTCTTCAATCAGTGTTTTCATTGAGCTTGCAGTGCATGCTGGGATTGTTTTCTACACTAAGCATACATTCAAGGACAATGGCTTTTGCCAAAACAAGGCGTAATTTTCTTGCCTACAGGTTGTTTTAGACCTCGATGCCTTAAAATGTGGAAAACGGTGGAAAAAAATTGTAGTGGCGCTGTTGTCTTTTCTTGTGGGTCTTTAGCGTTTTCTCGACGTTATGTTTCTGGCGCTGACTTTTATATATAGCTCTGCCATTGTCTTCAGATCTCACAGGCTGAGACGAGTTACAGCAGTTCTCTCTGAGTGATCTTTGAGTTGAAGAAGCGGGATAATGAGCCGATGTCACACTGACTTTGAGCTCAGTGGGGTCCTAAATCGTGCGGAGCAGGTTAATGTAGTTTGGTTGAGGATTAGGGATGCAACGATATAATTTTTTCTGCTGATAATGATCCAATCTGATACCAGCGCAGGTTTTAAATCGATGTCACTCTTTTGTGTGTTAAACACAATCTACTACATATAGATAACTTCATTTTAATGAAAAAAATATATAATCATGATCTATGACAAAAATACTATTATAAACTAGGTTAGTGGATAATTCAGCAGCAAAAGATACTCTAGAAAAATCATGGGTGCACAATAATTTTATAAAACCTAGTGAAACATTTTTATTTACAAATAAAAGTGAATAAGTGTAGGACTAAATCTGGTAAAATGGTACACGTTGCTCTTTGTGTTGTTGTAAAATACATTCATGAAAAAACAAACAAATGCATTTATATATAAATATACTATAAAATTAAAAGACATTTATTTTAAATCTATAGCACAGTAATGAAGGCAGCAACATATGATAGATAGGACAGAAAAAGAAAGACTATTAAAAATCTTTCATTGCGCAAAAGTATTCTAATACGAAAGGAATAGTATACGCACAATATCGGATTTGGATCGGTGTCATCTGACCGATATCCGATCCACAGAAAATTACCGTATCGGAGTATCCTGAGTATCGGATCGATGCATCCCTATTGAGGATGCGGGTGAGACTGAGCTGTCTGCTCTCTCAGTGGAGATGAATGCTGAGCAGTCAAGCGAGTTTTGATCTGCCCTCTACAGTCTTAACGAAACACTTCTGTTTCAGGTTCAGTTGTGACTCGCATCCTGACCCTAAACTTTTATTTTTCTGTTTTATAAAAATAAATGATTCCAAGTTACATGAAATGCTTGAAATATGCATAATTTGACAATTAGGAAATTGTGAATGTGAAAGTAAAAATTTTAAAATACTAATAGTAGTAATAATAATATGATAGGATTTGTTTTTTATGGTTTATATATGACCTTTAAGATGTAAATTAATTACAGATATATCTAGGCTAATGTAACATTAATATTAATAAACATTATATGATAATTATTGTCAATTATAATGGTTCTAAACTGTAACTAATAAAAAATATTATATCCAATAATTCTAATACTCTAATACAACTTCTAATATTGTTTCTGTATTCAAATTTTTGTGATCAGTATAGTTCTGTTTTTATATCAATTAGTTGTATTTATCATTACTACTAGTTGTATTTTTGAATTATTTTTATTATTGTTTACATGTGTTATATTAGTTATATATTTATTATTACTATTATTATTAAGTTTATATATTAGTTTAAAATATTTAGTGTTTTAATATTGGAATATTCATTTATTATGAATTCTAATATTTATTATTTGTTTTAATATTAGAATGTTAGTAATATTTTTTATGTTGTTGTCCATGTATAACTAGTTATATAATTTTATTTATTATTAATTTAGTTATTCAATATTTGATTTATTTAATTTTTATATTTAGCGTATGTGCATGCATATATATATATATATATATATATATGGCAAACGCGTGGGGAGGGCTGAGCCCATTCGGGACTACGGAGCGTCGGCGGATGTTAAAGAGAACACCGATTTTTCATTCAAACAAATCGACGTAAACTACACATTCGAGTTAATCGATCAAATCGATTTATCGCCCAGCCCTAGTATGTATATATATATACGCTTTTTAGTTTCACTTTCGAGATTGGCGATTGCACGTCTGTGTTTATACTATGATGCAGCAGTATTTACCACACATTTTACAAGATTAGATGTTTGTCAGTTTTGCTCATAATCTGCAAATCTTGTTTCTGATTGCACTTTAACCCCAAGGGGGAAATCCAGATCAAATCCCAGAAGGGAAAATCAAAACAAAATAAAGTTAAAACTTGTTTTGAACAATTTCTTTGTCATCTGCAGATTGATTTTTAAGTAGATGGGGGGAAAAAATCTATTTAAATCGTAAATCGGCTTTTTTGTGAAAAAATCTGGCATTTTTTTTTTTTTTACGCCATATTGCCCAGCCTTAATACATACATACATACACATTTTATTATTTAGAATATTTGTAATCTATTATTAGTTAGTATATTTTTATTTTAATGTTGTTATTAGTTTAATATTATAAAATCTTGTTTACATTACTTTTTTCATCATTATTAATTTAGTTATGAATTTGTTATTTGTTTTAGTTATATTATTATTATTACAATTTTAGTATAAATTTATAGTTTGTGGTTTTATATTATTAATTATAATTTGTCGTAATTTTAGTTTATATATTATTATTATTATTATTATTATTATTTACGGAGTAAATGTTTTGGTTTAATGGTGTCTTTTAAAGCCTCTTGCACACTGTAGAAAGTTTGCCTCAACTTCTAAGAATACTTTGCAAGTCAGAGAGTATTTGTGTTTTTGCTTTGTTGAGCTCATCACTGGCTGATAATTGCCCTTCAGTCGTGACCAAAATCTAGCAAAATGTTTGTTGCATGATTTTCTGTGGGCTGCATCTTTACAATGTCACAGTCAATGCAAAAATCGAAAGCTTTCAATCGAATCAAAGTCTTATGCTCAGTCTCACTGACGTGACTCTTTCTCTCCACTCACAGTTTCGGTCAGGATGTGCCCAAAGACTACAGACACGTGTCTCTGACCGGAGTCAAGCAGAGGTTTGAGGACGACGCGTATCATCAGATTAGCAGAGACGCGGTGAGTGTGCTCGTTTCCTCTCAGAGTCCGCTGTAGTTCATCTGGTGAAGTGTGTGTGACGTGAAGTGTGTTTCTGTGTCAGGTGATGGGCTTTAAGGAGCTCTGTCAGGTGCTGGAGGTCCCAGAGGTTGAGCCGCAGATGGAGGCGCCCAGCGCTAGCAGTCAGCTAACAGAGATGCACACTTTCCTGTCCTCTCCCACCAGCAACAGCAAGAGGTGTGAACTAACGTTACGTGCATATGCCTAAATCCTGTCTAGAGATGCAGGATAATGATAGAGTTTGAACCCTGACTTTTTAAATTTTTCATGTGTAGCCTATAGTGAGTAATGGTCTTCATCTTGTGAGCACAATCTTGGAGTCACAATATTACTACTTGAACACCAAGACCGTTTGAGGAAACGTCAAATATTATTTATTTCAGATTGTAGGGGGCGCTGTAATTTAAGAAAATCCTAAATTCTTTAAATCTAATGGTTGAAATTTGCCACAATTGTATTTTGTGAAGTTTTTTTTTTATGTGCTAGGACCCTGAACAATATTAGGGAAAATATTGTATGTCATATATAAACAGACAAATCCTGATAATTTAATTATATTATATTAATATAATTGTTTAATATAATGTTAGTTAATTGGTTATTGTCATTCGTTTCTTTTTTTTTTTAACATGTTATTTTTGTTTTATATTAGGGATATATAATAGAATCCTCATTCTTAGTTCAATTTATTTTTTTTTGTATTAATTATTAGTTAGATTATTTGTTATCAGTAATTTATCTTTTTTTTATTATTATTATTAAATAATAATTGCATTAATTGTAAAACATTTAAAATAATTTTAGTTTATATAATTTATTTATTTAAAGTAAATTATCAAGGCTGCTTAATAATTTTTAATTAGTAATAATATTTCACAATATTGCTTTTTTAAAATAAAGTAAATGCAACCTTGGTGAGCATAATTTAGTTTACTGACCCAATATTTTGCCTTTTTTTTATTTTATTTATTTATTTTTTTCTTTAAATATATTTGTCTGCATTAATGCTTACATATTTTTATATCAATGCATTTCTAATACTGATGTTTTTTCTGCATCCTTAAGATGATGATTTGTAAAATGTGGGTGGAGAAAAGATTGATGATTTGAATGCATTGTTTCATTTTAAATGTTTTTGTTGATCAGGAGGCGTGAGGACAGCATGCAGGAGCACCGGGGCAGCTTCCTGGCCACGCCCACAGCTGAGCTGTCCACTCAGGAGGAGATGCTACTGGGAGACATCCTGGACTGGAGCCTGGACACTTCCTGCTCCGGCTACGAGGGCGACCAGGAGAGCGAGGGAGAGAAGGACGGAGAAAGTGAGTGGTGGGGGGGGAAATGGCTCATATATCATCTGCATCATATTCTGAATCATCTTCCACAAAAACAATAAGACAAAACCAATTGTTATTGATGCATGAGTCACATTAGTGTCACGACATCTTGAGTTCATCAACTTGAGATTCATGTTGCATGGATTCTGAGCAACCACTTCAGTTTTAGTTCTATTTTTATAGAATATATTTAAAAATATACATTATATACATTATATCATTTTTAATGCAAGGCAAGTTTATTTAAATAATTTCAATGAAAATTAAATTTCATTTCATACACAATGGTAATTCAAAGTGCTTTACATAAAAGGATTTAAAATAATCAAAAAATAATCACAACAATAAAAGCAAGGAATTAAAATTTTGAAATGATTTAAAAATAGAAATAGAAATAGAAAACGATGATGCATAAAATACAGTGCAATCAGTTTGGACGTAGCACAGCGCTCATTCAGTAAATAAGACTAGTACACCTAGAAACTACCCTCATGTCATTCCAATCCTATATATTTCTTTTACTCTGTGAAACTTTCCCCTACTTAAAATAGTGTAACAAACTTAAGTAATTCAAAATTATTTATTAAAATAATGTCTTTATTAGAAACATAATACTTTTTATTAAAATAGTTATTCGTTGAAAAAAAAATTCATAATTCTTTCATTCATTGTTAAATTAACTGCTAAACAAATTACCTTTTAATTAAAAATGATTAAATTAAATTATTTAATTAATTTAATAATAACATTGTTAATATTTCCTTCATTGAAAAATATTATTAAAATTATTTCCCAATTAAATTAACATATTGATTATTTTATGTTAAATTGTTTACACAATGTATTACTGATTAATATTATCATTTAATTTTATATTTAAATTTTTTTTTTATAATTTTAATTAAATTATTAAAACTCACCTTCAATAAGGTGTTTAAAAATGTGATCATTATAATCAAATCGTTAAATCTGTGTCTGTTCCTCGCACAAAGCTTAGCTTTGAAGATTTCAAATAAAGCACACAGCTTGTACTGGTGACTTATGCTGTTTTGTAAAATATTACAGAATCTTGTTGAAGCTGACTTAGTTTTTTTTTTTTTTTTATTACCGTATTGTCCCGAATATAAGATGTACCTTTTGGAAAAAGGCTTTTTGAAAACCAAATCTTGTTTTTTTTTTTTTTCTCTCTCTCTCTGTAAAACATTTTTTCTTAAATTATTTTCAAATTGCATATTTTTCCTATTTTTGTTTTGAAAATATGGTAAATACTGGTAAAATGTACCAATAATGACATTGAAAATATACACTTTTTGATATACCATTGAAATAACAGGTAGCCCATCTGAATTATATAACATTTAGGCATTTATAACATCTCAATTTTAAATTTTATTAACAGTAGAAGTGAAATCTTATTGTAGTCTTCAAATCTGGGTAATGTCTTATGTTTTAAAACCACTTACAGAGGAAGTTTGTTCCCATCAGGCTAACATGACAGTCACGACATATTACATATTTCATGGCACACTCGTTTTATGCGTTTTTGGTGCCACCTATTGTTGTGGGTGTATTACTGACATGTCAAAGCCTAGACCCCGAATATAAGACGACCGCGTTTTTTCAGATGTATTTTAAAGAAAAAAACATCGTCTTATATTCGGGTCAATACGGTACATTTATTTATATTTTTTGCTTTATTTTGTGTATTATGTACGAAGAGAAAATAGTACAATGTGAGCAAAAATAAATAATGTAATTTTCATGGCTATTTCTGTTAAGTTTCATGATATTTGAATAGTCCAAGCACCTCTTCAGTCCCACTCATTAAAGTCTGAAAAGGCAGTTTGATGAGTAACCGAATCTCTTTCTGCCACAGTATCGGCTATGGAGGTGCAGATGGAGCCGGTGGTCGAGTGCGCTGACAGAAAGATGCATTGTTGCGCACTCTCCAGCGATGACGACAGCCTTTGTGAAAAGCCCACCGAGGAGGCGGCAACGGGCGGGAGCGGCAGACCCTGGACACGCCACCTATCCTCCTCTTCTTCCTCGAGCACCTTTTGCACAGACCGCCGCAGCTCGGGCTACTCGTCCATCCAAAGTGTTCCCAGTCCGTCCATCTCTTCCTCTCTGGTCTCTCCCCAAAATCCTGCCGGTTTCTGTCTCCTCCTGCCGCCCGCGCAAAGGACCCGCCGACAGGTGAAGAGGAAAAACACAGCGGCGCACAGCGGAGGAGAGGCGGAGCACGATGAGGACTCAGCCAACGTGGCCTTTCTTAGCCTCTGATTAATTGACAGGAAGCTGTCATCCCTTAACGCATCACTTCCTGGCCGCCCGCCAGGAGCACTTTGGTTCACGGGTGCTGATGGTCTTTATCTCAGAGCAGCGAGAGTGAGATAAAGCGGCTGAAATGTCCATTTCTGAGCTTTAAATACGATTAGAAGAACAAATGTCATGTTTTTTCCTTTCCATAATCCATTTGACTTCAGCTCCCGATGGTGCGAGTGCCTTCGCCCGACTGTTGCTGTTGACAAGCAACGGGATAAATGCCTCAAGTGTGTTAAAATCACTGGAACTGTCACTGTTTTTGAAGTCTTGTGTACGTTGTTACATCTTCGTATTTGAAAAAGCGGACTGTTTACATAAAAGGACTTAAAGTTTATCAAATATGTTTTTTTACGAAGTTACATACATGCAGCTATGGAGAAAACCCACTCAGTCCATGAAGTTTCATGCTAACAAATGCGCTGTCTGAACAAAACTGATTTGTTTACGTGGATGTTTCTCGTCGCGTATTTTGATTATTTATCTGGAACTGTACTGAACGACTCCAGTGTTTTTATATTTGCGCATTGCTTTGCGTTCGCAACAAATCTTCTGCCAAAGTTCTCACATTAACGACATTCATACTGTTTTTCTGCTTGATACCACTGATGTTTTGACCTGTGAAACTTATGGAAGCTTGTTTCCGACACTGAGTGAAAAAAAATGCAACTATTTCTCACAATTTGGACTTTTTTCACACATTTGTGAGTTCTCGCAGTTCTGACTTTTTCTCAGAATTGAATGATTTAAACATTGAGATGTAAACTTGCAATTTTAAGAAAATCAGAATTTAGCTAAATTGTTTTTCTCAGAGTTGTACTTTATAACTCACAATTGTGAGTTTATATTAAGAACAATTGTAAGTTTTCTAATCTAAATCAGAACCACATGATGAAAACTCGCAATTGTGAGAAAAAGTCTGAATTGTGAGAAAAATTTGCAATTGCAAGGGGAAAAAACTTCAATTGCGAGTTTATTTCTCTCAATTCTGAGAAAAGAAGTTAGAATAGCACAATGTAAACTCCATTGCAAATTCTGAATTACGAGATGTAAACTCGCAATTGTAATCAAATCTGAATTGTGAAATATAAATTCTATCTCTCAATTCTGACTTTTTTTTTTTCCAAGAAAAGAAGTCGGAATAGCATGATCAGAGTAGCATGATGTAACCTCACAATTGCGTGGAAAAAAAGGTCAAAATTGCTATAAACTTGCAATTGTCCAAATTGTGAGGTACAAATTTGCAATTACGAGGGGAAAAAAGTCAGAATTCCAAGTTTATATCTCACAGCTTTATAAGTCGCAATTGTGTACTTGCATCTCACAATTCTGAGAAAAAAAGAATAGTCAGAATGGTGGGATAAAAAGTTGCAATTGCCCTTTTTTATTTTATTTAATTTTTTTATCCTGTTGGAAATGAGCTTCCATAGAAACCTGTAAACGTACAGTAAATCTGTATGAATTTCTCATACTTTTACGACAGATCCAATGCAACAGCCGATGAATGTGATCGTTTGACATGCTTTTTCGTAATGACCTCGCGAGATTCTGAGCACTTTTTATGACCCAATGCTGAAAAGCGAAATGATGCTTTGTAATGAGTCTCGATGTTTTATCTTTATATATGCTTGAACAATCAACTGTACGTATATATATTTGTGAGTGTTCGACCGTGTTCATCTGTTTGAGGTTATGACACTAAAAGCATTAAGTTATTATTTTTGTGCAGGTCTTGTTGGTACTGTATGTTGAACATCACTAAGGATTGCAACTGTAAATAATTAGTTCTTGTGTATAAGTGTAAATATATAAATGTATGAAGCTGTGAAAGGCCATGTGAACATGAAAACAGACGCGTTTGTTATATTCTGAAAACCACAATAAAACAATGCAGTAGTTACATTTGCAAGCCCGCATTGTTTCTCTTGCATACTGATGGGAGCTTGTGGTTTGCAACCATTTCATGTCTTTCGCTGCATATTTTAAATCATTATGATTTAGTATCGCTAAAGATCACACTTTATCACTGTGGTTTGGTGATCTCGTGAACATGTTGCTGGTCAAACACTTGTTAAACTGTGGTTTCATCAAAAGATTAACGATGTTAGTCAACAATTACTGAGTTGTGGGTCACATTAAACAAACAAAGGTGTTTTTCGGGTCTGTTGCACCTGAATACTTGCATTAATAATGTGATACAAAATTTGCATGGTTAAAATGTGAACTAGTAAAGACACACACACACACACACACACATATATATATATATATATATATATATATATATATATAAAAATACTTGATTGTTACGTTTTGATTACATTACGGAGTTGTTTTGAAAAAGTAAAAAATAATATAATATTGGAACATACAAATGTGTTATCCAAATCCTTATTAATAAAATGGGTATATTTTTTTGCATGGTTTTCAAAATTCAGCTGGTAAAGGCACAATGCAAATACATAAATGCATATTGTATTCGTTTTTTATTAGTTTGAAAAGAAGAGTTTGCTTCTATTATACATGTATAGTTATTTCCATAAATATATGGTTATTTTATGCATTTCTTTTATTATTAATTCTCAAAAACAATATGCAGAAAATAAGAGATAACAATAAACGATGGTAAATTAAAAATAAATCAAATAAAAAGGAAGGTATTAAATACTTTCAAACTAGAAATACAGTAATTTTGAGAATGCCAAGTCATTAAACACAGGAAAATAACTGTAGATAACGCTTCTTTACGCGGTGTTTTTCTGTTAATTTTGAAGTCTTTCGCGCAGGTGAAGTACAGACATCTGCAAGCGGCCAGACGCGCCGGTCACGTGACCGCAGGCAGCCGCCCAGCTGGAGGAGATCACGTGACCGCGTTTGTTGTGTCCGCACCGCACGGCCGCTGCGCTGCAATGTCATCACCATCACCATCTTCCTCATTATTATCGCCCTTATGAGCGATATTTCCCGACGGAACGCATCCGTGGCGGGGCCGAGCCGATCGCGGACATTTATTCAATGCTTTCCGCCTGAAAGCGCCGCAGTTGGAGTCCTGTGCGGGACAGAAAGACGAGTGAAAGGTGAGCTGCGCGTCAATGCGCGTCGTCTTTTGTGTATTTCTGTCGGATTTAGGTCAATAAACAAGTTCTTGATTCAATTACAAAACCATTGCAACGTTTAAGCTAAAGGATACGGACCCATAAGACGGAGAAAAACAACGCAACGCGCGTTTGATAGAAAACACTGCTTTAATTGGGAAATAAGCGAATGCAAACACGACGTAAATAAAAGCAGACAATGCAGAAAAATGGCATAAACTCACCAGACAGACAGACAAACAGGCTCCAAAGCTGTGTCATCGATGCGAGGTCACTGCCACGTCGGTAATATTAACCCTGCCATATGTGTAATATTGACATATATTCATGACCTGTGCTGCAAAGATGAAAATTGGCCATTTTGGTATTGTTTAAGTGTTGTAGCATTGTTATAGGGCTGCGAAACGATTAGTCACGATTAATCGATTCAAAATAAAATAATGTATGTTTATACTGTGTATATTTATGTAAATAGACACACATATATGTATTTATTTAAAAAATATTTGTATGTAAACACTTGTATGTGTATATGTGTGTGCGTGCATGTGTGTGTATTTATATATACACATAATAAATATACACAGTACACACACATATAGGATATAAACATAAACTATTTTATTTTGATGTATATTATTTTGAATCGATTAATCGTGACTAATCGTTTTGCAGCCCTAGTTGGAAATGACATTGTAGTCATAGGCTACTTATTTAGATAAACAGCTTAAAGCGATTTGTCACCCAAAAAGGAAAAACCTGTCATCATTTCTCACCCTCCACTTGTGCCTTTCTTCTGTTGTACACAAAAGAAGGTATTTTGAAGAATGTTGGTTACCAAAAAGTTGACGGTAGCCATAGTATTGTTTCCAAACTGTGGAAGTCAATGGCTGCCAGCAACTCTTTCATTTCTAACGTTCTTCAAAATACCTTCTTTTGTGTTCAACAGAGGAAAGAAACTCATGCAGTTTTATAGCAACTTGATGGTTAGTAAATGATTGCCAAAAGTTACATTTTTAGTTGAACTATCACTTTAACTAGGTTACTTTCAGTAGTCTGATCACATTGTGCAATCAGAAGTGAAATGCATGTTTGGACTTCTTGTTTCTTATGGGAAGCATGAGTCTTGTAGTTGCTCTCGGTCATCTCGGGATGGAGTTGCGAAACGCTCTTGTTTACACTAAACTCAGAGTCGATATGAAATTCCTGGAGTAGCTCTGATAAGTTTCTCTCATATTTCTCTAAAGACTTGTGTCATGTCCTGATGTTTACTTTCTTTTCGTCCAGGTCGTGAAGCGCTGTGAATCTGAAAATGGCCGTGTGGCAGCAGTTTGGATTGCTTCTGTGGAAGAACTATATTCAGCAAGTTAGTATTTGTCTTATATTTGCAATGTATGTGTTGGTATTTTTCTTTTTGCTGGATGTTAGATTTAAGGATAGATGGTTGTTGATGGTATTAAGCTCCGTTTTGTCAGATTCAAGACAAACATCTTAATACAAGGGTTTTAGGGCACTGATAAACACTAGCGTTCAACAGCTTAGGGTCAGTAAGATTTAAAGTGACACTAAAGGCATGTTATAAATTATTTCTATTTTAAATAAATGCTGTACTTTGAAACTTTCCATTCATCAAATAATCCTGAAAAGATTGATCACAGTTTTGACAAAAATATTAAGCGGCACAACTGTTTTCAACATTGATATTAATAAATGTTTGCTGAGCAGCAAATCATCATGTTAGAATGATTTCTGAAGGATCATGTGACACTGAAGACTGGAGTAATGATGCTGAAAATTCAGCTTTGATCACAGAAATAAATTACATTTTAACACATAATTAAATAGAAAACAGCTATTTTAAATTGTAAAATGATTTTATAATATTACTGTTTTTACTGTATTTTTGGTTAAATAAATGCAGCCTTTGTGAGCAGAAGAGACTTCTTTCAGAAACATCAAAAAAAATAAATAAATCTTACACACTCCAAACTTTTGACTAGTGTTATATATAATATTTAGGCCTTTTCACAGTACAGTTGCAGGGTTTTCGCAGGTTTTTGCACTGCAAAAAATCAATATCTTCTTCATTATTTTTGTCTTATGCCATGGTCTGTCTGAATACTGGATTCTGATTGGCTGGCAGGTGTTGATTAAATTCGTTGAACTGCACAGCTAGTTCCAGGCATAGACATATAAATACCTAGACACCTCATTGGCCGCTTCGGTCCGTTGCTGCGATACGTCAACACGTCCGCCATGTTTGTTAGGGCAAGACTGCCTTAAAAACTAATGGAGGTAAACGGGGGAGCTGCGTTTTTCGGGATAAAAACACGATAACGTTTACATTTATCAACCAATTTCAGTGGTTTGTGATCTACATGGAGTTAAAAATAACTCTGCCTCCAGTTATTCAGTTAGGCTTGGAAAATTAATAATTTTCTTAAGAAATTGTAAAAGCTCACACTCACACTCGTGTTGATTTGGCAGATTTTTTCCGGTTAACAATTCTAATATTGATGTAGTATAACTGTGACATATACATGTAATGTAATTTTAATGTACATTAAATGAAATTAAGTTGTTTCATTGCTTTCTCTGTCTTCAACCCCAACATTTGAGCTTTTCTCGTGCTTCAGGTCAAAACACAGCTCGTTCCTTTGAAATACTGAGGGGAAAAAATCTAAATAATACATATTTAAGCACTAATAATTTACCATCATTGAGAAAATTGAATAAAACCAGCAAATACAAATCAAAAAGGGACACACTGGTAGTCTGCTTTTTATTTTCATAGCACACTATACAGATAAAAACTCCACAACAAACAATAACAAATGTAACTGATAATAACTTATAGTGGTAAACTAATATGCACTGATGCACAGCAAAAATATAGTAAATGTGATATGTAATATTAAAATGTATACGTAGTACAAGTGGTAGTGAAGTGAATAATATATAAAGCGAATATAACAGCACAATAACTGATATAATAGATTTATAATAGCACAAGTTATATGTGTAATACAATAATAAATAAATGAATAACAATAGATGAATAATAGCAAGTAGAATATGTAATATCAAGGGTGGAATAATACAGAATAGACAATAATGAAGAATAAATTAATAGTAAATTATAAAGTAAATTAAATAATCGTGAAAAGTACAGTTTTATAATGGTATTTGTGTAATAATTATTAAACAAAGTAAGACACAACTAATGACAAGCAAAAAAAATTGTGGTCATGAATTCCAAATTGTGTTTAATTAATGAGCTCCTTGAGTATTTTATATATATTTTGTTGTGACGAAAAAACCTGACTAATAAAGACTAATTCTCCACTGCTTCCCTCAAGATTTTCCTATATTTTCTAATTAGGTTTTTCAATGAATGAGTAAAATAATGTAAACAACTTGACAAAGCTTGACATTTTGCTCCACAATGCAAATTACACACACCCATGCGGAAAACACACATTCCTTTATTTTTCAATATGTTACTACATAGGAATATTTGGGGTGTGAGTGTGTGCAGTTTACGTTGTACAACAAAATGGCAAAGTATAGTTATGCTTAACACAGACCAGAATATAACCCCCCACAAAAACCCTTCCTATAAATCAAAATTAATAATCATTATTACAACATAAATAATAAACAATGATTTTGTCATGATATTGCAGCTTCACTCACTAAGGAGTTCCTGTGTTTCTCATTTCTAGGCTATTTACATTATGCAGTTTTTGTGTAAATGCACATACAGTACATGATCAGCATTAAACAGCCTGTGTAAATAATTTTAAATGCAGTCTATAGTATTGTGATTGACTGAAAAAACTGTTTATTTTTAAATATTTGACAAAAACGACAGAAACATTTAATAAGATAATTATATTGTTATAAAAGTTACCCTTACAAAGGTTAAAAAATGCTCCTGGAAGTCTGTTCCGGGGAGAGAGAGTGCTTTGAATATGATCAGGGTCATTCTGGCCATTCATTCAGGGCTGTTCTGGGTTTTAACGAGTACAAATACAACATTAGGCTGTGAAGTACAGCCTAGTCTCTTGGAAATGTAGAGAACAGGCTTTCCTCAGCTTTCCTTAAGGCTTGCTTTGTCCTGTTTGCAGTTGGCTACAAAATATATATAAATATAAATATATATATATATATATATATATATATATATATATATATATATATATATATATATATATATATATAATCAGTACACAGTTTTATGATAAGCTATGAAATCTTTATAATCAAGTTATGATAAACGTACTCTTTGTAAACGAATAGTGAAATTAAAGAGAGATGCTTTAGCTCCATCCCTGATACTGACAGTCTGACACCGTCTTGTCAAAGTGCTCACTGTACATACTGTGCTCATAACACAATTTAGTGTATGATATAAACTACAATACAAGTTAAAACTTATGAGTTATGGAGAGTTGCCCGCACCAATATGGCGGCGCCGTTGACGTGCGGTCGAGCGGCTAATGAGGCGTCTAGGTATTTATTATGTCTATGGTTCCAGGTCCGTTTAATCACGTTCTATATTAATGCGCTTCCTATAAACATTGGTAACCATAGTAACATACAGTTAGAGTTGAATAGTAAAGGCCCTTTCACACGGGACGCGGCAGTCGCGAGTGTCTAGTTCATTTTCAATGGGAGACATGCGACAAGCGGCAAAACGCGGGCGGTTTTGCTGGCGACGCGGAGGCGGAGCGCAAGCGGTGCTCGTGCACCCAAAATCCTGCCGCTTCCACGAGCACGGCGCATCGCGGCAGGCGCAGCCAAAGATAAAAATATTTTATATTTTTGTGAGCGGCAGCCGCGTCGGTTTCAACCAATCAGAGAACTGATATTATTAAAAACCACTGGTAATATTTCACTGAGCTCATGTCGGGAGTGTTGAAAACATGATGAAGATCGCTGTAAATCCTACTGGAATTCCCGGAGTTGTTGTGTGATCCATCAAAATCTCAGAGATATAACATTAATTAATTTAAAAAAAAAAAAATCCAGAGTGTGATCGAGTGTAACTTACGGAGTTTGTTAATGAAAACACTAGTAGACGCTCCCATAAAATGATAAATAGCAAATAACACTAACACAAAACTTACATTGTTTTATTTTTTTAGTGTAAGAAATACAAATGTGATTTGTTGCTTGTAACTATGGTAACGTCCGCCCCGAGACCGCCTCAACTGCACAAAACGCTTCCACTACGAGAGAAAGCGGCAGCCGCGCGGCGATTCCACCGCTTGCCGCGTCCCGTGTGAAAGGGCCGTAATACAGACGAAAATAACCGTCATTTTTAGCGTTCCGGTCAAATATTGCAGCGCAAATATTATTACCATCTTTAATATGTGAATGCTGGGAAATGACCATGACATAAACGGGATAATCAACGGCTAGCTGTGCATTAAACGATTTGAAAGCGCGACGTGGAGGCGAAGAACCGCCCGACGCGCAGCGGAGCGAAGTGCATTCAAATCGTTTAATGCACAGCTAGCCGTTGATTATCCCTTACTTGTTTTCCAAGACAAATATCTAAACGTCTTTAAATCAGGAAACATTTCATTGAGATTCTTGTTTTTCTTTTCTTTTCAGAAAACCAGACTTATCTCATGCCATCGTGTGTCTCAAATAAATGTACATTGTTTTAAGAATCTTGCAATGATCTTCTTGTGTTCATATTAACTTATTGTGTTCCCTTGAATTTACTCCTTAAATTTTATTTACTTGGTCTTAAATTTATCTTCATAAAACCTGCAAAATATTGAGTTAACCCTAGGGTTGTGCGATATTGGAAAAAAATTATATCTTGATATTTTTTGATAACAATAATTGGATGATATTTTGTCGAGTGTGTTATTGTGCTGATGTCTGACTACCGTGGACAGCTGCAGTTTTTGATATTCTTCATAATCTGTGTGGTCAGTTCACATCAGTGATAGAAATTAATCTTTTCACAGTAGTTTAAATTCTTTTTGACCTTTTATGGGCAATTTTACCTTTTAATAAAGCTATTTTTTTTTCTAAAATTGTGCATCTTTTGAATCAAATTGTTACATTTAATCAGTCAATTAGAATAATAAGACATTTAGGCTGTTACCAAACAAATGAAACCAGTATCAACAAAATTAATCTTTGCAGAAGTTGCACCTGAAGTGGCATTTACTCACTGTATTTAGATGTATTTACACACTGTTTAATGCAGCTCAGAGGGACATGGAGTGCTTTAACCTGCAGTTACAAATGCATAATGTTTTGATATTTTAAACATTTAATACTGATATTTGAAATTATTTTTAAATGAAAAGATACTTCGAATATGAAATTAAAACCGCCAGTAGGTGGCATCAAGTCAGTGTTAACGGCCAGTTTGCGAGTGAACCGAATCATTTAACGGTTGATTCATTCAGGAACGAAGCATCATCCTGTTGCTCAGAGACGCAAAACAGTGCTGTAAAGTTAGCTGTTTGGAATTATTTTTTGTTGGCGAAATGGAGTAAAAACAGGCAATATGGTGTCTAAAACGTAAGTCTCTTAATATTAACTTATTGTTTATTGAACTGTTGTATAAAATCAATATCACATTTGTAATCATGCTTATTTTTGAAGAAAAAAACCCCGGCACTCTTCGTGTGATTTTAACCATATGAAATATATATATATTCGATAACGATAATTATCGCGATATAATTTTCCTCGATAAAACGATATGAAGAGGTCGATAAATGTTCGATATAATGTTTATGCGCCAAAAGCGGAACGAAACAGAGCGCCTCATTTGAATCGCGCAACACGGACCGTTTATCCGCTCGGATCAAAGTCAAACTGCCGCGCGGCGCGAGCTCACTAGAGCAGAGACGGTCACGCGAGCAGTAAACAGCGCTGTGAGGTCGAAGCGATTGCGTTCAGCGATGAACACACATTATTCTGTGATTTAAACTAGTTTAGAACCAAACAGGAGAAACACTGGGCAACAAGACCGTCAGAAGGCTTTCAAGTCTACACATCGCCATCATTTACCATGGGTTTACTGTAACACTCACTGGGATTGTGGCAGAAATGTGGGATATTCACACTGAATTTTATTACAGGAGTAATGGTGTAAAATTATAGTATGTATTTGTGATTAAGCTATAGCATGTGTGCATTATACTGAATGTTTTTAGACTACTGTTTTTCATACAGGCTATCTAAAAACCATATAGTTATATATATTTTTTTACCATGGTATTGAGGTGTTATATGTGTGGTTTTAACTGTGTTTATCATGATTTAAATGTATGCTACTATGGGAGACCAATGCTTAATATAAAAAATAAATAAAAAAAACTTGGTCAGAATAAATTTAACCATATAAAACTGCGGTTACTACAATTTGTACAGATGCTACTGATTTTGATAATGAACAAAAATGTACCTCTGCATCCTAATTCAAGCTACATTAGCTTAAATGTGAATTTCTAAGAGACAAAAAAGTGATTATTATATTATTATTATTATTAATATTAATATTATCAGGCAAACCAAACCTGTTTCTTGATTTGAAACAATATCACTCATTAGAACATGCAGCACCTAAGAAATTAATTTTTCTAGTTAGATATTTATTTTGTTAAGGAAAATTAATGGTCTGGTTTCTACAACTTTCACTTTGGAGCAAAATTCTGGCTTTAAACTTGAAAGAAATAAAGATTTGACATTTATCGTGATAATTATCGATATCGACTGATATGAAAAAAATTATCATGATAATTCTTTTGGCCATATCGCCCAGCCCTAATGTGTGTATATGTGTGTGTGTATGTGTATATATATATATATATATATATATATATACGCATTTTCTGCCCCCATAACTTGAAGTTTGTGATAATTCTTAATGCATTTTATTAGACTGAATCATGCAGTGAAAGAAATGCACACGTGCTCTAGTCTAGACTTCATCTCAGATGAATCATTTAGGGCAAAGTATGAACGATAATCCAAAATTTTGATGAAAAATTACTTTTTAAAGTGTGAAAAGCCCATTAGAGTGCATTTGGGGTGAAAACTGTCAGAGTAAATCTATTAAGATCAAATGTTTTAGTTAAAGAAACCTGATATTTTAGTTGAAATGTTATAAATCTTGCCTTCGAACAGCAAGACACAGAATCAAATCTCTTTTACCATCTTAAAGAAACAAGGAAATGTCAACTAGTTTGCGGCGAATAAAAATGCACAAGCAAAACAAAGGCGTGGAGTTGAATTTAATTATTACCCCATTCACCTTACTTCCTATAATCATTTAACTCTGCTGTATTGAATGACTTCTATGCTCCTTCCCGTATTTAGATTAGATTTGAGTCTCTCTTTCATAAACGCAAGACAACAGAAGCTCTGTTTAACGCCGATGCATCGCTTTGGTTGTGTTTGCCTGTGTTTTTGGCTCTAGTTATGCCGGACCTTTGCTCCACACACTTGTCGTCTTGTGTGCGATGGTGTGCAGCTGAAGTCTATCACAAGTGAACTTTCTAAACAGTCAATTGAGCTGGATCAAAGTGCTGCGGGAAGCGTCCCAATTCCCTCCTGATAGAGGGCTGTTTACACACTACTGGGCTCCAGCTGTTGCTAGGAAACCCAAGCCCAGCCGAGGCGTAAACACTGGGCCCTTCATGCCTCATTATGGCACACAGCGCTGCCTATCTGACCCAGATCTGAGGTCTAAAGTTCTCCATCGATCGAGATCAAGCCCCAGGTGCTGTGTGGGATCCTGCTCGCTTACACATTGACTTATTGACACTAGATCTGCAACATGAATGTGACTAATTCACCTGTTAGCACAAGCTTGCACATGGAAGCTGATAAATGCTGAGAGCATTGTTTTATTTTAGTATCATGATGGTAAAACCATCAACACTTAAAAAAAAAAAAACATTATATATATATATATATATATATATATATAATATTCACACTTTAAAAAAATTTTTTTGTTATATTTTACTGTATTTTTATTTTATTTTATTTTTTTTGTCATTTTTGTTTTAATACTACCAAGAATTAAAAAAAATAAAAATATACAGCAAATATATGCAATAAATTGACTAACACAAATGTAAACTTAAAGCTGGCATACCATTTCCAATATATATGTATGTGTGTGTGTGTGTGTGTATGTATATATGTGTCTGTGTATGTGTATAGATAGATAGACAGATAACACACACACACACACACACACATATATTTCATTGATGTGTATAAACATTTATCATTTACACAACACAATAATATTATTTTTATTTATATATTTATTTGTTACTTATACTTTTTGGTATATTTTACTTTATAAGTATGGAAGCATATTCATAGAAATACCACTAACATTACAGAGCTGTGGCCTAGTATCATGACTGTAAAATCATCAATGGTACCACAAACAATTAATTTCAATGGTAATGAAAGTTTACTTTTTATTATTTTATTTAATTTTTTATTTTTTTTAAGGCGAGACACTGCAGGTGAATAGGGTAGTTTTTTTTACTAATAGTTATCGCCTTACTTACCTAGTTGATTCATTACATTGATAATTGCAAACATTTTTTGTATTACAAGTTTTCTAAAAATGTTAGGTTTAAATATGCAAATGATGCATTATTTAATGAAATATGCGCTAATTTGCATACATTTCTAGTACAAAAATCTAAACACTGGATGAAGTCAGTTTCTCATTTTGTCCCTCCATAATTCAGAAAATACTTAGAACAGACAGAAAACAGTATATTTTGACAATTTTGGGGATATTAAAATTATATATGAACAAATCTCTCTGTAAAAACCTTCAGGATATAGACAGGAATAAAAATGTAAAGTTTGGTGTGTGTAAGTGCTACTGAAGTGGAGATTTATGGCTCAGTGTAGGAGAAAAAACTCATTTTGAGAAAACGGCCTTTAAAAATATGTATTGTAATTGAAATCTATTGACACAAATAAATAAAGTGCTATAAAAGAAACACTTAACAGTGTCTTTTGGATGTTTTCGTTCTACTAGTCTGAAAAAACACTTTATGAAAAACCAAAAAGCCCAAAATCTCAAAATTGACAGGTGCATGAAAAAACAGTGTTTTTGCCTGCAGTGTCTCCCCTTAATATAAATAAAAGTACAAATGTTTCATTGTAATAGTCTAAATTATCGAAATTAATTCATAAAAATGCAGCAAACACATTATTGTAAAATCAATAATTCCACCACAATAATAATTCATTTAAATGATAAGATTAGTTTTTAAGTTTTTAAAAAAATGTATGTAAAACTCCTACAGTACTGTACATCCTCCGTCAAGAATTTTAAAAGCAAGATGTTCATTAAATTTAACTTTTGATTTTTATTTTTGGAGCAGTTTTATTTTTTAAGCATGGCTTAAAAGCTATGGTTTAGCGAATAGTGCATTTATTTTATCTTATTTTATTTTACTTTACTTTATTGTAATGCATTTGGCAGATGCTTTTACCCAAAGTTGCTTACACTGCATTCATGGTACACATTTACATTTTATCAGTTCCTGCTTTCTCTTGGTTTTTTTATTTTATTTTCTTGGTTTTGTCTTTTGTTACTTTAAATAACCATTTATCCATCCATTGCCCCTTATGTAAGTAACCATTATCCCATTTTACCTTCTTCCATACATGCATATCAAGCTGTCTGACTAGCCATCCATCCATCAATCCACTCATCTTCTGTTCTTCCCACTGATGTTCTCTTTCTCTTGCTCTGCAGAAGCGTCAGATCCTGGTCACTCTGGTGGAGATTGCTCTGCCGCTGCTCTTCTCAGCCATCCTGATCGTCCTGCGACAGAAGGTGTCGTCCATCAACTACCCCAATGCAACGCACTACCACAGCTTCGCTCTGAGCGACCTGCCGTTCCCTCTGTGCTTCCAGGACCTGCAGCTGGCCTACGTGCCTGCAAACGCCAGCGTGGTGCGGCAGATCACAGAGGACGTGCAGCAGAGCATGCAGGAATGCATCAGAACCGGTGAGAGCTTTGGCTTTTGGGCTGTTTAACCATCTAAAGTGTGGAAGTGTGTTGTTGAAGGAGCTGTGCCTTGAATCATTGGCAGATCTCGTTATCACCTCTCTCCATATGGACAATGAAATGGAAAAAAGCTGAAAACATGGGAAAAGGAAATAGCAAAGAATTATTGTATTTTATTTTAATTTATATTATTTTATTTTATTTTTTGTTTTAATAATATTGTCAAGAATGACAAAAAGAAAAATGCATACAGCAAATATAATGCGTGCATTAAATTGGCTACATGGAAAAATTCTATTGTTTATACTGTCAAAAATAGTGTACATAACAAACATAAAATATTTATTTATTTTTCTTTTATTTATTATTGTATTTTATTAATATTGTCAAAAATGACAATAATGAAAATATATATGGGCAAACATGCAACAAATTGACAACAAAATGTAAACTTTTTTCTATTTATACTGTCCAAAAATGGCACAAAAAAGCTGTAGTGTATATATAACATACATAAAATAAAATAATAAAATAAAAAGAAATAACATTAAATAAAATAACAAATATTTTATTGTATTTTATTGATACTGTCAAAAATGTAAAAAAAAAAAAAAAAAAAAATATATATATATATATATTAGTATTACATTTTTCTATAGTATTAAGTTTTGCTCATGTCTAAAATATTTAATTGTTGTTAAATATGACAGTTGTTTTTAAATTCCTTGTCCATAAATCATAAATATCTGGAAAACATTAAACGAAAACTAAAAAAAACTTTGAAAAAGTCATGGATATTTTCTATAATGAGTATAAATTAATGTTCTCACAATCAACATCTAGAAATTGCACCTCATGAGTGCAATATCTCTACAATATATCTTTTCGGAAATCACGCATTACCAGATAAGTCATGGAAGTTCATTGGTCCAAAAGTGTGTAAAGCCTGCCATTTGTGTAACTGCTCTGTTGTCTCTACAATATGTTTGAGTTTGCAGTTGAAATGAAAGCATATATTGAGGTTTTGTGAATAAAGAGCATCATGACCTTGCCAGAAACCTCATGGCCGCTCTTCCTGACATAAATAGCCTCTGCTTGACCCTTGAATTGCCCTGGTGCTTGTGCTTATGAGCTGTAATAAAGGCCTGCAGGGGAATATGCAGGTGATGAGTCACGTAATAAACGATTCTCTGCGCTGTGTCCTGATCATGTGACTCATGCCGGACCCTGTTTGCTTCCTCCTGTCGCTCTGAGCTAGCTGATCCATAATCTGATGCCTCAACTTTGACTGTAAAATGAACAGCTCGATGGTGTTAAAGTGCTGTGTGATATTCGCAAATGACTCACTGCCTGAAGATCCTGCTTTAAAAGAGTCTGCAGCAGGGCTGATGTAATGAAAGTCAGCATTTTTTGACATTTTAAACCCAGAGTGTGGGATAGCTGGGATGAGGAGGTTTCAGGCAAACACATAATTTATCTGAAATTATACAGAGCTTTAAGTAGCAGTTCATTTGTAGATGGATGTGATGATGAAAGCGATGGCTTGAGGATAAATGAGTTTAATGCAGGTTCTGATTCAGTGAAGTCTTATTTGACCGAGTCAAACAGATCATTTTGACTGATTGTTTTTGACTGTTTCATTTAAAATAACCAGGTTATTTGTTCATGAGCAGCATTAATCACACTGGGTGATTGTTCAAAAATAATACAATAGAAAGACGTTTTGTCTGTTTATTGTCTTTATAATATTTTGCAGCTCGGACTGCAAAACATTTATAGTATGTTAAAGGTGCCATAGGTGATTGTCTTCAGAAACATTTTTTGTTATTCTGGTTGAAAGTCTCTTCACATCCTGATAGCAATCATTAAGTTAAGTGGTCTAAATGTATTTATCTGTATTTATATATTCTGTGGAAGGTGTAGGACCAAGACATGTTCGTCCAATCAAAACGTTCGGTCCGAGCGTAATTGGAAACCATTGATGTAGCCTATTGTAGTAATTTATGTTGTCTCTGGCTGCTCTTTGAGCGTATGTGCGTTCAGGGGGCGTGGCTTTGGACGGCGATTGCAGGGAGAGTGGGACGTTCACTTTCAGTGCTATCAGGCTAAAGTTAGCATTTTCCGAGATCTCCTACTGCACCTTTAACACAGAAAGAATGCAGAACTTTCATAATCACTAACCAGTATTATTTTAGTATTCTTTTAATTCTATTATTGTATTTATTCATATTTTAAATGTACTTATTTTTATATTTTCAGTTTTAATTTTTCACTTATATTTACATTTATGTTCAGTTTGAATTTTATTTTGTTTTAGTAATGTTATGTGAATTTAAATGGGTTTTTATGTATATTTTTCAGTTTAGAGATTGTTGTTATTTTTATTATTTTTTTAACATTTAGCTTTAATTTATTTGAGCATAATATTTAGCTTTAATTTATTTGTATCTCATTTTGGTGATGTTATTCCTTACTTTCCTTATTTTCATTATTTAAGTTTTTCATCTAATATTTCAATTTTATTTTAGCTTTATTTTAATAAATTATTTTTTATAGTTTTAATTTATCTAACAATAGTAGTAACGCTGTCACTAACAAAACAGATTCATATTTTTGCTAGTTAACAGTAACAACACTATCACTAACAGAACAGATTGATATTTTTGGTAGTTTTTTTGGTCGTTAACAATAACAACACTGTCACTAAAAGAACCAGTTGAGTTTTTTTGGTAGTTAACGGTAACAACACTGTCAATAACAGAACAGATTGATATTTTTTGGTAGTTTTTCGGTGGTTAACAGTAACAACATTTTCATTTATCTTTTTGGTAGTTTGTTCTAATATTTAAAAACTAGAATGGTTCAGAACTAGAACTGGTTCCCTATTTTAACCATAGACACAATCAGTTTCAACAGGACCTCAAAAGTGCCTTAATTGCTTATTTATTGTTATTAACTCTCGCTGTTGTTTACATTGGCACGTGTTGCACAGATGCTTCCTGGTTGTATGTCGTTATTGAGGACGATGAGTTTTCTTGTTGATCCTCAAGATGCGGAGAGATCAGATCAGGACAGGACAGGACAGAGCGCTGCAGACCTTACAGGAGACAGGTGTTGTGCTCTCTGAGCTGGTTTAACCGGCTCAACCGACAACTCCTGCTTTCATAGAGAGAGATACTGTAACTCACAACAAAGAATCATGTGAGGACTTACATGTTTGACCCAGATATGAAAACTGTCATTATTTATTCTACCTCACATCTGTCAAACCCTTTTTGATGTTATGTGTTTTGTGGAACAACGAAGAACAGTAAAATGACAATAAAACGTAGGCCTACCTTATAAAATCCAAATAATAAAATGCTTTCTCATTTTTTGTTGCACAGAAATAAATAAGAATACGAGTTTACAACAACACAAGGGTGATATAATGGCAGACTTTTCATTTTTTGGTCAAATATTGCTTTAAAGTTGCTCGCTTCATGGGGTCAAAAGCATGCTTGTGTGTGTGTGTGTGTGTGTGTGTGTGTTTAATTGGATTTAGTTGGTAAATCCCAGTCGTGACTTGGCTGAATTCCCAGTTTTGTCTAGTGTCTCATTAGCTTTTCCTTTTAACATTATTTTCTCCTGGAAAAAAAAAAAGTCCACCAGCGATGGTGGTATCATTAACATATGTTTCCAGTAGGCTGACAAATCCTAAAATCAATTATTTTAAAGGTCAAACAGTGAACCAGTGTCCACACATCTGCTTTAAAGGTCACATTGTTTCGTATGATTGCTTAAATGGTTACATATCTCATCGATTCATCTATTTTGATCAGTTTAACCCTCAAACTTTCTGCGCACTGAATTGATCGCATGTAACAATATGAACAATTTGTGTTTTTTGGAGTAACGCATTCTTTGCTGCCATGATGCTGAAATGTTGTGGGCAGTGTTGGGGAAAGTTACTTTTAAAAGTAATGCATTACAATATTGCGTTACTCCCTAAAGAAGCAACTAATTGCGTTACTTAGTTACTTTTTATGGAAAGTAATGCGTTCCGTTACTTTTGCGTTACTTTTTAAATATGAGTAGGGCTTGATTGTTTGTTTTTCATATAAAAAGTTATATTTATAGCAAGTGTAAAAGCCCTTTCACACCAAAAATTGTAATGAATAAACCTCAGGATGAAGGAAAAGTAAATTCACATTTGTACAGTAGAACGCAGGAGAAGAAGGTTCAACACTCTTCAGCAATTAAAAAAACAACGAAGCACAATTGTTAGTTTATCTAAAGTCATTTTGCTTATTAGTATGGTTGAACTGGATCATCAAAGGTCAGCAGCAAAGACATTGGTTAATAATAATGGGATTAGATACATTTGTGTTATTTAACATTTAATTATTGCAGGTTTGCATCATATTCTGAGTTTGCATTTCACTGTTTTAATTCATTTTGACGAATACTAAATGTTTTTTTATTTGTATTTTTTTTTGCGAGTGGGATGAATTAATGCACATTTACATTACAGTAACATCATGTTCACACAGCGCACACAACGCCTCTGTACTTCCGATTTCTCCCAACATGGGGACAGGAGACTTGTCAGTCAATAAATGGGAAAACAAAGTAACTGGCATTACTTTTTTGAAAAAGTAACTCAGATATTTTCTTGTAAATTAAAAAGTAATGCGTTACTTTACTAGTTACTTGAAAAAAGTAATCTGATTACGTAACTCGAGTTACTTGTAATGCGTTACCCCCAACACTGGTTGTGGGTGGTTGCTATGGTGTTGCTAAGGCGGTCTGGATTGTAAAATTATGATGCTAAAATGTAAATTATTTTTTGCCCAAAGAAAATGTACTTTTTGGACTGATTACATGACAATTAAAACGAATGTGCAATGAATTGATTGCATATTTAAACAAACATGAACAATTAGTTCATATTACAATTAACAATTTTGCGGCCATGATGCAAAAATGATTAATAATAATAATAATAATATTAGTGCTGTCAATCGATTAAAAAATGTAATCGCGTTAATCACAATCATGGACTGTGATTAATCATGATTAATTGCAAATTTAAAATACTAGGATTTACCTGTAAATGTGTTGAAAAAGAAATGCATGACAAACTAGTTTAAGGAAACAGAACCTTTCACACTTCCGCCAGGAATGAGACATAATCCTTATTATTCTTTTATCATTATTCTTTTGTTTTTATTCAGCCATTATCAGCCTTTAAACTGGCAATAAAATGTTTACCAAGCCACATCGCTTCAATCCCAGTTTACATTTACCCAACTGTTATCAAAAATATTTCTAAATAAATACAACAAAACATTGTCTTGCGACCGTACGTGAAGTATTATGACAAAATGCATTATGAAGAAGAATTGGACCTGTTCTGCAGCTGCATTAGAGCTAACATTAGCATCATGCTTCATAAGACAATTTATGAGATTAATAATACACTTTTACTCAGAACTCACTTCAAACCACCATCGAGTGTTTGTAATAACTTCCTTTTGCGATCATATGTGGAATTTGGTCGTTTACTGTTGTTGTATGGCTGCACAAATTAGCATTTCAGATGTACACCTTTTATCTAAAAAAAAAAAAATCACATACAGACCATATCCTATCGTAATCGTGTGTTTATTATCTTATATAATCTATAGTGGCTGTTGTCATGTTTATTTCTGCTGCTCTGCTGAAACTCACGTTGTTTGTGATGTTAACCGCCTCTCCGTTCTTAAGTTGTCAGGGATACATTCCAAGTATAATACACATTAGTAAAAGGATCTATTTAAATTTTTATTTGTCTATATACACTTTGGGCGGCCGCGGTACATTAAAAAAAAGTAGCCCAAAACGGCTCTGTAATTTTTCCCGCGACTGTATTTTCAAAATAGCCCACTTGTGCCGTTACCCTGGCAACACTGGTTCGCTGTACCCTCGTCACACAATGATAGACGACCTTCCGCGCTGTGATGACGGGAAGAAGTTGGGGTCAAACCTTATCAAGCGATTAATTTGCATTAAAATATTAACGCATTAATTTTTTGATTAATCGCATGCGTTAACGCGTTAACGTTGACACCCCTAAATAATAATTATTATTAATTATTTCTATTTTAAAAATGTAATTATATGCATAAAGAAAATGAATGTGAATTTTATGGCAAAATGCATGATCATCATTTTAATGCATTTTAAACTTTTTGTGCAATGAATTGCTCACACAAAAATATTAACATTTTAAATTAGTCTGAGGAATGATTGTTTTGCTGTAATGATGCTCAAGTCTTTTGGGTTTTTAAAAAAAAATTTTTGGGGGTTTTCTTCATGTCAGGTGTGAAAAGATTCAAGTTTTGTTCATGTTTTAGCTATAGTAACAGTAATAGTGAGGTATTAATGATGTGTCTTGATCTTGTTTTCCAGTGCGTGGCTTTGAAACAGAGGAGCAGTTTGAGGAGTTTGTGAAAACTGACCCAGAGTCGGGCAAGATTTTGGCAGCCATTGTGTTTGAGCACCAATTCACACACGACGATGAGCCGCTTCCTCTGCAGGTGAGATGTCACGAACCAGACGGACCTGTGTGTTAACGCATTAGCATTCCCAACCACCCTCTTCCTGTTTAGCTGGGATCAACCTGATCAACTGCATGCTGAACACTTCAAATAATTATGTAGATGAGTTTTGTGAAGAAATGTTTTCACTCCAGCATCAACTGAAAAAAAAAAAAAACATTAAATAAAACAATACAGAATTATTATTATTATTTAAATAGGTATTTTGCTTATAATTTAAATATATGAATCGTTGTTGTTGTTATTATTATTATTCTATTAAAAGAAATTTTATTTTTATCACTTTTTATTATTTTATTTAGCAATTAATAGGAATAAATCATGTGCTATTTACTAATAATAGTATTACAGTAAAGAAAATCATTCTATATTATTATTATTATTATTATTATTATTATTATTATTAATAATAATAATAATTAGTCCATTTTCTTTTATAGTGAAGCATTACAACATTATTTTAACTTGTAAAACTGAATGCTTAACAGTTTACATTACATTTAGCAGACGCTTTAAATCATTGTGGATGAATTTCGTGAAGAAATGTTAATGTATTTAACTCTTGCTTCAAAAATATATGGCATTATTATTATTATTATTATTTAAATACAATAATTAAATGTTTTCAATTTATAATAATTAATTATGATTTAAATATATGGCATTATTATTATTATTATTAAAATTATATTTTGCTTAAAGAAAATTAATCTTTTGCATTCTAACAATATTTGTATGAATGTGCATGATATTAAGCATATTTTCCCCTTGAATTCTTATTAATGCAATAAATCCCATTTTACTAATAATAGTAATAAAGTAATGAAAGTCACTCTATTATTATTATTTTTAAAATTAATAATAGCATAAACAACGTTAGATTTGCTTGTTCATTTTTTACATTGTCATAAGTATTTATGTTAAACACACACACACACACACACACTATGAGAACTGGGGGAAAATGACTGACAAAACATTGTAATGATACAAAATCACTTCCTCCATTGTCTTTTGATTTTGGTGTGAAATATAGAGCATTTTTGTCAGTTTTAGTGAGAGTCGCCCATTTACGTGTTGTTCATGATGATAACCGTTAACCGTTCTGTCCAATCAGAACTTTCTGTGAAATAGACGTTGAAGCTGCAGCTGAGATCAGTTACTTGTTCACAGTATTAGTATTTCCAGTATGGTGAATGGCATATAGTGCACAATGTAAGCGATAGGGAACGATTCAGACAGTGTAAATATGCTTTCGATTGGGGCAAATGAGGTCTGGTTGCAGCGCGCACAGTCTACTCCAGACTTTGGCTCCGGTCCAGAGACGTGATCGCACGGAGCGAATAATATGGCGCGAGTCGGCATATATTAAACCCTTTTTGAAACTACAGAGCCTCAGCATGATTATGATCACTGTTTTGTTTTAGTAAGAGCTTCATATTGAATCTAGGGGTAATAGACTGTGGCTGTCATAAGCTGTCAAATGCTGCTTTACAGAGTTCAACGGCTCTGGCCTGAGCAGATATAAATGAAATGCTATTGTCTATTTTAAAAAGGGGCGGGGCCGATCGATATGTCCCGCCCTGTTTTCCTGTTTCAGTTGAAATTGTCACCACATAGAATAAAGCTCCAAGGCACTTCAGTGGACCTTTAAAGCCTGTGTTCCTGAAGGAAATGTGTTTTTCTGAGCATTTGAGGACAAAATAACCTGTTTTCCACCGAAGTCAAGAGTGCAGTCAAATCTAGCTGGAGGAATCAGGCCATTAGTGTTCTGGCAACAAATACCCTCAAACCATATTGCTTTCATGACTCCGGCGCCTGCACTTGAAGTTTCAGCCCTTTAGAGATGCACTTGCTGAGGTTTCTTCATGTGGCTAATGGAGAGTTGAGGTCCGCTCTGGTTTCTTCTCATGAGGACACAAGTGAATCATCATCTCTCGTGATGAAAGCTCTCAGCCTTCACTCCTTCACTGACGCTGTAATGAGTTTACCACAGCTCCATTGCAGGTCCTGGATCAGCGTAGAGGAAGAAAGCACATTTCTGTGTAAATTGTTTATAAAATGTATGTTTTTAAACAGTTAACTTAAGAATGGTTTTATGAATGATTTACACAGAGATTAGTTTTCCTCATGTCATGAATGAAATGACACCCGATTCTCCCAGTATGATGGATTTCCGCAAATGCTTTTTTTATTTTGTCAGATGAAAATTTAGAGTAGTTGCTGAATTTTATGCAGATAAAAAAACGAGGCTGTGCGTTAAGTCCATTCAGTGTTTCAGATGATGAAACATTGGAGATTCATATTTTCAGTGGACAAAATAAATTTTTATTGGGTGAATAATTACACCTGCGCAATTTATTATTATTATTATTATTATTATTATTATTATTCATATGATTAATAATGATGATGATGATAATATCGTATATTGATTATATATTAACAATATATTAATTTTAATATATAACTAAATAATAACTATTATTATTATTATTATTATCGTTGTTGTTGTTATTATTATTATTAATATGGTAACACTTTACAATAAGGTTCATTAGTTAACTACATTAGTTAACATTAACTAATAATAAACTGCACTTATACAGCGTTTATGAATCTTTGTTAATATTAATTTCAACATTTACTAATACATTATTAAAATCTTGTTAACATTAGTTAATGCACTGTGAACTAACATGAACTAACAATGAACATCTGTATTTTTATTAACTAATGTTAGCGAAGATTAGTAAATACAGTAACAAATGTATTGCTCATGGTTAGTTCATGTTAGTTAATACATTAACTAATCTTTAACTAATGAACCTTATTGTAAAGTGTTACCATGAATATTATTATTAATAATAATATTCACTTTCTTTCTTACAGTCAAATATTACGACAGAAATACTACTTTTGTTTTAATTAATATTAAACACTTAATTTATTTTATAGTAAAATTTGTTTGCGTAGTATTTTTATTTATTAATAATAGTAATATATAATGATGATGATTATTATTGAATATGAAATGTTTGTTGTAATTTCACAGTAAAATACAAAAATTAATATTTTGCTATTATTATTATTGTTAAACACTTGATTTTACAGTTAAAAATGCTTGTGTAATTTTCATTTAATGACAATAGTTGTTATTATTATTATTATTATTATTATTATTATTAATAATAATAATAATAATAATAATACATAGTCATATTGATATATAATAACAGTTTTGGACCATATTATGCAGCCCTACAAATAACCACAGCAAACCTAGGGCTTAAACAAAGTTGTATTTTATTATTATTTTTTTTACATTTAATTTATTATTTTTTTTATTTCTGAATGTCAAATTAAATATAACAAATGTATATTGCACAATATTCTACGAAGCCCCTAAAGGGACATGGTGGTGGAAAAAAATCAGAGTGAGTTAAAAAATTTGGGGTGGGAGGAAAACAAAAAACAAATTTGCTTTCTCTTGCAAAGATATTTGCGTTCCCTCTCAAAACTTTTGCGTTCTGTCGTAAAGTTATTTGTGTTCTCTCGCAAAACTTTTGTTATCTCGCAAAACTAGTTGAGTTTGGACAAACACTTTCTGTTTACTTTACAGATTATAGTGGTTCATACAGCTCCATACGTTCACAATGGTGTATAAAGTACCTGAAAGCCATACTCAAGTAAAAGTACAGATATCTTACCAGAAAATGACTTTGGTAGAAGTTGAAGTCACCGTTTAGAATACTACTTGAGTAAAAGTCTTAAAGTATGTGATATTTATTCTACTTAAGTACAAAAGTATACATTTTAATTAGGAAATGTAGTGGAGTAAAAGTAAAAGTTGGCTGAAATATAAAAACTTAAGTAAAGTACAGATACTTCCAAAAAATACTTAAGTACTGTAACGAAGTATTATTACTTAAATTGATTTACAGGTGCATTTTTACCATTATAGAGGAAAATATTTTCTAGCCTTGTTACTTGTATGCCATGTTTTATGTCATATTCTTAACATTCCATTAAGTGTATTATTAATATAATACATAATGCAATAAATGATGGCAAAACGAAGTGATACTTGTAGATTCAAAACTAAAATCGCCAGTTGGTGTCTAATGAGCAAGGCGTCCATTCATTCATTAATTCGTGTAAAATATAACAAGCAATATTGACAATATTGTGTTTAAAATGTAGGCTACATTTTAAAATGCAAACTGAACACTTGATATTGCCTTTTTTGTTGAACTGTTATATAAAATCAATGTCACATTTGCAGTCTTTTGGATATTCAGGGAAAACTGCTTTCTTGTAGGAGCTAAATAAGAACGTAAGTGTTCGCTTTATAAAATTTCTAATAATCTTTTATATTATTGAATCTTCAAACTGCTAACACTTTGCAGTTTCAAATTATGCCCTACTGTAAGTGACGGAGTATTTTATGTTTCAACGATTTGATCATGCCGGCACAAACAGCGCGGCCTGTTCTTTATTGAAATAAAACATAAAATCACCAATACAGACAAAATGTTAAACAGTCAATTTAAGTAGTCTGTATTATAGTCTGTGCCGTAGCAACAGCCCTGGTCCACTCCAGTGCGGCACATTTTTGTTCATTATGATTTTTTTCTGTCGATATTGGAACATACAAAGCCCAGTTAATTTAATAAATAATTGTTTAGCTTCAGATACATTGCAAATATGGAAACATTTGGATTTGTGCTGAATGAGAGCAGTACGTGAGCCTCTGCTTTACTGATAGTAATGCTATTAATAAGGTTATTAATATTTAAAATGCTATTAGTACTAATAGTTTTCATTAATTCCAAAGTCACTGTTATAGTACAGTAAACCACGTTAAGAGTTTTAGAATGCCCCAAAGCCGTGCCTTTGGAACGCAAAATATCTTTGCGAGAGAACGGAAAAGTTTTGCGAGGGAACGCAACTTTTTTTTTTTTTTTTCCTCCAACCCTGAATTTTTTTTTCACCCACCCCGATTTTTTTTTTTTTTTTTTTCACCACCATGTCACTTTAGGGGCTCTGTAATTTTCTGTATTATCTGGTATGGTAAGTGTAAGGTTGTAGGTTCAAACCCCACAAGAGTTATTCAGTCTTTATTGTGCCATTAATCAAGACACTCATGTTACTTTAGGGTTTGACCCTGTATTACATGAAACGTTGAGTCACATCTTATGAAAATCATTTGCTAAGTAACCGTTGATCTGGTGTGTGGCAGGTCAGCTATCATCTGCGCTTCACATACAGCCCCAGAAATGCTCCGGCACGCGAGAAGTCCGAGCTCAACCCCAACAATGATCTGGACTGGCACACGCTCAGTCTGTTTCCTCTGATCCAGCTGCCCGGGCCCAGAGAACAACACGAACCACGCGGGGGCACGCCAGGTCAGTCCACACTGATGCATTGTGGGAAATGTTGCTGTAAAGTACCAATAAACCCAGCATAAGAAAATTACAGGCCATGAATTTCAAAACTTTTCAGAAAATGTGCTCACCCTCAGGCCAAATTTAGCATTACATCACTTGTTCACCAACGGATCCTCTGCAGTGAATGGGTGCCGTCAGAATGAGAGTCCATACAGCTGATAAAAACACCACAGTAATCCACAAGTAATCCACACCACTCCAGTCCATCAGCTAATGTCTTGTGAAGTGAAAGGCTGTGTGTTTGGAAATCCATGATTTAAGACGTTTTTTTTTTTTTTAACTTCAAACTGTTTTGTCTGTCCATAATCCATAATAATGCTTCATGCAGTGAAAATGATTGTCCTCTGTTGTCTCTCACACCAAAATATAACATATTGGTTAAGAAATGTTATGGACTGTTTTCACTTTTAAACTGTGCTTGATCTGTGCATATTTCTCTCCTGATTCAGACCAGATGACTTTTTCACTTGAGAAAGCAATATTATAGAGCACTTGTCTTTTAGCCATTAGCGACAGTTTAAAGTTAAAAGCATCTTAATGATTGATTTGTTTCTTACAAACAAAGCTTTTCACTTCTCAAGACATTAACTGATGTACTGGAGTGGTGTGGATTACTTGGGGATTATTGTGATGTTTTTATCAGATGTTTGGACTCTCATTCTGACGGCACCCATTCACTGCAGAGGATCCATTGGTGAACAACTGATGTAATGCTACATTTCTCCAAGAGTAAGTCTGTAAATTCGTGTGTGCATAATGTTGAATTTTTATGCATTAAAATATAGATGATGTTAAAGCTAACAGCTGCAAAACTACAATTATAGGCCAATACAATATTATTCTTTAAAAAAAACCCTCAGTAATCAAATCGCCCATCAACGTGCAAATTGGACCCAGTAGCATCTTCATTTGCGATCGATTTCTTCCTTCAACAGACTTGATACACCAGCTGTCAGTTACCGTGAACAGATGAGATAAACCAGCTTGTTCTCTTGCTTCCTTAATGATCTCTTCCTGTACGTGAGGTTTCCCGTGACAGTGCTAGCTATTGATTAGGAAGTGATTTGGATTAGTTAGCACTCTCTTCGTCTGATGGCCTCCAGTGCTGCCAGCGGCTTCAAACGCCTGTAGCTGGTCTGTTATTAATCATGAGCGTTGCATTAGCATCGGCTCTAAACTTTGATGACTGCCAACCTCTATTTTTGGCACGGTGCTACAAATTACATCTTGATCTCTGCTTGCACCACTCTTCATGTTTCACCATCGTCCTTTCATCTGCATGTAATTGCATTGAGTTGCTTTATAGTGTGAGAGACCGCACAGCGAGTGTTTTGATCTTCGAGGGTCATTATGGTTTGAAAAGCCATAAGAAGCAGAGAGGAATTTTCAATAAATGTTTAAACTTTGTAACTTTCAGAAGCTCAACAGAAATATTATAGGTGTTTTAGTAGGGCTGCATGATAAATCAAAATGAAATCAAAATCGCGATTAGGCAGAAGCTGCGATTGTCATGCGTATCTTTCAGAGAAGCACGGTTCTGTGATCAGTAGTAAATCTCCATCCGAAGGCCAGAGGGCGCTCTCTCGCGTGGAAACTCCAAATACGTCTCACAGAAGAAATCCACTGCAGCTGAATAAACAGAAGATTTAACTGCTTTCATTGATTCAACGTGACTAATAAACACATGACTACAACAATATATGGTTTATCTGAGTTGTTATTATTATAATTTTCATTATAATAAAGTATATCTATAATGCAATGCTAATCGACATAGCCTTTATCACTGCTGAGAATACTATGAAATATGTTGCGTGCCTTATTCTGTGTAAGAAGCCACATAATCTCACAGAAGGATTTATTTCAAACACTCGACTGACGTTATGAAGTGAGTTTGGAGTAAAAACATGTTATTAAATGTGATATTTTCACGTGCTTTCAGATTGAGCAGCATTTACTACACAGAGCCGTAGTTCACTGAGAAGCTACGCAAACAGCTGTCATTATCGCGAATGATTTCTTCAATTTCATAATCGTATGATTATATCGTTTGCGAAATGTTTTTATTTAAATTTTTTTGCGCGTAGCTTGTCAGTGAACTACGGCTCTGTGTAGTAAATGCTGCTCCATCTGAAAGCAGGTGATGGAGATTTACTACTAATCACAGAACCGGCTTTACTGACGATATGTGCATGACAATCACATTCGATTAATCGTGTAGCCTTATGTTTTAGAGTTTAACCCGTCATTGCTGTGTGATTGCAGATTGTCAATATAGCAAGTATTTCAAAAGTCACCAAGTTTTGTACTATTCTGATGCATTGAAACATTTAATTAAAAAAAATCACAACCTTAAATACTTATGGTCTAAAATGACCATAATTCTGAATTTTTATTTCAATTTTCAACATTTTAGTTTTTTGTTCATGACATTGCATCGTCATTGCGATGCTTTAAAATGAAATAAAACTTACTTTACACATAAAAAGGTCAGTATCTGATATTTTTGCATTTAGATTGGATTAGATAGATAATTATTTTAATTATAGTTATATAAAAGCATTTACATTAATTCTTCTGTTTTTTTCTTTTGCTTTAAATCATCATTTTACAGTCATTTATTGTGTTTTATTTGTTTATGACATTGCATTGTTTTATTTAAAAAAAAAAAAGTTTTGCATTTAAATAATTTTAATCATGCATATTGTAGAAATGGTGCATATTTTAGGTTGTGCTCCAAAAAAATTGCTCTTTATTTTTGTTTACATTTTTTTTTGTTGCTCTGTATTAAGTTTTGTTTAAATAATTTTTACAGTCTTTTTAGGTTTCTTTTGTTGATGTCAGTTTGTAGTGTTAAACTTTTAAAACTGAATGTAACGTCAGACACACAAAAGATTAATACATTTTGTCACACTAAATATTTACACATATTGTCTTTACTTGCTTTACCATGGAAACAATGAGTTTTAACATGTACAAATTGGCCTCATTCACTTGCATTGCATTAACCTCACTGTAACCCAGATTTTTGCTCTTTTAAAGAATAGGCAGGGCAAGTGGAAATTAATATTTGTGGTATCCAACATTAACGACCACAAATGCTGTCAATTGAGCTTGTACTTATACAGAACCCAGAATATTCTCCTCAGTTTGTTTGATTTAATTAAAACCCTAATAAGTTTGATTGAGTGAATCTCATGACTACTGTATGTCTCTGGACAGGATATTACCGCGAGGGCTTCCTGCAGGTGCAGCACGCGGTGGACCGGGCCATCATGAAGGCCTACAACAGCACGGCGGCAACAGCCCTCCTCAAGCGAGCCCAAGTGCTGCTGGCCCGCTTCCCTTATCCAGCGTTCATCTATGACGTCTTCATCCTGGCCATCCAGAACCAGCTGCCACTGCTGCTGGTGCTCAGCTTCACCTACACCTCTCTGAATATCGTCCGCGCTGTGGTGCAGGAGAAGGAGAGGAAACTGAAGGTACACAAAGATGGGCATGGACTTGGATCCTTTTGCTCTTGATGTGAGAAAGCTCGACTGAGCCGTGTATGTGTGTGTTTTGCAGGAGTACATGCGTATGATGGGTCTCAGTAACTGGTTGCACTGGAGCGCCTGGTTCCTCATGTTTTTCCTCTTCCTCTCAATCTCCATCTTCTTTGTTACCGTACTTATCTGCGTCAAGGTAAACACGGGTTATATTTACACTCAAGTTATTTGATCTGTTCTTTGTTAGTGACTTGTGCTGCTGGAAACACCACTATACTGTTTGCATCTCTGTGAAAGGTTTTTTTTGTTTTAGCTCACTTGAGACCTGAGAACCAGTTTTTATCCAGAACAAGTTCCACTTGTTGCACAAAAGCACTGGAATGGATTGTTTTTTGAACATTTACATTTTTCCACAGATACAGATATATGAGAACATTTTCCTAAAGGTATTCATTTTAGAGTTGTGCTTTAATTAAAAAAGAGATATTTTTAAAGGTGTTATTTTAGTATACAGTCAAGACCAATTAATTGATGTTCTCAAAAATACAACAAAAGTCTCTTTTTTGCAGTAAACGTTATCATATACAATTTCCATAATTATAAACATTAAATATTATATAATATGGTTTGCATAACACTGCTTATAAATGAAAAGAAATTATATAATTAAAATATATAACAGTAAACATCTAAGTACGTACATGTATATACTTCCATAAAACTCAAAAATAATTCTCAAAACTATAGAGCCGTTTTCTTTAATTGTTAATCTGCAATTATAAAATTTGGCAATAATAAATTCTCTAAAGCCAAAAAAAGTGATTTTGTTTCATAGTAGCAAAAATGTATTGATATTTTCATTTATACATTTCTATAAACCAAACTGTAATTGAAGGAGTGCAATGAATGGTTAATACATTTACTAAGGAATCAGAATCATTAAGTACAATGAGAATCATAATTGTTAAATTCCTTACGATTCCCATCTGAAAAGTACAGTGTTTTCTAGTTTTGCCAAACAGTCGTATATAGGTTATGTATGTAATGTAACGTTAAGTGTTGTCTCTGTCAGGTGAGTCCTAACGGAGCGGTGTTGACCTACAGCGACCCCACGCTGGTGTTTGTCTTCCTGCTGGTGTTTGCCGTGTCCACCATTAACTTCAGCTTCATGATCAGCGCCTGCTTCTCCAGAGGTGACTTCTCCATCTCTGCTCTGTGAATGTGTGATCTCTTTTTTTCATCGCAGAGCGTAATTGTCATTACACTGTATTCTCTGATGTGCATTTATAGCATGTATATTGTGTATATACAGGCGTTTAATCAAGCGGCATTATTACAGTGAGAAACAAAGCCTCATAATCAAAGGCTGGAGATAGTAGAACGTGAACAAAGAGAAAGCAGAGGTGAATAAAGAAATGAAGGCACATATTTGCTATATTTTTGGCTCCGTACATGAACAAACAAAATGAGCTGCGTTTAAACTCAACTCTCACAAAACTTTCAGAAATCAGCTCTCCTTTTTTCCATAACCCGTGCTACTTTTTTCTTTTCTCTGCCAAACAAAAACCTCTGATTACCGCAAACTGTGTGCAAAAGCAGGTAACCAGCTGGGGAAAATGTTCAGGTTGCAGTTCTTGACCCTTTTTGGTGCTAGAAATGCTTTTAGTGAGTGAAAGCAGAAGTCGTGGCTGGACTATATTGTGTTTGATTGGCTCTTGTGAGCACAGCGGCCCTCAGGTGAGCTAATAATAAGATGTGTAGATGTACATACCTGCTTTAAGAGCACATAACTCTTCATCCTGATGGGAGGAATGAATTGGAAATCAGATGTGCATTGGTGTTTTGTGCATTTAGTTTCATTTCATTATTGTGTTCGCAACAGACTCTTTATGGAAACTACTCTGATTTGAGAACTGGACATTTCACTGCGTGTGGTTTTGAGTTAAAGCTGTAGTTCAGCAAAAAATCAAAACTCAGTCATCATTTATTCGACCACATGTTGCAAATAATATGCAAAAATCAAGATTTTTGTAAGCTGATCATTTCTATACGATTAAAGTGGATGGTGACCATTTCTTGTTTTCCAGTACAAATATATATTAAAAAATCTTAAATCACAATTTAATTGAGAAACAAAATGACTTTTGTCAGAGTTTTCTGAAAAAAATAAAATAAAAATTTACCATGAACAAATATTTGTCAGTTGGGTAAGAACAATTTTTGTATTTTCTTTTTGAATTAACTGTATTTTTATTTTTCTCACCTCATGCATATATAATTTTTTAATTAATACTCACTTAAATTTGATACTTTTTTTCAGAAGAGAGTAGTTGAGGTCAGTTTGCATCTCAAATAAATTAATCTTGTTTTAAGAATGTGTAGACATTTGTACTGGGAAAAAAAAGTAAGAAACTTTTTTTTTTTTTTTTCATTTAAGGCTTCAAAAATACAAAATGGTACATGGATTTTTTATTTCTTTTATTTATTTTTATGAAGAACCAGGCAAAACTTTAGCTTCTCTTAGTTTGCTGAAATAACATGCCTTCTGCTCTTACTGCCCATCTTGTTCACATTTCTGTGTTTTTAAAACCTGGCACGAAACACTTAATGTTTTGTTTTTACGTGAATGGGTTTGTTGAGTAAATTGCATTTAAAAAGATGCTCAAATATGCTGATGCATTAATAAAGTCATCAAATGATTCCTTTTAAAGGGCAGCTTTGAAAACATTTCAGGCATTCTGGCATTAAATCGCGACATAGCATTATATGTGTAGGAGGAAATGAGGCAGTGGATGTCTGTATTGCTGTAAAATGCAGCCTCAGGCAGGAAATGTAATATCATATGTTGTCCTGTATTAAAAAAAAAAAAAAATCAGCTGACACTCAGTGCTTTTAAGAGAAATGTTTGCTCAAGGCAAATGCTTTGGTTGACAGTAATATTGTTCGTTGTAGCTTTAAATATTCATATGATTCATGCTTCATTTGCCTAATGCAACTTTGGTTAGATTTTCATGTCAAAGATTATGAAATAATCCATTTCTGAAATAATCTGAATGTCAGAGAGTGTTCATATACTTTATTCATTTCATCACAATAGTAAAAACCAAAAAAGTTCTTAAAGCTAATTTTTTTGCTTTTTTGTTACTGCAGTGTAATAGTCTTTTATTTTTGGTATATTTTAATATTTATTTTTTATTTGAATGATTATTTTTTGTTTATTGTTATTAATGTATTTGCATTTTTATTAATTAATTAATTTATTGAACTGTATTTTATTAATGTATTGTTTAATTTTTATTCATTTACATCCATTTGCTTTTTTATTTATTTTATTTACAATGAAAACCAGTGCAACAAATACTACCATGATGTATAAAACAGTTTAACTACAACTTCATCTCTTTTGTGTGGATTACAGGTTCAAAACAATTAAAATCTCTTAATAATCCTAAAATTTGATATCATCTTTAAGCAATATAGAATGTCTTACTTTATTTTAAAGGTGAAATATGACGTGAGCGTTTTCCTGACGGGATCTCGTTTCCTCATAACTGTTATTTATTGTTGTGGTTTTCTACAGCTGATGTATGTGAAGCAGAGGTCAGCTGTTTTTTCTTACAGGACAGGTCATGTGTCTGAAATCGAATCATTGTGGTACAATGACCTCCTGTATTCAAAAGCCCATAGAGACTCTGCTATCAGGTTTAGAAAGGCAGAAAATGGACCTTAATCAGCACGTCCTGCTCTGCCGGTCCGGCCCATTCAAAGCCCAAATGACACATTGTTGAGTGTGAAGAGGTTCTCCGCATCTCTGCGTCCCTTCGAGATGTGAATGTAAAAATAGCCCAGTGTATCATTTTCTTCCATTTGTTGAGCAGCGGTGTCACTCTTTTCACTGCGCTTTCTTTCATCACCTCTCTCTCGTTGGCTCTTTTCTGTTCGAGGGTCGGAGGTAATGCAGCTCAAGGCCGTATGTGTGTGAGTGAGTGCAGGGGTTTGATTCTGGAGCCTCATAATGAAGACTCATTCACATCACACGTCCGTCATTACATTTCACACTCTGAATCTCATGCTGGTCAGAGTGAATGGCACACTCTCAGAAATAAAGGTACAAAAGCTGTCACTGGGGCGGTACCTTTTCAAAAGGTACATGTCTGTACCTAAAGAGTCCATTTTGGTACCTTAAAGGTACATATTAGTACTTAAAGTGTACATATTAGAACCTAATAGGTACAAAAGTGTACCTTTTGAAAAGGTACCGCCCCAGTGACCGCTTTTGTACCTTTATTTCTGAGAGAGCACAAAAACAGCCAGGTCACATTCACCCCAAAATGATTTCTTATTTTGTAAAAGGCTTCCAGAGAAACTTCGTTAAAATAGTGTCACACTGTATTTATAAATAATGTAAATAATAATATAATTTTACTTTTTTGTTTGTTTGGTTGTTTTCTTTTACAATTGCCCTTTTTTTTTTTTTTTCCCTGTGTCAGAATCAGACTTTAATACATTTTTCCCCAAATTTTATATGTGACAAAATAATGAATGTTTTTTTAATTTGTTTAAAAATAAAATAAACATAAAATAAATAGTTTAATATTGAAATAATATTTGTTTTATATTTAATTTTTTATAAAATGATGATCCGCACACTATCGGTCCATGCTAAATATAGAATTTATTACAAAACCAGTGGACCGAAACATCGCTGGTTTTTGTAATACATTTCTATATTTAGCATGGACCGATAGTGTGCGGGATCATCATTTTATAAAAAAAATTAAATATAAAAACAAATATTATTTCAATATTAAAGTGTCTTCAAATGGCAGTATTTGTATTGCTGTCTTCACTTAAGTATAAAGTATTGTATCATGTCTTCACTTAAATAATTATAATGCATTATTTTACAGGATTTTTCATGTTGAGAATCACCATTATGAATAATGGGAAATACGAAAACACATATATATCTCAGTTTGATTTATTTCTTATTAAATTTTTTCCTGAGGCAGAAACATACATTTCTCCCTAAATTCTCATTAATATAATGTGAAAAATAATGAAAATTGAAATATGAATTGCTTTAAAATTAAAGTGAAAACATGTAAATAAATATTATTTAAATAAGTATTTTTAAAATAATAGTATCATTTGTTCTGTTGCCTTTATATAAACCAGCATGAATTGTTATATTACAGTATTTGTTTAATTTTTTTAATAGAAAATCACCATTCTGAGTAATTGGAAAAACAGAATACAATGTTAGAAACAATGACACAATGTAAAACATCTTAAAGATCTTAAAAAGCCATCTTTAAGTGAAATGTAATTTCTTTGTAATTTAGGATATGTTCTTGTGATGTTTTCTCATAATTCGAAGCAAAACATAGTTTTAATTAAATGTCTTCCTCTCCCATAGCGAATGTGGCCGCAGCAGCGGGCGGCTTCATCTACTTCTTGAGCTACCTGCCGTACGTCTTCCTGTGGCCTCGCTATGACCTGCTGTCACACGCACAGAAAGTCTCCGCCTGCCTCATCTCCAACGTGGCCATGGCCATGGGAGCCCAGCTGATCGGCATGTTCGAGGGCAAAGGTCAGGGGTCCGACTGAACAGACACTGCTGCTGCTCTAATCACGCATCTTAAGCTGACACTCATGTCCTATGTGGTCCTCAGGGACAGGCATCCAGTGGCATAACCTGTTTGAGCCGGTGACGGTGGACGATGATTTCTCTCTGGCTCAAGTGCTGGGTCTGCTGCTGCTGGACTCGGTGCTGTACGGTCTGGTGGCCTGGTACATGGAAGCCGTGTTTCCGGGAGAATATGGAGTCCCTCGTCCATGGTACTTCTTCATTCTGGTAAGTATTGTCTACATGCACATCGACTGTAGCCATATTTGTGGTCAATATAAGCTGCAAGACAAGGGGTTGAAGTTAAGCTGTTTCCTATAGGGATAGTCCAATGTTTTTCCTGTATCACTTTCTTTTGTGAAAAGAAGATATTTTGAAGAATGTTGGTAACTGAACAGTTTCGATTCCCATTGACTTCAATTGTATGGATGAAAAATACTATGGAAGTCAATAGGAACTGGCACTGTTGGGTTACCAACATTCTTCAAAATATCATCTTTTGTGTTCAGCAGAACAAAGTCAGGTTTGGAACGGCATGGAGATGAGTAAATGCTGACAAAATTTTCATGTTTTGATTGGACTATAGTGCAATTCTTGGAAAGTTCTTAAGACGTTTGTGAACATTTTCTTTGTAAATTATTTATATTTTATTGTGTTTTCTTTTTTGCAAACAAACAACCAAATAAAACATACATACAGTGGGGAAAACAATTATTTGGTCCCCTGCTGATTTTGTACGTTTGCCCACTGACAAAGAAACGATCAGTCTATAACTTTAAAAGTAGGTTTATTTTAACAGTGAGTGACAGAATAACGACAAATAAATCCAGAAAAACACATTTCAAAAAAGTTGTGAATTGATTTGCATTTTAATGAGTGAAATAAGTATTTGACCCCTTTGCAAAACATGACCTAGTACTTGGTGGCAAAACTCTTGTTGGCAATCACAGAGGTCAGACGTTTCTTGTAGTTGGCCACCAGGTTTGCACACATCTCAGGAGGGATTTTGTCCCACTCCTCTTTGCAGATCCTCTCCAAGTCATTAAGGTTTCGAGGCAGACGTTTGGCAACTCTGCAAGATTGACAGTAATTTTGTGTTTCTTCCATTTGTGAATAATCGCACCAACTGTTGTCACCTTCTCACCAAGCTGCTTGATGGTCTTGTAGCCCATTCCAGCCTTGTGTAGGTCTACAATCTTGTCCCTGACATCCTTGGACAGCTCTTTGGTCTTGACCGTGGTGGAGAGTTTGGAATCTGATTGATTGATTGTTTCTGTGGACAGGTGTCTTTTATACAGTGCTCCTAATCTCAGCTCCTTACCTGTATAAAAGACACCTGGGAGCCAGAAATCTTGCTGATTGATAGGGGATCAAATACTTACTTCACTCATTAAAATGTAAATCAATTTATAACTTTTTTTGAAATGCATCTTTCTAGATTTTTTTGTTGTTATTCTGTCTCTCACTGTTCAAATAAACCTACCATTAACATTATAGACTGATCATTTCTTTGTCAGTGGGCAAACGTACAAAATCAACAGGGGAACAATTTTTTTTTTTCCCCACTGTATTTCATTCTTTAAACAACAACAAAGACACAAAATGAAGGCAAAATAGATATCAGAATAATGACGATATTTATGTACAAAGTTCTTGAATTTTTCCCTAAGAACATCTTATTGTTTTAAAACCTATTATATATTTATTATATTTATTAAGAACATTATTATTAGCTTGTCTTTTTGACAAGTATTATTTAATATTGCCTGCATATTGCTGTAATAATCATAATAATTGTGCAGTGTGTATACTATTTCTTTGTCGCAACTGGCTTGACGGGAGTTCAGCTCTCTCTCATTTTTAATAAGCTGTGTAATTTACATATAATCTTTTTTAGTTTTTTTTGTCTCATGACGGATGGTCTTTTGATTGAATTTGATACGAATTACATGGATTTCATCCTTCGTCAACAAATCAGGATTTTTAAAGGCAAAACGTACATTTTGTTTATTAAAATGCAAAGATAACAATATTAAAAATCCATTAATATTATTATATGCTCAAATGAGCATCTGCTTTAGGATATTTTTATGCATATGGATGTTTTATAAATCACTCATAGGAAAATTTCAGAAATGAGCCTAAACTGGAAAGATTTTTTTACTGAATCATGTATAATCATGACAGATTGTTTATATAATCATATGAACTCACGCACGTCCCTAGTAATTGTAATGTATGTCACTAGTGTTACAGTATGTTTTAATGCGAAATATTTGAAACAACCCTAATGAATGGAAGCTGTTGAAGCTTCTGGCACGAAAACAAATTCCTCGTATATGTAAACACACCTGGCAATAAAGCTCTTTCTGATTCTGATTCTGATTCTGACACTGAATTAGTTAAACAACTTCCCTTTGAGAATTTAAGAGAAGTTATTCAGACTTTAAGTCAATAATTACAATGATTTTAAGAACATTGTTTTCATGAGCTCAGATTTTTATTAAATTTTGTTCTTAAAACAATCACAAGAAAAAAATTATGTTTTTGGCAGTGCAAAATATTCTCAACACTATTTTTAGAAAATAAGATAATAGCAGAATTTTGTTCTTAACAATGTTTTGTCAATCCAGCCTTCAATGTTTTTGACCATGACTGTGCTTATTTTGAGCGATTATTTCCTCAATCCTCAAACTTCCTCGTGCGCATCACATGGATTAGTGTTCTTGTGAAACTGTGCTCAAAGTAGGTTTATTTTGGCCTCATGAACTTGTCGATCGTTGATAAGCGGTTCACCCATGGGAAGTCTTCAAAGTGCGAAGTAGTGAGAACCAGCATGAGCGCAACTTGAGTGACTTTCCTGACCGACAGGCTTTTGAAAGACAGGAAGCATTTGGTCTCGGCAGGAAAACCGTGCTTATGTCATCAAGACAGCCAGGAAGTGCATGCGCAGCCTTATCTCCAGACATTCAGGATCTACTGAAGGGTGTGAAGAGGGAGGGGATGAAGAACAGTGAACATGATTTGCGCAGAGCTATTGTACATGTAGGACACCCACTGCGTCAATGCTTGTGTTTGTAGACAGGCTTATCAGCGGAGCGACAATAAAGACCCCTTCAGAGTGAAAGTGATGCGAAACAATGCCCTTCTGGGTCACACCTTTGACTCAGTGGATGTCCTGCATGTTAATACGCAAATTCCTTTGTACAAAGAGTGTAACGTAATGAATGACCTGTTTTTTTAGCTTATCTGTAAACGTTTTCACAGATTTATGGGATTGCAGGAATGTCTTACACTTAATTAGTTACTTATTAATGTTTTTAGTGGTGTTTTCTAAGGCAAGAATCACTATTACTGTTGCTCATGTTTAAGGATTTGAATGGCTCTGACACAGTTTATTCTGTGGACGTGATGAATGTTACATTAAATGTTACCTGAGCACTCTGCTGAAATGAACCAAACTATGCTGGTTTACTAATTAATCTTAAACCAGGCTATGCTGGTTTTCTGGTCTTAGCTGGTTTTAGCTGGTCTTCTGCCTGAACTGTGTATTCACCTGGGGACTTGAGCAAACTTCCAAGTAGGCTTCAAGACTTAAAATAATTTCAAATAAGGCAAAAAAGCATTAAAATAAGACAAAACTAACAGGAATCTTGATATTTCTTGTTTTAATAATTTACATTTTTATTATTTCTCATACCAGGGTTCAAATTGTCTAGAAAAACCTGGATATATGAGGAAGGCTAATTTTAAAAGTGACTTTTTTTTTTAGACCTGGAAAAGACCTGCGATTTATAAAAAAATAAAATAAAAAGTATAACTCCATGGGCAATTTTACACATTTTTCTAGTTATGCCAAGTGCTACCATTTTATAAATTGAGTAAAAGGCTGGTTTAAGCATGTTTTTTCAGCAAAGCAGATTTACAATTATCAGTAAAACTGGTGAAAAAAAATCCTATATTACACATATTTAAAGTCATGTTTTACTTGACAGACTTTAGACGTTTAAGGTGCAGTCATGTTTACTGGATTTTTACATTGAAATCCAGTGATTTCAATGTGAATCCGTGCAGTGTGGCTCAAGTTTGTTTCGCAATTGGTTGCGAAAAGTAATAAAAAGTTAGTCACTCTAATTCGCAGAAGAAACGGCTTTTTCTACAGTGTAATGGTTTGCATTTCAGCATTAAACGTGGTTGAAATGTAACTTTATGTATAAACTAAATATTTACAGAAACCTCTGAAACAGCGGATCGATTGAATTGCATCAGTAAAGTTTTAAAAATCGTTCTAAATTCAAGACAATATCAGAATCTAATCTCGCGGACGGCTGAAGGTCTGGAATCCATGGCAGCTTTCATTGGCCAACAACCAATCAACATGTCGTTCGTTTCGTTCAGCGTCTCGTTTCGGGGCGTGAAAATGTCGCCACAGTAACAGACCGGTGTGTAAAACTCTTGAACATATTTTAAAGATTCTAAGCCGCAAACTTTAAATATTTCACACACTTTTGAAAATCCAGCATTTATTTGATCCTGATAAGCGCTTATCGTCACACTTGTAAACACGACAGCTTTCTTCTTTCATGAGGGGGTTTGGTGTCAAGACATCTTGGTTTCCAGGCGGAACGTTAAAGAACGCAACACATTCGTCTCCCAGAAATCCTGTATAATTCAACCAATCCGATGACGACTTTGAAACTCCTGAAGTGTTTCCACTGTTGTGTGCCATATGCATCAGACGTTTAGCCAAAGGTCTGTGGGCGTGACGTCTGAGGCTGAGACTAATCAGAATCCACAGCACAACTATCATGATAACGATATATAAGAATAATATCATTGGAATCACTTTCAGAATAATTTTTTTTTTTTCCCCAGCTGATGAACGATTAAAACATTGACTGCAAACATTGACTGTGAACACAAATATAGTTATCATTGTCTTATAATTATCATTCTTAATGTGAACAGGCCTTTGCACTCATTTACATTTTATGAGAGAGAACATTATGTGAATCTTTATGAAACAAATGGGGAACATTTAGCCATTATGGCGTAATGTTATGAATGTGTAACAATCTAATATTTCTCTTCATCTGCGCTTAGCCCTCATACTGGTGCAGCAGCCCTCGTGTGGCCCTACTAAAGGAGAAGGAGGAAGAGGAGGAGGCCGAGAAGGTGTCGAAGGGCGAATTCATCGAAGAGGAGCCAGCTGGACTGGTCTCGGGGGTCAAGATCAAACGTTTGGCAAAGGTATCATCAGATGCATGGTGTTTTGCTTTAATAATATTAGATTCATAGGGGACAGATGGTAGACTCTGTGTGCGAGGTCAGTGTGACGCAGACATGGATTACCTGTAGAAACTGTGGATCCTTCTGTCGCAGGTGTTCAAAGTGGGAAATAAGACCAAGGAGGCGGTGAGGGATTTAACGCTCAACATGTTCGAAGGCCAGATTACTGTTCTGCTGGGTCACAACGGAGCGGGCAAGACCACCACACTTTCAATGCTGACAGGTAATGAACACAGCAATGTAGTTTTATTTATAAAATAGTGTGACTGTCCCTCTCATATTGCTTTAGGAAATGTGATTCATTTTAGCGAGTCAGTTTGTTTGAATGGTTTTAATGAACTGGTTCAATAAATGATTCATTTGAAAACATATCTGTTTTGTGTTCTTGTAACATCCTACATGACATTGTATATCATCAGTTTTGTGGTGGAATAAAGATTTAGTTAACTACTGCTTTTTACAGCTATGTTTATGATTCAGTTAAATGTTATTTTTAACACTTGTGTTATATTGTAAATCTTGTGGAAGTTAAAAACAGAATGATGAATGATATAATCTGATAATAAGTTGAATGTCATCTTGAATATGTAGTTAGCTACTTTGTTAGTAGCTTATGTAATGTAGCTATATTCTTTTTAAAAATAGTATCTTGACTGTTTAACTACATTAAATAATGTAAATCAAGTAGTTTGTAGCTGTTTTGAAAGTAGCTTCACAACTTTTGTAAACTGATTATAAGTTGTTGTTTTTTAAAGATTTTTTAAAATATTGATGGACCCCTTAAATATTTTCATAGTTTAGCTATTTTGTTAGCAGCTTGTATTGCTACAAGCTAGTCTAGCATTTAATTTACCTGAAATTATGATTAGCTTTTAGCTAGTTTGAATGTAGCTTCATACCATTGTGTATATAAACTGATTATAGGTATATTTTAAAAATATATTTTCCCTCAAAAACCATAACAGTTTAGCTATTCTTTGTACTTTTGTCTTTTGTTCAGCATGTAATATAGCTACAAGGTTATGTAGTTTCAGTTTAATTTGATTAGCTTGTAGCTAGTTTGAATGTACTGTAGCTACATAACACTGTATATAAACTGATTATAAGTTATTTAAAAAGATATATTGTCCCCTTAAATACCTTCAGTTAAGCTGGTCTTTGGTAGCATCTAGAATAGCTTTTAATTTTCCTTGGTATTATGATTAGCTTGTAGTTTGTTTCAAAGTAGTTTCACAACACTGAATATAAACTGATTATAAGTTTTATTTTTAAAAAGATACTGTCCCCTTAAATACCTTCACAGTTTAACTACTTTTTGTGTTAACAGCTTGTAGTATGGCTACGAGCTAGCATAGCTTTCATTTACTTTGAAATTAGCTTGTAGCCTGACAGTTTCATTCATTTAGCAAATCCAGTTCTTATCCAGAACAACTTACAAAAGTCTTTAGATCTGCATATCTATTAACTAAACACAGCCCTCTGATCGCACACGTTCATTCTTGCCAAGTCAAGCGAAACGTTATCTCTTATAGCTCGCAGCTACACCTTTGATTCAGCTGTAACTGTAAACAGTGATAACAGAGGTCAGTCAGAGTTGATCGCTTCTTTACATCATTCAAACTCTCTTTGTCTGTTCATTCTCAGGCCTTTTCCCGCCCAGCAACGGCCGTGCGTACATTAACGGTTACGACATATGTCAGGATATGGCCCTGATCCGCCGCAGCCTCGGTCTGTGTCCGCAGCACGATGTGCTCTTCGACAACCTCACCGTCCGAGAACACCTGCTCTTCTACACACAGGTAGATGCAGACCGAGGACGTCTGCATACATACCCAACTCATCTACATTATCAGTTTTTCGGATAAAATGTTCTACGTGCTCTTTTTGTTGAAAATGATCTTTATTTGTAATCAAGTGCAACAGTTCCCACCCACATTATCAGTGACTTCATTATCAGTTACGAAAGTATTTTTTTCTATTCGTTTTTTCCATATGTATTTTTAAAAAGACTTCATTAAATAGTTAAAAGCAGTTAACCAAGCCAACCAGGTATCAGTGTTATTTTGGTATCACTTTTTATTCATTTTTGTTTTAGTTATTTTAGTACAACAGAAGTTTTATATTTTATATTATAATTTATTTTTGTATTATAAAGTATTTCAGTTAAAGTTTATTTTAAGTAATGAAATTTTTTATGGTTTTAGTTAGTTTAATTTTAGTACACTTTTGTGGTGTTTTTGTTATTTTTATTAGGTCTTTTTCTCTATATGTCTAATTGTCTATACGGTTTTATTCATTTTTATTTTGGGGTTTTAGTTATTTTAATAGTTATTTAATATTTTAATTTTAAGTTAATTTAAATAAATGAGAAATATTGCACTAGCAACTAAGTTTTTATTTTATTTTATGTCAGTGAAAGTTTATTTTTTAAGTTACAAAACTTTTTTTTTTTAATGGTTTTACTTTTAGTCTAATTATTATTACCTTGCCAGCTATGAGGTAAATCAGACTTTGATTTGAAGCAGAAAACTATTTGAAAATTGGACAAAAAGACAAAGACTGTGTACTTAACTTTAATGAGGGATGAATGAATATGAATATACAACTATATAAGTAGTTCGAGAGCGTTGGGAGATTTGCTTGTTGCGATTCTCTGATTGGTGGAGATTCCTCTGCAGAATCATGGGTAATATAGTTTTTCACCAGGAATTTTGTTGGCCAATGACTTCGACAATAACATATAGAATCCATAAAAAATGTCATAGATCACAGTATATCTGTCTGTAAAGATTTGCAAGTTATTGTTAAATATCAGTTGCCTATGGAGAAAAACAAATGGCATTTTTACTTCTGGAACCAACTGTTACACTGTATTCAGCATTGAGATGGATCTTTACGTATCTTGTCTCTTCTCTTCAGCTGAAGGGTTATCCTCGTAAAAAGATCCCTGATGAGGTGGACCGCATCCTTCGGATCCTGAATTTGGAGGACAAGCGTCATGCGCGATCCAAAACCCTCTCTGGCGGGATGAAGAGGAAGCTTTCCATCGGCATTGCTTTAATTGGAGACTCAAAGGTCAGGCAACACTTTGTATTTCACGGTGCATTTTATGTTTAGCAGATGTTTTGTTACGTTTCATTTGCATTTGTGTTCTGTGTATTAATTACCATGTTGGTCCAGGTTTGTTTATGCTAGTTAGCATGGCTATGCTGGCTGTATAAGTGAGATAAAGAAATTTAAACCGCTTCCTGTCTACACTGTCCTGTCATAAAAAAGGCAAAAATTCCAAAAATAAATCTAAAAAAATAAATGTAAATAGGTTCCAATTGGCATTAGCCACTCTAATGCTAACAGTCCATGTGCTTTTGTTTATTTTCCTGTAGGTGGTGATGCTGGACGAGCCCACCTCAGGAATGGACCCCTCAGCCCGCCGGGCCACCTGGGACCTGCTGCAGGGCGAGAAGCGCGGCCGCACCATCCTGCTGACCACACACTTCATGGACGAGGCCGACCTGCTGGGAGATCGGATCGCCATCATGGCCGGCGGAGAGCTCCAGTGCTGCGGCTCACCGCTCTTCCTCAAGAACAAATACGGTGAGATGTATTTGAGGTTCTCACAGGACGTTCGTGCAGAAGATTATATTTAAAATTTCACATTATATTTCTGTTGTCTTTAGTTGCGTTTTGCCACTCTCATCCTGTGAAGACAGTGCCGTGTCAAGCCTTTGCGGGGCCCCTTCTGTTACACAACAGTCAAAATCAAAAATGCGATCAAATCATTGATCACTGGCACCTGCCCATCTATTATTTTAATATGCAAAACCAATTATAGCAGTTGGCATTTACTTCCATTTACTTGAATGCGTTTCGCCTAATAAAAACAGACTGTTCTGCAGAAAGGGTCAAAAACAGGACACAAAACAGCCCATTACTGCTAAATTATGGTGCTTTTTACACTAGAAGTGGATCTGAGAGAACATTATAAAATAATAATAACAATAACAAAAAAAGCAGTTCATGACCCCTTTAAAAGTAGTGTTTTGCTCCAATAAGAACTTTGCTTCTAGCTAGTAGTCTCCAAAACAAATATTTATCTGATTTAATCTTGTATTTCTACAGGTGCTGGTTACCACATGGTTATAGTAAAGGATGCGTTTTGTAACGTGTCCGAGATCACTCGTCTAGTGCACATGTATGTGCCTGATGCCACTCTAGAGAGCAGTGCAGGCGCTGAACTCTCCTACATACTGCCCAAAGAGAGCACCAGCCGGTAAGATAACACTGACTTCACATGTCTACTGCAATAACCTTGATTGTGCAAACTCTCACAAGGGACAATGAAAAAATGTTTTGATGTATCCAGATAAATGAAGCGCATGAGACTTTGGTCTTGGTTCTTTGGTCTGGTTCTTGTGAGCTGCCGTAGCAACAGACAGACTAAATTTACCCATTGATCTGGGTTTTTTTTTTAGTGAAGGTCTCGAAACAACAGTCTACTCTTTTCATCAGACACGTGTGTTTTTCGTCCCCGACCCTCTAAACCTTCGTCAGTGAGAGACAAACATCCTAAAAGCACTTCCTCAAAGAAATACAGTAGTGCATCTGAAAAGTGAATTTATGCCATGGTCAGTCTGAATACTGGATTCTGATTGGCTGGCAGGTGTTGATTAAATTTGTTTAACTGCACAGGTAGTTCCAGGTCAGTTTAATCACGTTCTATATTAATAATATAAAAAACCTAACCCTAAACTTACCAATGAAACATTTCTCATTACTCTCATTTATTAACTAAGAAGTATAAAAATAACCAAAACTATAAAGTGAAATTTTCTAAAAACTATATTGACATTTTATGATATATATATATATATATATATATATATATATATATATATATATATATATACATACATACATACATACATACAATTCAAAAACGGCCAAAAACACAATACATTTGCTAAAACATTAAAATGAAAATAAAAAATTATTTAATTCAAAATATTTACAAAAATATAAATGTATCTCTGTGACACTAAAGTAACATTGCATTGAACTAAAAAAAGCATTTTATATAGTTGATCAAAAGTACCATAAATATATTATAAAAGTAGCCCATAATTGTTGATATTTTGCAAATGCTGACAACTCTTTTACAGTGCTATCAAAGGGTATTAGTAGACTTCTGATATAGCTTATTAATAATATATGGACTATTTTTGAGTTTTAAGTGACTTTAGAATAAGAAGTTTGCATTTTTTTTAACTAATAAAAATATAATTAAAATGAATATGTGTGCATGGATTTGGCAGAAGTGATTTCAGTAATTGATTTCCCTGCGTGTTCAGGTTTGAGTTTATATCTGATGTTTCTCCACAGGTTTGAGCTGCTGTTTGCTGAGCTGGAGATGAATCGAGACGAGTTGGGCATCGCCAGCTATGGGGCGTCCGTTACCACCATGGAGGAGGTTTTTCTCAGGTACTTCACCACGAGACCACCACAAATAATGAAGAATCTCTAAAGATGCTGTGTGCTGTGACCTGTTCCCAGAGATTTGTATTTTTTCCTAGCTGGACTATTTATAGTATTACTATACTGTTATACTATACTATTATAGTATTTAATATTTAGTTTTTATTTTCAATTTTCATTTAAATTTTTGTTAATTAAATTATTTTGTGTATTATTAAATATTTTGTAATTTTGTTGTGCTTGTCACTTTTATTGTTTTTTTAAAGTAATATTTCTATATTTTATTTTATTAATCTTAAACTTAAGTTAGTTGCCAAGGCATCTCTAATTCTTGTTTCTTTTAAGTTTTTCATCAAATTTTTATTTGATTTCAGTTTTATTTTCAGTTAGCAAAAATAATTTTTAATAGTTTTAGTTTTAATTACCAATAACAACACTCTCACTCTCCCGAAACTTTGTATTCATTTCAATAATATCACAAACAAACGATAATGCATTAACCTTAGCACAAATTCAGTCACGGAACACAGATGATGGCTTTTCTTGTTTACGTATCAATATTAATAAACTACATTAGCATGTTTGCTGAAATGTAAAAAGCTCGAAATTGAAGTGAAAAATGTATTCCTGGAAAAACGAAACTATTTAAACAGCCATTTTGTAAACGGTATGTTCCCTGAGAAAGATTTTAACACTGACCGTATCCAGTCTAAAATCAGACAATCAGAAAAAGGTTGTCTGCTATTTAAAGAACCGCTGAATTGGATATACAAACTTATTTGTTCAAAAGAAATAATTTGCATGACTTCTCAACCCTACAGAGAACCGAGAAGTGTACAGACCTGGTCTCTGAGAACATACCCTGCAGAAACACGCTCGGTCTCTAGTGTGTCATTCACAAGAGCGTTTTAACCACTGCTCCTTTTTCATCTCCACAACATTTTTCGTAATGGTTTTGGAGAGCTCAAGTGCAGTCCTAAATCTTCTGTCCTGCTTTAAATGGCCATTAGCTGTAGGACGGGGCGCAGATTGACAGGTTCAATGCTATCTCTCCTTCAGTGTCATTTTTGTGAACCCTTCTACATTTTACATAACCGCTTTTGTGTAGGCACATACAATGGCCGCCCAGCTGTGTCCCAGTAAGGACCACTTTCTTTCATGCAGATCCTCATGTATGTGTCATCTTTTATGTAACCGTTCATGTCTTTGTGTTCACACCCTCAGGGTCGGGAAGCTGGTGGACTCCAGTCTGGATATTCAGGCCATCCAGCTTCCGGCTCTGCAGTATCAGCATGAGCGGCGGTCACATGACTGGACCATGGATGACTCCAGCAGCATCAGCGGCATGACGGACGTGACCGATTTCACTGACAGTGGCACTATGATCTCAGAAGATGGCTCCAACATCAAACTCAACACTGGGGTCAGTGACTTAAGCGCTTCTCACAGAAAACTCACTGTGCTTTTCTAAGTAGTCGACCTAAAACCCTACTGACTGAGAGTGAAAGATTCAGAATATTATAGAGATTTCTGGATACTTTTGACTTGACATCCTGACAGCGACTTGTATAGACAAGCACTATGCACATGGTTATAAATATTATCATTAGTATATTATTTCTCTAGCACCTCTAAATGCCACTGTAAGTTTTCCAGTATTTTTCCTCAAGAATATCAAAAATAGGGCTTGAAACTTGTTAAAAATTACCTTTATAAAATGTTCATCCATCTCAGGAGGTCAAATTAAATGTTAATAGTGGATGTTTTATTTAATAATTTATTTTGGATATTTTAAATAATTGAATATCCTGATTTGCGTGATTTTTATTTTTTATTTTTTCTCCTAAATTAATAATATAATAAAGACATTTTTTATTTTACTTATTTGGGGAAAAAATCATGTTACAATATTGTTTTGGTAATACTGTTCCATAAAATAAGTTTGTTTGTTAGTTAATGATTAAAAAAAAATTACAAATTGTTCTTGAAAGTCTTATACTCACCAAGGCTGCATTTATTTGATTGAAAATATAGTAAAAACAGTAATATTAATGAAATATTATTACAATTTAAAATAACTGTTTACTATTTGAATATATTATAAAATATAATTTATTCCTGTTATGGTAAAGCTGAATTTTCAGCATCATTACTCCAGTCTTTAGTGTCACATCATTCTAATACGCTGATTTGCTGCTCATTTCATATTTTTATCAATGTTAAAAACAGTTGTGCTGCATGTGTTCACCCTCAGGCCAGGCTCTATATGCAGCAGTTCTACGCTATGTTCCTGAAGAGGGCACTTTACAGCTGGCGCAACTGGAAAGTGGTGGTGGCTCAGTTTCTGGTGCCGCTCATTTTCACAGTGTTGGCTCTTGTAGTGGCCCGCACCCTCCCTGGAAGCCAAATCACGCCCCTGCTCCGTCTGGTGCTAAAACAATATGGCCATACTCACGTACCCGTGGCTGTAGATGTCAATGCTGGGCCACTGGCTACAGCCCTGGCTGAGATCTACACAGCACAGCTGCCTTCCCAGAATGCCATTGCTGCCACTAATATAACAGGTAATAAATAAACGAATAAAAAAAGTAAACCGTAGCTGCCTCAAAATCATCCTAACCTGTGGTTTGTCTGATCAGATTTTTCAGAGTACGTGCTATATAATGCCATGAGGGAGGGCGGAGCTTTCAATGAGCACTGCGTGGTGGGCGCGACTTTCAGGAGCCGATCCAGGAAGAGCACTGAGGTCATCGGCTACTTCAACAACCAGGGCTTTCACACCCCCGCTACAGCGCTCATGCTGGTTGACAACGCTCTCTACAAACTACTAGCTGGACCTGATGCCTCCATCCAGACTGGAAATTACCCCATGCCACGCAACATGTCCGAGACGGCCCAGAGCCAGCTTTCTGAGTATGTATTTACTTTGAGAGCATTTAGTGGTGCTTGCCAAATAATGAAATCTGTTTTATTTTTTCCCAAATTCTAACTTTCCATTTTAATGTATACAAAACATGGTAAAAATGTACTTTTATTTGTTTAGTTTTTTTCTGGCAGTTGACAGTATTTTCTGATTTATGGAGTGATAAATAGAGATCTAAAATCCCCTTTTATGTGTCAACAAAACGAAACAATATTTATTTCAGAAATTATATAATAATTTTCCTAGATTCTGTTTATTTATGATTTAATGCAATATTTTATCAAAAATGGTGGTAATGCAAAAAATAAAAAAATAACAGTTTAATTATTCTTTTAAAATGTAATCAAATTACCATTTTACATACTATTTTATTTTTAGGAAAAAGAGCACTGCACAACAGAGGTTAACTGTTAAAATAAAAAAAAGGACAAAAATTTTGATATTCCTTTAAAATAATGTTTTAATATATTGTTTTATTACTATGACGTACATTCTACTGTACAATAGTAATATATTTGTCATAATTTCTTCAAGTTAAACTTAACTTTTATTTTGGCAGGTTGTAGTGAAGACATTTGAGTTTCTGTGTGTATCTCGTGATAGTTTTCTCAAAGGCAATGGTTAAATTGCTGGTAAAGTGACTCTCATGTGTTCATGTCCTCATATAGTGAGATAGCAGATGCTAAAAACACCACGGACATGTGCTGTGTAGTAGATGATCGACAAAGACATGGTAGAACAAATAGACTTCATGTTTAAATAACAGTCTTTTGCTGTTTAATATTCATAGACACTAGTCCATATCATGGATTTTGTGCTATCCGTGATTCTGTCAGTGTTTATGCATCACGAAAATCAGCCTGAGGAGTCCGAACAAACCCAGAACCCTAAGTGAAGTTAACTTAGGACACCTAGCCATTTAGTTGGTCTTTCATCCTCATTTTTGTCTCTACAGGGGCCAGACAGGCTTTGCTATCGCCATAAACCTCATGTACGGCATGGCATCATTAGCCAGCACCTTTGCCCTGCTCCTCGTCTCTGAGCGATCGGTGAAGTCCAAACATGTACAGCAGGTCAGCGGGGTCTACCCCTCCAACTTCTGGTTCTCCGCCCTGCTGTGGGACCTCATCAACTTCCTGTTGCCCTGCCTGCTCATGCTGGTCAGTATGAATGTTCTGTCAGTGGTTCTTAATCTGGAGGCCAAGTCACAGTTGCAAGGGTGCCTTAAAATGCTTTAAAGGGGTCATCGGATGCCCATTTTCCACAAGTTGATATGATTCTTTAGGGTCTTAATGAAAAGTCTATAACATAATTTGGTTAAAATTTTTCAATGGTAGTGTAAAACAACACCCTTTTTACTCTGTCAAAAACGGCTCTTTTCACAGCAAGCCGTTTGGGTGCATGTTCCTTTAAATGCTAATGAGCTCTGCTCACCCCGCCCCTCTCTTTCGTGAGGTGACGAGACGTTCTCTGAACTTTATCCGCAGAACTTGCTAACTAGCACATTATTAGGAAAGGCGATTTGCAATGATTCATAAAAAAACGTATACGCACTTCTTCTGTAGATGAAGCTGGATCACGAATGATTCACGCGAACATAGAGACACATTTCAGATCGGGGGAGCATTCCCTTCTGAAACAAATGTAATCCACTGCGTCTTCAGCGGCTCAGATGTTGGGAGTAGATGACGACTGCTATGTTCATTGTTACATCCAACAAAACGCCTCAATCGCTTGAGAGTTATTCTTGTCTACATCTGCTCCAGTGTCGAAACAATGGCGGACTGATGACAGCTCACTCAGTCAGGGCGGGTCTAAGGTAAAACACCAGTGTCAATCAACAATCGTGGGAGCGGCCTGGGTCTGTGTGACTTTACACAGACAGGAATCTGAGAAAGGCTTGATTTGAGAGAGGGGTTATCATTTATCAGGATTAAAAAAAAAAAAAAAAAAGCACTGGGTGGATTTTATCATGATAGGGTGGTTGTGTTCACACACGTATAAGTGAATTTTGCATCTGATGACCCCTTTAAAATAATACAAAGTATGCTTTAAAATAAGATAAAATTTAAGGTGATTTAAAAGCATTCCATCAATGTCTGTCATTTGTAAAACCTGGATATATGAGAGCACTTTGTTATTTCTAGGTTGTCTTCCGAGTGTTTTCAGTGAAAGCATTTGTGGCCGAGAACCACCTGGTGGATGTTCTGCTTTTGCTGCTTCTGTATGGCTGGGCGGTGATTCCCCTCATGTATCTGCTCAGCTTCCTGTTCTCTACGGCCGCCACCGCCTACACGCGCCTCACCATCTTCAACATCCTCAGTGGCACGGCCACCTTCCTCGCGGTCACCATCATGACCATACCTGGTGAGTCATGCACGTCCGCACTTGAATTTCAATTCTTGCTAGAATGTCTGTTCACACACCTTGTGTTCTTGTGGTTGCCTTCCCTCAGAGCTGAAGCTAGAAGACATGTCTCACCTCCTGGATAAGATCTTCCTGATCTTCCCAAATTACTGCTTGGGCATGTCCTTCAGCGAGTTCTACCAGAACTACGAGATCATCACCTTCTGCACCTCCAGCGCCTTTGCCGAGTACATTTGCAAGTACTACAGTGAGTGTCTGATAATCACCCTGAAAAACCACCTGACCTGAAAATCATGAGCTCATGCTAGGTCAGTAGGCCGATGCAGATGCCGATCCGATACCAGCGCAGATTTAAATCAATGTAGTTTGTAGCTTTTTTTTGCACTTTATTTATTCATTTTTCAAACATGTTTAGACAAAAAAAAAGTTCAAACAATTACATAATTATGTATTTTCTTTCCCCACCCTGTTCCACAACCCTAAATTAACAGAAAGTGGAAAAATAATAAATAAATAACCAAACAACCAAATAAATAATTATATGAATAAATGACAGAGTGCTTACTATACAAAATAGCAGGATACATTTCAATATTTTGTTATCAAACAGATATATCAAAGTCAACTTTGTTAACAAAAGTAAATAAGTGTTCACAAAAAAAAGGGGTGGGGGGAGGTCACTCAAATGGTCTTTCTGTGTTCGATATCCAGGCAAGCATGACATAACTAAGTATATTAAAGTCAGATGGCCTTTCTAAAACTTTAGTCCTATTAATTAGTTAGAAGGTAGGGTCTTCATCTTTTCAAAATATGTAATCATAGGTTTCCAAATTTTATAAGATTTTTGGATGGATCCTTTTTTGACATTTAATTTTTTCTAGTTTTAAATATAATATCAAATCACAAATCTGCATTGAAGTTTTTGGTGGATTTTTGGATTTCCATTCTAACAATATTCTCCTTCTTGCTAATAGTGAAGCAAAAGCAAATTCATTTTCCATATTTTAGTCAAAGGTTCTGGCACTCCAAAGATAGCAATTTCAACACAGGGTGTTATATTTAAGTTAAAGGCTTCATTTAGCGTTTTAAATACAAGTGTCCAGTAGTTTTTCAGCTTTTGGCAGGACCAAAACATATGAATAAGGTCAGCTTTATCACTTTTGTATCGATCACATCAACGTTTGGATACATTTTTGAAAGTCTAGATTTAGTGTAATATGTTCGGTGAAGTATCTTGACTAAGGCGTGCACAGGTGGTTGAAACATTTACTCTGTAGTTCATAGCTTTTTAAATCAATGTAGAATTTCTATAACTCTGTGTTGACCTCACTTTTTTGTGTTAAACACAATCTAAAAAATATTGTATAAATGATTAGATATGATGTATAGATGATTAAATGTGATATAGCTGGTTAGATATAACAGAATTATTGATTAGATGTTATGGATTGATAGATGGTTACATTTGATGCATGATGATGGATAGTTATATGTAATCGAAGATGGTTATGTATGATGGATGGATGGCTGGTTAGAAAGGATGGTTAACTATGAAGAATTGATAGATATGATAGATGTTTAAATATGACAGATTAGATATGATAGAGATGGTTAGATATAATGGAATGAATGTTTGGAAATTATGGATGGTTGTTAGATATGATGTATAGATGGTTAAATATTATATAGATGTTAGATAGAATGATGGTTGGTTAGATATGATGGATGTCAACTATAAAGAATGTATGGCTAGATATGATAGATGGTTAAAAATGATGGATAGATGGTTGGATATGATGGTTTATGTAGAATGGATAGTTAGAAATTATGTATGAATGGTTAAATATGATGGATTATGGTTAACTATGAAGAATGAATGATTAGATAAGATGGATGGATGGTTAGATGTTATGTATAGATGGTTAGATATGATAGATGTAAGATATGAAAAACTGTAAGAAAACATTTTCCTGTCATTTAGTTGTGGTGGATTTGATGTGGAATTATCTTATGAATTAGAAATGTGGTTTCCTGCTGAGTTTCACTTCACTAATGCAAATGTGATTGTGAAGCCCTGGATATTGAATTTTTGTTTTTCTGTAACATGTTAGCCTGTATGTCTATGCTAATTAAATAATCCACTGTGTTTATACAGTTTATGGGTCTCGATAGAGATGTAAGACCAGAACTGAATATTGCCATAAATGAAATCTCAATCAACAGCACTGATGTCATTGTGACTGACTTCACTTAAAGGCAGCTAGCAGTGCAGGCATGAGTGATTAGCATCATGTGGCATACTTAATGTGGACTGGGTAGTCATTCTCATTGTCATTTTGGCTGGTCATCTGCAGACATCACGTATCAAGTGAACTACTTTTCCATGGATGAGCCCGGAGTGGGCCGCTTCCTGGTGGCCATGTCCCTACAAGGTGTCGTCTTCATCGCCCTGCTTTTCCTCATCGAGCTTCGGTGTGTCCACATACTACTCAACCTCTGCAGGAGACGCAAGAAGGTGGGAGAGGAATAAAAACACGGGATATAGTGCTCTTATTTCACTGGTTTGAATGCTAACAATCACAGCTGTGGCTGTGTGTTGTTGTCAGGTTTTGCTGTTGGCAGAAGAAGCTCTCCAGCCTGAGGACAGAGATGTTGCAGAGGAGAGGAAGAGAATTTTGGAGTGCCAGCCGGTTGTTGAGTCAATGGTGGGCAGCCCGCTTATCCTACAGGAGCTCAGCAAGGTATTGCATTCTCATTCTGTTATTTGGTGCCAAACTACAGCGTGTTAACGTGTTTACCTTAAGGTTTCATTTTCTACCTATAGGCTTATTTTCGAGCATTTTGAAATCGAGTTCTCCAAAAGATTATCAGACCATTTTCAGAACATGCTGTGAGAATGCTGTGTGTGTTTTGCAATGCTTTACTGTATTGACATGCAAGTTCCACTGTATCATTGCCACAATGGCCTGAGTGTACAAAACCAGTCGGGTGGCGCCACCTATTGGCCAGAGTGCATAACATGCAGAAAATCTGTAAAATCTCTAAATCGCAAATTAGTTTTAGTTGACTGTTTTTGTCCCTTTTTTCCTTTTTCCTAAAATCTGTGGTGGTTTCACTAGGTATATTCAGGCGGGCAGTCGCTGTTAGCGGTGGACCGTTTGTCTTTGGCCGTTGGGAAGGGCGAGTGCTTTGGTTTACTGGGATTTAATGGAGCAGGGAAGACTACGACATTCAAAATGCTGACAGGAGATGAAAGCATAACTTCAGGAGATGCCTTTATTGACGGCTACAGCATCCTCCGAGATGTGAAAAAGGTTGAGTATTTTGTTATCTCATATTGCCATTTCATATAAAATAGTTCCTTAACTGGAAATTATTTTTTAGAGAGGAGATATTTACATTTTTTTAGTCATAGTAGGTATAAGTGAATGGTTTAACAGTATTAAATATGACTTTGCTTCAGGTGCAGCAGAGAATTGGCTACTGTCCCCAGTTTGATGCGGTGCTAGATCACATGACAGGGCGGGAAACCCTGAGCATGTATGCCAGACTGAGGGGCATCCCAGAGAAATATGTCACAGCCTGTGTAGAAAATGTCCTGCGTTCGTTGCTGCTTGAACCTCACGCTGACAAACTTGTCCGCAGCTACAGGTATGAACATGACACCTGAGAGAGAGTGGATGGATGGTTAGATATGATTGATGGGTGGTTAGAAATGATGGAAGATTTATTTTTATGGTTAGATGAGGGTTAGATATGATATACAGATGGTTAGATGTCATTAATGATTGAATATATGATATATGGTGGTTAGATATGAAGGATGACTTAGGTTTATGGATAGGTCAGGGTTATATATGATATATAGATGTGATGAATGGGTGTTTAGATATGATGGATCATTAAGTTTGATGTTAGATTATGGTTCGATATAATGAATGGATGGTTAAATATGATATATAGATGTTAGATATGATAGATGGGTGGTTAGATATGATGGATGATTAGGCTTAGATGATAGTTAGATGTGATGTAAATGGTTAGATATGATTGGGTGGTTAAATATGATTCATGCTGGTTAGATATGCTTTGTCTGGTTAGATATGATTCATGGGTGGTTATATATATGATTAATTGGTGGTTAGATATGATTCATAGGTTATGGTAAATTGTTATATATGGATGATTAGATATAATTCATGGGTAGTTAGATATGATCTATTACATATATGATGGATAGATGAAAGATGATTAGGTTTAATGGTTAGATGATGGTTGCAAATTATGAATGGATGGTTAAATATGATGCTTGTTAATTTGATAATGCTCAAATTGGTTAGATATGATTGAGTGGATAGATATGATTTATGGGTGGTTGTATATGATTAATAGGTTGTTAGATCTGTAGACAGTTAGAATATGATCTGTAGACAATTAGATATGATTCATGGGTAGTTAGATATGATAATGAATGGATGGTAAAATATGGCATGGATGTTAAATATGATTCGTGGATGGTTAGATATGATCAGTTCTTAAAGTTCTCCGGCGTGCAGCATTTGGCTGCGGAAAAAAAGATATGATAGATAAGATGGATGATTGATTAGGTTTGATGGTTAGATGATGGTTTAAAATCACGTATGGAATTGTAGATATATTGGATTGGTGTTTGGATAAATGCATGAGTAAATTAAGAGTTCATTTGCAAAAACAGATATCTCCGATTTGAACAATTTTCAAAAATCATGTTTTTTCATTGTGCATTCCAATTAATCTCAATCAAACTGCAGTTGGGTAAATAACTAAAAAAATACAGCTAACTAACAGTAAAACACCGTAAAAACATGAAAACATAACAAATTTTTGCAAATAAACTCTTCAAATATGATGGACTAGTTTATTGTAGTGTAGGGAAAGAAATGCAGCAGGAACACTCAGAATGTCAGAAGTTCAATCATTGGTTTGTTATAAGCTGTTAGCGTGTATTATAAGTTGCCTATTGGATCTTACACAGTGGCGGCAATAAGAGGAAGTTGAGTGCAGGCATGGCTCTGATCGGTGGGCCGCCTGTGATCTTCCTGGACGAGCCGTCCACTGGCATGGACCCAGTGGCCAGACGGCTGCTGTGGGACGCAATTACACGCACCAGAGAGTCTGGCAAAGCCATAATCATAACCTCACACAGGTGAGCCACACGTCTCCTGACTAACACAGATATGGACTGGAAATGAAAAGAAGCATGCTGCATCAGAACAAACCGTTTCTCATTCTCTCTGCAGTATGGAGGAGTGCGAGGCGCTGTGCACCCGGCTGGCTGTCATGGTGAACGGCCAGTTCAAATGTCTGGGCAGCCCACAGCACCTGAAGAGCAAGTTTGGGAGCGGTTACACGCTGCTGGCGAAGGTCCGCGTGGAGACGGAGTTAGATGAGATGGACCTTCAGCTCTTCAAAGACTTCATTGAAAGCACCTTCCCAGGTATCTAAATGACATGCTTTGTATTTCTGCTGGACAGTGTGACGGTTTTTCTAATTTTCACCTGATGGCTCTCGCAGGAAGTTTACTGAAGGATGAACATCAGGGGATGGTCCACTATCACCTGACTGACAAAACTCTCACCTGGGCACAGGTACGTCTGAACATTGTGATGTTCCAAATAGCATACTACTATTTCTGCAGTATGCACACTGCAAACAGTATGCAAATGCTCTGCATGTATGTAATATACCCAGATTGACCAAATGGTGAGTTTCCCACAATGCAAGGCACAGGACTTGACCTTTCTTTTCCAGTGTGGCAGATAAACAAGAAATGAACTCCGATGCATTTAAATAATTTTTAAATATGTTTAATAATATTATTATTTAATACAGTTTTAGTTATATTTTGGGTATTTTACACAAATAATAAATGCACCATAAATTATTAAAATAATTATTTAAAGGGACACCTTTCAACTGAAATGTATATTGTTTCATTACTATATTTTATCTAATATCGGTCATCATGCACTATGTATGCAGTACGCTAGTTGTCCATTCCCAGTATGACAGACAAACCCAGAAGTGATAATTACATTTTTTTTTTTTATTATTTTATAAATGTTAATTCGATTTCAGTGTCTTTTTTTTTTTTTTTTTGCACAAACAAAGCAAAAAAGCAGTTATTTTAACTGCATGACTGAAACATTTCTTGTTGCATGCTGTTCCATAAGCTGTATTTTTATGCTAACCAGTAAATACTGTGAAATTATAGAGTACACTAGTTATCAACTCTGAACATAACCAATATTTACACTAACATACTCTTCTTTTTCCCCAACTAATTATTTTTGACAGATTTTTTTTGTAAAATTTATAAAGGTATAGCATAAAAATTTTGTATGCAAATATGAATAAAATAAACCTTAGCATTATGCTTACATTCAGTTCTGAACATTGCCATTATTTGCACATTATAACATACATAACGACAACAGTTCATACTGTAAATTTAACTTTTGAACAAGCTAAAGAAGCATTTTAAATGCATTTTAGTGGGTTTTAAATTAGCTGAGATTGCCTCTGGTTCAGCTGATGCTATCTTTATGGAAAAGTTGCATTGTGGAATACTGCACAGTTCGGCAAATGTCTAACATGCACTTAACGCATTTATGTGTCTTTTTGGCTCAGGTCTTTGGTGTTCTAGAAACAGCCAAAGAGAAGTACAGCATCGAGGACTACTGCGTCAGCCAGATCTCCCTGGAGCAGGTGTTCCTCAGCTTCGCTCAGTTCCAGCACTGTGCCGAGGTCTGCGATGACACACTCAAGCACTAAAGAGGCGGAACTCCTCGATCTGACCTTCACCTGATGAGTAGGAGGTACAGCCTGGGCCGACTGACTCTCCGTCAGACCACTGGACATTGCTCAGGTGTCTCTCTTCACATACACATCTCTGACATGATCATACGTATGTAACGCACACTTCCAGACTCAAACACTGCGTCTCACGGAGACAGGACCACTAACCAGAGGTCTCCGCCAGTAGGGTGTTTATTTCAAGCCTGTGTGTGCATTTGCGAGCAGTTTGAATTTCAACAGGACGTTTGTCACACCATCGAAAACAGTCTTTGAATTTTAATCGGTGGGTCTCCGCACTGAAAAGAAAGGATGTTTGTTTATCATCTGTAAGTGCGACAGACAGGATGTCTCATATGTGTACTTGTGTATGATTGCTGTGTTATTTATAGTTTTTTTTGGTTTGTTTCTCCTCACCTGTTTTGTACTGTGGTCTCAATGCTGAAGGTACATGCGCTTCACCCCTTTCCTGATAGCATATGCAAAATAAGGCCAGAAATATAGGAAAATGCGATGATAAAAAAGCTGCTTCTTTGGGATTTGCAATGTTGTAGAATATAAAATTTACTAGAAAAGTTGCTGAATATGAATGTAAAAATTTTATAGAATAGCTTTAGGTAATTTATAGAATTTATACAATAGATTTATTCGCATTAGCTAGGCATTTATAGTCAGCTATTTGTTAGAAATCAAATTTATCTTCCCAAAAAAAAGACTTGGAAATCACAATTCTTTCTTAGGTATGTCAGAATAAAAGTCACTTTGAATTTTTTTCCGCTGCTAAAAAATATCCCATAAAAATATTCCTAAAGTTTTTTTTTTCAATGAGACCACAGATATTTCAATGCTTTTCCCTCCACATTTCCAGTTATAATTTTTACGAGTGTGACATTCTTCCTCCAGATTGTGAGGATGGAGGATTTTTTTGGGCTTTGTGTAATTCCGCAGATGACCACTAGAGGACGTACAGTGCACTTTTTTTCTTTTTCTTTTTTTTTTTTTACATAGCATCAAACTGAATGTGTCCTTAGATACACTAAATGTTCGCTTGTGTGATTCTGTCACGGAGCAAAAACCACAAGCTTTTGTTTTTTTATGTTATCTTGCACTACTGATGTGGACCAATTCATGCAGCTTCACAAAATCCATAAAAGAGCTCACAGAAACATGAAGCATCGCAATTCAGGAGGTTTTAGCATAAGATTAGTTGTCTGTAAAATCATTCTTGTGTCAATTTTTTGCATTGAATGTTTTTAAGATCTTGTAATTCATGTTGATAAGGCTCGGTGACTCTCAGGTCATGCTGCTAATCTCATTTCTACATTGTTTATGCTAGATTTCCTCTTAGTCACTCTCATCAGCGAGTCTTTGTTGGACATGATTCTACATCATTACGATTGAAATGAAAGCAGCATGGCTCCCTTCCAGACCGTACTGACATCACTTTGACCAGGTTTCCGTCCACGTTCATGCGAACTGAATGTACTTTCGTAGTGAAGGAAGAAAACGCTGGCTCAATCGAACACACTGACGTACTGTAGATAAACAGGGCTTGACGGTGACTGACCACAAATTGTTCTTTTCTACGTTTTTGTCGTTGGTCTGTTTTGCACAGTGCTCTGGCTGTCGTGTATGAACTGCTTGTTTGAAATATTGCATTTTGAGAATCGAGAAGGCAAACTTGGGAATGTTAATGATGACAATGTTGACTTAAAATGGAAAATGTATATCATAATGCAAAAAGGGAACTTACATTGTAATCTTGTGTACTGTTTGACTAAATTAACCTTGTGAGAAATGTAAGTATTGCCATTTCTTTCTTTTTTTTTATTAAATCTGCCTTACACAAAGGAATTGTTTTCTTTTCATATAGATCATGTTTATTATCCTATGATCCTGTTCACACACTGATCACTAATTTCTGCAATAATTAACAATTAACAAAGCGAGGCAAATCGCCGACGAACGGTGCTTTCACACTGAGCGCGAAACGATTGATCGCCTTCTGCTAATTCGCGCCTGCATGCTAGGTGGCGCCGACCAACAATGAATTTTTCCTCAGATATTTATCTCTTTTATCAGAATCAGATTCAGAATCGGCTTTAAGCTGGAGATACACTGCACGATTTTCGGCTGTCGCAAACAAAAGACTGGCATCATGAAACAATCGTGGCCAATCAGAAATCGCCATGATTGTTTCACTATGCCAGTCTTTCGTCTGTGACAGCCGAAAATTGTGCAGTGTGTTTCGGGCTTTATTCGCCAAGTGTGCGCAAACACGACACAAGGAATTTGTTGTAGTTTTTAAGAAACTCTTGGTACATACATACATACATATATACAGGTGCATCTCAATAAATTAGAATTTTGTGAAAAAGTTATTTTTTCTTGTAAGTTATTTCAAAAAGTGAAACTTTCATATATTTTAGATTCATTGCATGTAAAGTAAAACATTTCAAAAAAAATTTTGTTTTAATTTTCAGTATTTTTCAGTAAAATCAGTATCTCAAAATATTAGAATATTTACATTTGAGTTTCAATTAACGACCATCCCTACAGTATAAATTCCGGGTATCCAGAGGCGAACCAAGATGAAGTGGGGGCCCCAGGCAAAATTAATAGATGAGGCCCTTCTAAAAGATTATTTTGTTAATATACCTTTATTACCTAGATCTAAATTTATACAACATACAAAAAGTAGTCTAAACACATAATATAACATAAATAGTTTATTTTTTAAAACAAAGTGCTTATTCTTTAACAAAATTTTAATCTTCATCTTTATGGGAGAAGATACAATACAATCTTGAAGATACAGAACAATCTTCATATTTACAGTAACTGATTGTAACCTAAAAAATGGTGCTTACGAGCCTTCAGCAAATGCTGTCACTATGTCCTCCATATTCAAAGACCTTCGTATGTTCCGTTCAATTGAAATTAGTGCCAGTGCTAAGAACCTCTCTTGGTTCATTATTGACCTGAGATATGTTTTTATCAGCTTTAAAGCTGAAAAACTTATCTCACCAAAGGCAAAGGTGATGAGAAGTGTAAACAGCAGACAAAGAGCAATACTCAGGTTTCCATGGTGGTGGAGACAGGAACTTAAGTAATGCTCCTGCATGCAGAAATATGTGATTAGCATTTTAATTTAATCTTTTTAATTTAATTTAAAGTTTATTAACTATTAGTTCATTGTTAGTTGACAACTATATGTTAACTCAACTAATTTAATGTAGAAGAGCCAAATAAATAATGTCAACTAAGTAAATGTAATGATGTTTATTTATATTGTTTTGTGAGCTCCCCACTGGCAGCAAGACACAGTACCGAAACTTGCAAGTGGTGACGTGCGCGTCTTTCCCGGTAACACCTATTCTATTGCAGAATATTAATACCTGCTAAATGCTATAATACATGCTGCTGCTAAGTGTAACCCTAGCTAACCTGTTTTTTCAGTAACCCTATTAGTAATTGGACTAGTAATTCATCTAGCAAATAATTAAACGAAAATAAGCTGGAATTAACAACAAAAACATTTGTTTGTCATATAATTATCATTAAGTCAATCTTATCTCCATCACTTAACTTACCGCTGTCATGTTTCCTCTTTTCCTCCTCTACTTGCTTTTTTTCCGCTTTTGGCTGCCAGATGAATAAGTCCTTTTCATTTTTAAAATAGCCTAGTAAATGCATGAGTAAGTGCTGTGCCAGTTTGCCTGCCCTATTGCTACGCCTCTGCGGGTATCTCTTGTTCTTTGAAACAACAATAATGGAGAAGACTGCTGACTTGGTAATGATCCAGAAGACGCCCTCCACAAAGAGGGTAAGTCACAGAGGGTCATTACTGAAAGGTGTGGCTGTTTACAGAGTGCTGTATCAAAGCATATTAAATGCAAAGTTGACTGGAAGGAATAATTTGGGTAGGAAAAGCTGCACAAGCAACAGGGATGACCGCAAGCTTGAGAATACTGTCAAGCAAAGCTGATTCAAACACTTGTGAGAGCTTCACAAGGAGAGAACTGAAGCTGGAGTCAGTGCATCAAGAGTCACCACGCTCAGACGTCTTCAGGAAAAGGGCTACCAAGCCACTTCTGAACCAGAGACAACGTCAGAAGCGTCTTACCTGGGCTGTGGAGAAAAAGAACTGGACTGTTGCTCAGTGGTCCAAAGTCCTCTTTTCAGATGAAAGTAAATTTTACATTTCATTTGGAAATCAAGGTCCCAGAGTCTGGAGGAAGAGTGGAGAGGCACAGAATCCATGTTGCTTGAAGTCCAGTGTGAAGTTTCCACAGTCAGTGATGATTTGGGCTGCCATGTCATCTGCTGGTGTTGGTCCACTGTGTTTTCTGAAGTCCACAGTCAACGCAGCCATCGACCAGGAAATTTTAGAGCACTTCATGCTTCCTTCTGTTGACAAGCTTTATGGAGATGCTGATTTCATTTTCCAGCAGGACTTGGCACCTGCCCACACTGCCAAAGGTACCAAAAGCTGGTTCAATGACCATGGTGTTGGCCAGCAAACTCACCAGACCTGAACCCCATAGAGAATCTATGGGGTATTGTCAAGAGGAAGATGAGAGACACCAGACCCAACAATGCAGGTGAGCTGAAGGCCACTGTCAAAGCAACCTGTGCTTCCATACCACCTCAGCAGTGCCACAAACAGTAATTAAAGCAAAATGAGCCCCTACCAAGTACTGAGTACATATACAGTAAATGAACATACTTTCCAGAAGGCCACCAATTCACTAAAAATGTTTTTTTTTTATTGGTCTTATGAAGTCTTCTAATTTGTTGAGATAGTGAATTGGTGGGTTTTTGTTAAATGTGAGCCTAAATCATCACAATTAAAAGAACCAAAGACTTAAACTACTTCAGTCTGTGTGCATTGAATTTATTTAATACACAAGTTTCACAATTTGAGTTGAATTACTGAAATAAATGAACTTTTCCACGACATTCTAATTTATTGAGATGCACCTGTACATACATATCTGACATGAGAACAGAAACATTTCAAAATAAGACTTAACAAGTAATAATGTGTATGAATCTGGAACAGAAGATTTATGTACAGATTTGTGCATTATTTACTCTCTCTCTCTGTCTCTCTCTCTCTCTCTCTATATATATATATATATATATACAGTGGGTACGGAAAGTATTCAGACCCCCTTAAATTTTTCACTCTTTGTTATATTGCAGCCATTTGCTAAAATCATTTAAGTTCATTTTTTTCCCCTCATTAATGTACACACAGCACCCCATATTGACAGAAAAACACAGAATTGTTGACATTTTTGCAGATTTATTAAAAAAGAAAAACACATGGAAATATCACATGGTGGTAAGTATTCAGACCCTTTGCTCAGTATTTAGTAGAAGCACCCTTTTGATCTAATACAGCCATGAGTCTTTTTGGGAAAGATGCAACAAGTTTTTCACACCTGGATTTGGGGATCCTCTGCCATTCCTCCTTGCAGATCCTCTCCAGTTCTGTCAGGTTGGATGGTAAACGTTGGTGGACAGCCATTTTTAGGTCTCTCCAGAGATGCTCAACTGGGTTTAAGTCAGGGCTCTGGCTGGGCCATTCAAGAACAGTCACGGAGTTGTTGTGAAGCCACTCCTTTGTTATTTTAGCTGTGTGCTTAGGGTCATTGTCTTGTTGGAAGGTAAACCTTCGGCCCAGTTTGAGGTCAAAAAGTTATATCTTGGTCTCATCAGACCAGAGAATCTTATTCAGGTGTTTTTTAGCAAACTCCATGCGGGCTTTCATGTGTCTTGCACTGAGGAGAGGCTTCCGTCGGGCCACTCTGCCATAAAGCCCCGACTGGTGGAGGGCTGCAGTGATGGTTGACTTTCTACAACTTTCTCCCATCTCCCGACTGCATCTCTGGAGCTCAGCCACAGTGATCTTTGGGTTCTTCTTTACCTCTCTCACCAAGGCTCTTCTCCCCCGATAGCTCAGTTTGGCGGACAGCCAGCTCTAGGAAGGGTTCTGGTCGTCCCAAACGCCTTCCATTTAAGGATTATGGAGGCCACTGTGCTCTTAGGAACCTTAAGTGCAGCAGAAATTTTTTGTAACCTTGGCCAGATCTGTGCCTTGCCACAATTCTGTCTCTGAGCTCTTCAGGCAGTTCCTTTGACCTCATGATTCTCATTTGCTCTGACATGCACTGTGAGCTGTAAGGTCTTATATAGACAGGTGTGTGGCTTTCCTAATCAAGTCCAATCAGTATAATCAAACACAGCTGGACTCAAATGAAGGTGTAGAACCATCTCAAGGATGATCAGAAGAAATGGACAGCACCTGAGTTAAATATATGAGTGTCACAGCAAAGGGTCTGAATACTTAGGACCATGTGATATTTCAGTTTTTCTTTTTTAATAAATCTGCAAAAATGTCAACAATTCTGTGTTTTTCTGTCAATATGGGGTGCTGTGTGTACATTAATGGGGGGAAAAAAAATGAACTTAAATGATTTCAGCAAATGGCTGCAATATAACAAAGAGTGAAAAATTGAAGGGGGGTCTGAATACTTTCCGTACCCACAGTATGTATGTGTGTGTGTGTATGTATGTATATATATATATATGTATATGTATATGTATATATGTATGTGTATGTGTATGTGTATATATATATATACACACACACACACACACACACACACACACACACACAGCTGTATAGAAAATATGCATATGTATTTACATAGTAGCTACTTGATAGAGAGGCAATAATTAGAGCTGGAGAATGAATTACAGAACACAGGTAAAAATTCCCGTTTAAGCTGGAGATGGCATGGCGGGAAAAACTGTTTGACTGCGCGAATTTCTATGTGAAAGCATAACAGAACAGATGTTTTGTCTCAGTGTTTTTTGTTCATTCATTGAAAGACCATGAACTCCAGTGTTGTTTGTTCTTAACATTTTTCAAGATATCATTTTTGTGTTGACTTTTTAGGTAAACTGGCCCTTTAAGTACCAATGACTTTTTTAAAATTTTATTTTATTTTTTCCATTTAATGTTCATTTTCAAGGACAGAAATATAATTAATGTACTATGTATTTTTTAAAATAATGTAATACTTTTATTATATGTACTAATACATTATTTAGCGTATATATTCATGACATTTTCCACACTGCATTGAAGTAGCCACACCAATTTAGTAGGCTACTTAAATGCAATTTCTTCATACTTTTTGCTTCCCTGTTTAAACTCCAGTAATGTATTCAGTGACTTTTTATTAACAGTATCAGGAGGTGTTAAGACCGGTGTTAGCATTATTCTAGAAAAAAGGAGGCTAGAGTTCATTTCATACAGTTTTACGAGTAGCTTATATAACTTGGAAAAAAAGGTACAAAATAACTGGGTCAGTAAGGTACAGAAGCTAAAACATTAATCTTTGTATCTTAATTGACCTCAATGCTACATATTAGTCCCTTAAAGGTATATTAGCGTATTTCCAAAAGGTGTCACCCCAGTGACAGTTGAGTGTCTTTTTTCTGAGATCGTACGAGTTGAAGAAAAAAACAGATATATTAATTCCACTATTTAATGACATTATTCATCTTGAGCTTTTGTGTTCTCAGACCTGTCAGCACTCGTGCGTAAGAATCAAAACAATACATGTTCCAGCCTCCGTATTCCTGTTAACTCCTGACACAGTTAGCAATAAAAGCTAATCATCCTCAGACAGGTGAAGGTTCAGCCATGGGAAAGGAGGACAGATGTCAACGCTTCTTTCACTACAGCAGCAAAAATAAAGGTATTCAAGTCACTTAAAAATGTGTGAGCATCACTGCATAGAATTACGTGTCTGTTTTTTTTGTTGTTGTTTTTTTGCTCCATTTGCTTTGAATCAGCTGGTGTTAGATGAACCACAGCTGGAGTTCATCACGTTAACTATCAACATAATTTACTAATGTTTTGATATATTGAAGTGCAGGTATAAAAGTGTTGCACAATGTTTAATCACCTTCGGTCTGGTCTGATCTGATCTACATTGAAACGGCAGTGTAATATTGTGATAAAGCATTAATCTTGAAACATTTGGCCGTCAATACATCAGGTCAAATAAACAGTGAAACTGACCGAAGGTAACTTTCCCTCAGCCTGCTGAGAATGAACCATTCATAGTAGCTACAGTCGGTTAATGTTTGTTTGAAGACCATTAACATCAGATCACTGCAAAATGAATAGCATGACAGGCACAGCACGTCCTGATATTGCCAAGTGCGACGTGTTCCTGGGACAACATATTTTGTTGACCCTGGAACAACATTTTAATCCAAAAATATAATCTTAACCATATTCCTACACCTAAACCTAACCTTACCCATGAGTAATCCCTAAAATCAGAGGAACTGATAGATGGATTACACTGATGTACAAGCACCAAACACTGATTGTAATCCTAAACTTCACAAAAATTATAAACTGGTTCTTGAAATCTGATTGGTTAATCACAATGTTGTTCCAGGGTCAACAAAGATGTTGACCCAGGAACACGTCGCACTTGGCAATATCAGGACGTGCTTTGACTGATTTCACCAAGTACAACATGTTCCTGGATCAACATCTTCGTTGATCCTGGAACGTCATTCCAATCAACCAATCAACCAATCAGAATTGAGGGATAACTTTTCAGGAAATATAAGTTTTAGGCTTATGATCAGGGTTAGGTGCTTCAACACCCTTGTTAATCAGCTATCATTTCTCACTGATTTTAGGAATAAATTATGGGTAGGGTTAGGTTTAGGGGTAGAGATTGGGTTAAGTCTATATTTTTGGACAATAATGTTGATCCAGGATCAACAAAAGATGTTGATCCAGGAACATGTCTTACTTGGCAAAATCACGGCGACCGCAGGCACAATAGTAAAAGTGTTACATTTCTCATTATGTTAAATAAGAAATAATAAACTTTTTTTCTTACAATTCTGAGTTTTAATCTCACATTTTGGACATTTGTTACTCGTAATTCTGGAAAAAAGGTCAAAATTGTGAGACACTCAGAATTACAAGATATAAACGTTTTGGTATTAAATTTTGGTATAAAATTGTGAGATATAAAAGAAAAGAAAGAAACAAGAAATGTGAGGGAAAAGCCGAAACTAAAGTGAAGTGCGAGAGAAAGATTTGGGTTTCAGAGAAAAAAGCTCATAAATGCAAGATTTAGGCTCAGAATTGTCAGAAAAAAAGTCAGAATTGTGAGAAAAAAAGTCATAATTACTTCTTTTTTTTTTTTTTAATCATCCCTGGGAGTAATCAACTGTTAATGTTTTTTTAAGAATACTATAAGCTGTCCACATTGACATCTAATTTGACTTGCTTCTATGTGACTGATGAATTTGAATTTGCACTGTCTACATCTTTTGACATCAGTTTCAGAAGATATTGCACGTGTTTTCTGCTGAGAAGGTGAATCATTTTTGAGAGCTTATTTATTATATTGACAGGATGAAATGTTGTTGCTCAATCAGGTATGTGAAAGCAGGTCTGAAGTCACTCCAGCTTGAAGTGGGACAGAGGTGAGAGAAGCACTCATGAACTTTGTGTTGACAGGATTCGTGTGTGTGTAATTATATATGATATATAAAATTGAGAATTGAGTGACATTTGAATATGGAGCACATTATCGCTGAATGTGACGTGAGAGATAAGTAGCCTAATGTGAACTTGAATATCATAGCCTATTTGTTTAACTCTGAAAATTACAATCTTATTACAAAACTTAATCCTAAATGTGCGATTTTAATAAAGTTTAAATATGTGCAAATGTTTTTTTAATTACACATTCACAGTTACACTAACTGCTTAAATGCAAGGCAGCGCATCTTAAAGCTGTGACTGACAGATTGGCAAATTTAGGAAAAAGGAAAACTTTGGTTTTAATACTCATCTAAACACTGATGATTTGTCTGATTTAGTTCTTATAAAGTTTATAATATATATGAAATGAATAATAGAGCTCATAACAATTTTTAAATTTAATGTTACTCATCTGAACACAATATAAGGTAGGGGTAGGCGAGAGGTTATGCAGGTTTTAAGTTTACTAAAGGTCACAGATCTCTGTGTGTCATAGTTCAGACGTGCTTGCTATTTGCTGATTGTTGTCAGTTGTAGACATTATCACAATATTTAGTGCATATATTAACCAAAAAGCTTACAGTAGTATTAGTGCAAAGATCGTGTTAAACCTAAACTTTTGCTTTTAAGACCTGCGATATTATATTATATGTATATATCATTGTTATATGTTTTTGTCCTGTTTTAACATGCTAAAGAAGATTTGCCGATTCATCATATCCTGTCACATACATGCTAATCACACCAAGCCTTTCTTCTCATGGATTTAAAGAAATGTTTAGGATTAGTCCCTCCCTTACACAGCTGCTATAAATGTGTGAGTGCATCAGTCTGAGGATCTCAGAGAGAAAATGGCTGTTGTTGAGTCGCTGCTGCAGTTTCCCAGCACAGGTACATTACTGGGAGCTTTGCTGTTGCTTCTGGTTTTGTATTTGCTTTCCTCTGGATCTAAATCTCAGAAAAAAGGTAAAGAGCCACCGGGACCCAAACTAATGCCACTGGTGGGGAACCTGCTGACCCTTGACCTCACGAGACCCTTTGACACCTTTTTTGAGGTGAGAACTTGATGCATTTAAAAATAATAGTAGCCTGATATTTAAACATTTGTTTGTAAATGTTTTTCTCTGTGTTCTCCAGCTCTCCAAAACATACAGGGACATGTTCCAGGTGTTTCTGGGTCCCAAAAAAACGGTGGTCCTGGTTGGATACAAAACCGTCAAAGAAGCTCTAGTGAACCACGCAGAAGAGTTCGGCGACCGAGATATTGCACTTTCAGGATAATGAACGAAAAGCATGGTAGGATGCTTCTTTTTTTCTGCCCCAAATGAACGTGCAAAGTGTAAATGCTAGACATTTTGCAAAACAAAAATGTTGCATGTTTATAAAAATTGTATAATCATTTTCTGCGGGTGTTGCTGGGACTTACAGTAAGATGCTTTTGTGTTGATCAGGGATCCTCTTTTCCAATGGAGAGAACTGGAAAGAGATGCAACGCTTTGCTCTCAGCAACCTGCGGGACTTTGGGATGGGCAAGAGAGGAAGTGAAGAGAAAATCATAGAGGAAATTGAGTATCTGAAAGGAGAGTTTGATAAGTTTGAAGGTACAAGCTGAGACACGCATGGAATCATGCTCTTAGTTTATAAAATCCATTGAGAGACGGTTTGTTATTTCCTCTTCACAGGAAACCCTTCAACACGACACAACCTGTGAACTACGCTGTGTCAAACATCATCTCATCGATCGTGTACGGCAGCAGATTTGAATACACAGACCCTCAATTCACTGCAATGGTCGACAGAGCAAACGAAAACGTTGGGGTTGCTGGATCGACTTCTGTAATGGTATGTATGATTCATATGCTGACACTGGTCTATAGTTTGTCCACTACCGACAGGCACTACAAATTGTGTGTAAATATGTGGTGACAAATAGTATAAAAAGTCAATGCACAAATGTCACACTAGGCCAAATGCATTAATATTTTAAGAGGAATGCTATACGAGCACACTAGATTAATATCATTTGAAACTACAGCAGCTGGGAAGATGCATGCATTAGTTGGTGATTGTTTACAGTTTTTACCTACAGTAGTCCATAACAAACACTTAGTGACACACAAATGACATATATAATGAGCTAAAACAACTCTTCCTTTTACAACAGATTTAGTTCACAAATAACTGACAGTCATGACATAAATGTGACTGACCCAGGACCACAAAACCAGTCATAAGGGTCAATTTTTTAAAATTTAAAATTGTATTTATACATACATCATTGATGCATGGTTTGTTAGTATCGGACAATATTTGGCCGAGATACAACTATTTGAAAATCTAGAATCTGAGGGTGCAAAAAAAAATCTAAATATTGAGAAAATGGCCAAATGAAGCCAGTTGTCCAAATGAAGTTCTTAGCATTGCATATTACTAATCAAAAATTAGGTTTTGATATATTTACGGTAGGAAATTTGCATGATCTTTTCTTAATATCCTAATGATTTTTGGCATAAAAGAAAAATCGATAATTTTGACCTATGCAATGTATTGTTGGCTATTGCTACAAATATACCCATGCGACTTATGACTGGTTTTGTGCTCCAGGGTCACAAATGTGATTCTCATTTACAATAATTAATGCTAAAATTTGCCATTAGTTACGTACTTTTCACGCCATCAATTGCACGTGCACACTCAAGCTCCAAGGATTTCCAAGTTCTTGGCTCATTCAGACATGAACAGCTCAGTAAATTAACTAGATCGCTTTGAACGGATCACTGCATCAGAAGGTGGTTGACTCGAGAACAGCTGCAAGTGGATCAGTCTGATCAGTGAATGAATTGGAAATTGCGTGCTGATTCAACAGGTTCTTTGAAAAAGAATAAGCTTGTTCATGTAGACATCCATCCCTTCGCAGAGCACGTCTTGATTTCGTCAGTTTCAAACAACAAGGAACAATATGTTTTTATGAAATGTAGTATGTTATAGTACAATATTTAAAGTATGATTATTCTGTGGAATATGGTTAATGAAAAAAGTGCATCTCTGGAGAACATGCGTCACTCAGTCTTTCTTGTGTCTCTGAATGTGGATTTCTAGGTTTACAACACATTTCCGTTGTTGGGTCCGTTCCTGAAGATCAAAAGGATTCTTGTAAACAATATTGTGCAAAGTAGAGAACAGATGACGAAGTTGATCAATGGGCTTCAGGAGACTCTGAATCTGGATAGACTCGTTTCTCATCCGCAAACAGAACGACGAGGTATGTAACATTTTCAATGATCCACTTTACTGTAATAATCAGACATTCAGATGGTGAATAAATATTAATTTTGTTGATTGCATTTGACAGAAATCTAGCAAGAAGGACTCAACCTTTCACCAGGAGAATCTTATGGTATCTGTGACAGATCTGTTTATCGCTGGTACTGACACCACAGGAACAACTCTCATATACAGGGTAAAAACACAGTAATGTCAAGAGTTTTTCTTCAGTTCTGAATTTAATGGAATCCAAAGGAACAAATATGTGTTGGATTTGTGTGCAGATCGAGTTCAGGAGGAGATTGACAGAGTGATCGGTGGACGTCAGCCAGTGGTGGAAGACAGAAAGAAATTACCGTATACAGATGCAGTGATTCATGAAACTCAGAGACTGGCAAACATAGTACCTTTGAGTCTACCGCATATAACCACCTGTGATGTTACATTAAATGGATACTTCATCAAGAAGGTCAGTCAGAGGAATAAATATGAATAAAGCTTAGAGAAGACACCATGTGCATCATGAACATCAAAGTTTTGTTTTTTTCTCTCCATTTTAGGGCACCACTGTAGTTCCTCTGCTGACGTCTGTTTTGAAGGATCCAAACGAATGGGAAAAACCAAACAGCTTTTACCCAGAACACTTCCTTGATGAGAAGGGCCAGATCGTCAAGAGAGATGCTTTCATGCCCTTTTCTGCAGGTACAGAGAAACTTTTTGGGGGATTTTTTGAAAAAAGTAATGGTCTTTTTTATTTAAAGGAGTTAAGGAAAAGAAAGCAAACCAGTAAAGGAACTAAAAATTATTATAAAGTAATGGATTTGAACTACTTTCAAATAATATTTTTACTTTAAAATATGCACACATTCACTCTTAAGGCTGGAATTAACTCACTACACAACTTTTATTTAATAATTGACTTTTTAAATGTCTCGTGACTTTTTATGACATAATTACTTTTATTATAATTACGATTTACCAAAGCATGCATGCATACATACATACATATTTATTTATGTGAAATGGCCTTCCATGCATTTAAAATATATACATCAACATTTTTTGTTAAGAGTAAACTTAAAAACCTACCTTCAAAATCAGCTATTTGAATTTGATTCATGACAGGCTCTGGCTCTGACTTTCAGCAACTCACCCCAATTTCTCCAGACTGGAAATTACGGCAAACACCTAGGCAAAAGTTGTGTGTAATATATGCCTCAATCATAGCTAAACAGGTCGTAAACAGCTCCTTTAATGCTTGTCAGGTCACATTCATTTATTAAATACATGAATATCTTAAAAGATGTAAATTTGCTATTCAAAACATCCTATTTGCACAAGAAAAGTCTAGTAGTTTTCCTCACTGGAAATTACTGTTGGTCGTTTAACATTACTACGAAAGTTGTCAAATGTTAATATTTCAGTTGCTTATGTTTCTCTTTAGCTGTTAAAAGCATTGTGCTAGAGTTTGTGCCCATCATGCCCGCCTTCTTTTATTTGATTGGCTACCTCAATCATTTTGACATTAGGTGTGTTGGACTACATGCTATGCTGCACAAACTGATCAGTGAGAGTTGCCGCTTGCAGGCAGGGGTGGAATTGAAAGCAGAGACATTAAGTCAAACACTTTCTGCTTTTTCTTTCATGCAGATGAAGTGAATTAAATGCAATTTTTGTCAAATACACAGATGTTTCAGAGATGTTTTCATGAAGCAACAGAATCACTTTTCATGTACTGCCTAATACAGCGCCATCTGTAATAACCGTAATAACAAATCGCGTTATAGCCTTGACATCATTGAATTTCAATCAGAGTTGTGCGACACTCAACCGCTATTTACGGATTCCATAGGAATGAATGAGAAGTGTTGTAAGCTGAATCCCACTTGTCGCAAAATGTCAGTGACTTCTCTTAAAAAAAGGTGTTTTTTTTTTCCGGTGTAAACTCTAAAAATAGTTCAATCCAAAAGTATTGTTTAGTGTTGAAGATTAACATGAAGCATGTTGAAGATTAGCCGACTGGTTGTCAGTTCATTGAATGATAAGCTGTTTCCTCTAAAAAGCTGTTTGTTCAGCGTAGTGAAGACATTGAGATCCATCCCTCCATCAAAACAAAAACAAAAACAAAAAAACGGCCTCTGGCCTACTTTCCCATGTACTGCCAAACTGGAAGTGTTAGCATTAGCTGTTATGCTTTTTTGGCTAAATGTTACAGGCTTGCCTTCTAGTGGCTTTGGTACTTTGATACCATATGTCACAGTGACGTGGCGTCAGCGCCATCTCAATTCAGACAAAAGGCTTGTTTGAGATGCTTCAGCGCTGTGCAAACCGGACAGCGTATGACATCAAATTACTGTGAGAGCGATTGGAGAGCAGCCGACTCTTTATGATTTTGAATTGCTCTCACGCAGCGTTGATGCATCTCGAACAAGCCTAAAATTTCTAACCGGAATGCACTGCTTCAAGTCAGCCGCTGCCCGCTGATTGGTCTGCGCAGTGGCCCTTCAGCTCCCATTAGCTCTGTTCCAAAACCTATTGTGCTGCTCACCTAGACAACATTTCAAACAGACAAGTCAACAGCCTCTCTCTTTCTCAGGACGCAGGATGTGTCTTGGAGAGAGTTTGGCCAGGATGGAGCTCTTCTTGTTCTTCAACTCCCTTCTTCAGACCTACTGCTTCACGACTCCACCTGGTGTGTCTGGAGATGATCTTGATCTTAAAGGAGTAGTCGGACTCACATTGAATCCATCCCCACACAAACTGTGCGCCAACAGACGCTCCTGAATAAAGAAAATATGAACAGAAAACACAGAAACTAAACATCTCACCTCATTGTAGTATGATTTGGGTGATTTTTTTTACACTCGTTTTACAGTGCTTGTTCTTCTGAGTAAATGTATATGTGTAAATAATAAGCAATGTTTGAAAGCATGTCTGAGTTTTGGTATTATAGAACTTCTCTGATAATTATAGCAATAAAAATTAAACATTCTGTGTTGCTGGATTATAAATCCATGAATGATGTTGTTACTGATTGTTTGGAGAAATAAAAAATGATTCTAATTTGTGTTTAAATAGAGCACAGTTGCACCTAGTGGCAGGAAGTGCGAGCGCTCTTTCACAGAGCTTGTGCAAAGAGCATTTTTGTGGAAGCATCACACGTGTTTTACCTCCCAAATAAAATGTTTTAAGCCAAACACTGCATTTAGTACATTATTGTATGAAGTGATTTTAGAGCTCTCCATTATGACCAGCATATTGCAATTTAATTCAGTCCTTTCACACAGTTTCACTGGCCACCACTCGCGTACCACAACCCTTCTATACAAATGTGTGGTTTTAATAAAGTTTAAGTATGTGCAAATGTTTTTTTTTTTTAATTACACATTCACAGTTACACTAATTTCCTGAATGCAATTCAGCACTTTTTTAAAGCTGTGACTGACAGATTGGTAAATTTAGGAAAAAGGAAAACTTTGGTTTTAATACTCATCTAATCACACTGATGATTTGTTAAGTCAAGTCACCGTTATTTATATAGTGCTTTTTACAATGCAGATTGTGTCAAAGCAGCTTTACAGTATTAACCTGGGAAATAGTGTGTCGAAATAGTGTGACGTTCTCCTCTGGCCAGACGAAACCAGCAGTTTAATTCTAGGCTGCAACAAAGCCAGATTGTGCAGAGGACTCATCTGTTTCCTGTGGTCTTGAGCCCCAGAGACAGATCCCAGGTGACCAGGTCTTTGGAGGGGATTTGTCTCTGGGGCTCATCTGGTTGACATGGTCTCCGCTGATATTCAGGGCTGTAGAGGTCATCTCTAGGTGCTGATCCACCAACTGGACTGGATATGACTTGGTCCGGGTGGCTGCAGTGACCATCTGATCTGGATACAGTCTGGATCTGGTGGCTACGGTGACCTTGGAATTAGAAAGAAACAGACCAATATTAGCATAGATGCCATTCATCTAACGATGTGACAAGTACATGGTGTGTTATGGAAAGTGTTCCCAGTTCCAGCTGACCTAATAAATGCAGCCTAACAATCCTTTAAGGGATTTGAATAATATAAATGTGTATATTATGTGTAAGCCAGGTTAAAGAGATGGTTTTTAATCTAGATTTAAACTGACAGAGTGTGTCTGCATCCCGAACAGCGTTAGGTAGAGTGTTCCAGAGTTTGGGAGCTAAATAGGAAAAGGATCTGCTGTCCGCAGTTGATTTTGATATTCTAGGTATTATTTAATGGCCAGAGTTTTGAGATCGTAGCAGGTGTGAAGGACTATAGTGCAATAAGAGCTTGCTCAAATACTGAGGTGCTAAACCATTCATTGCTCTATAGGTAATTACCAAGATTTTCAAATTTGTATGATTTAGTTCTTATAGGCCCGGTTTCACAGACGGGGCTTAGCTTGAGCCAGGACTAGGTTAAATTAGTTAAATTAAGGTATTTAAGCAGCTTTTATAAAAATGCCTTAGAAGAAAACGTTACATCTTGAGACCGAACAATGGCACTGACATATTTTAAGATATGTCAGAGCAAGATATTTTCAGTTGAAACAGCTCAACCATGCATTTTAGTCTGGGACTAGCCTTAAGCCTCGTCTGTGAAACCGGAGGATAAAGTTAAAAATACACTGCTCAAAAAAATTAAAGGAACACTTTTTAATCAGAGTATAGCATCAAGTCAATTAAACTCCTGGGATATTGATCTGGTCAGTTAAGTACCTAACCCTACAGAGGTTACACAGGCAGTCCAACTCTAGGAGGGCTGGACAGGGCTGTATAAGAGGTCCGTAACCCATCAGCAGGACTGGTATCTGCTTTTTTGTGCAAGGAAGAACAGGATGAGAACTGCCAGAGACCTACAAAATGACTTCCAGCAGGCCACTGGTGTGAATGTCTCTGACCAAACAATCAGAAAGACTTCATGAGAGTGGCCTGAGGGCCTGACGTCCTGACGTCCTCTGGTGGGACCTGTGCTCACTGCCCGGCACCGTGGAGCTCGACTGGCATTTGCCATTGAACACTAGACTTATCAGGTCCACCACTGGCGACATGTGCTTTTTGCAGATGAGAGCCAGTTCACCCTGAGCACATGTGACAGACGTGAAAGGGTCTGGAGAAGCTGTGGAGAACGTTATGCTGCCTGTAACATCATTCATGATGGTCTGGGGAGACATAACCATGGAGGGACACACAGACCTCTACAGGCTAGACAATGGCACCCTGACTCCCATTAAGTATTGGGATGAAGTCCTTGGACCCATTGTCAGACGCTGGTGCAGTGGGTCCTGGGTTCCTCCTGGTGCACGACAACGCACGGCCTCATGTGGCGAGAGTATCTGTAGTAACTGATACCATTGAATGGCCCCCATGCTCGCCTGACCCAAATCCAATAGAACTTCTTTGGGACATTATGTTTCGGTCCATCCGACGCCGCCAGGTTGCACCTCAGACTGTCCAGGGGCTCAATGCTGCCCGTGGGTCTCATCTATAAAACTCTCCGTAGATTTCATCCTAAAAATGTACGTAGGCACAAAAGCTAGATTTTGAGTACGCACAAAAGTTTTCAGATTTATAAAACCATGTGTACGCCAGAATCTAGGCAAGAATCACTTTATAAATCCCAGTCAGGGGAAGATTGTGCGTACGTGCATCTCCACCCCGTCGTCTCCTCCTGAAATAACCATATATGGAGCTTACAACACCTAGTTTTATGCATAACCTCATCTGCATATCATTTCCATGCATATTCCCATATGAGATACGGACTATACTGTAAATGCCATTTGTGCCATACATTTATTTTTATTGATACAAATAATCCAATATCCTTATGTTTTAGAATAAATATGTCAAAATATCCATAAAAACAAAACTGTTTAAAATAGTTATCAGATAAATAAATTTAGAATAGAGCTGATCACATTCTTTAACACTGGCCAAATAGTATTTCAATCATTTTAAACAATTCAGATCAAATGATAAATGATAAATGTATGCAGTTTGGCTGATAAGGTGAACATCTTTTAGCCATTTTTAGTGGAAACATATATTGCAGTGTAAACACAATTGTCTGCCTTGGCGCATCACTGATGAAGTGGAAACTGCAAATCTTGTTTTCTTCAAGTTGTATCCTTCAAATACAGTGGTATTTTCCATACTGTTGTGGAGATACCTTCACACGACATCAACACCTCCGTGCAGCTGCGGTTGTATTGAAATTTAAACTGGACTGTCGAAGTAAGTGTGCATCATTGATCAATGTTCTTGCTACAAAAATATTTTCTCATAACATATCACATGAGATCTGCAATTTATTTTAAATATGAATTATTGTGCACCTATAGCACTCTTCGCTGTCATTAAAACAGCATGCCACTGGAAAAGTGGTCAAGCGCATCCACTACAAATGATGTCTAAATGATGTGTTCCTTTAATTATTTTGGCGCTATATATATATATATATATATATATATATATATATATATATATATAATGAGCAATTATAGAGCTCAACAGTTTTTTAATTTAATGTTACTCATCTGAACACAATATAAGGTAGGGGTAGGCGAGAGGTTATGCAGGTTTTAAGTTTACTAAAGGTCACAGATCTCTGTGTGTCATAGTTCAGACGTGCTTGCTATTTGCTGATTGTTGTCAATTGTAGACAATATTGCAATATTTAGTGCATATATAAACCAAAAAGCATGCAATAGTATTAGTGCAAAGATTGTGTTAAACCTAAACTTTTGCTTTTATGGCTTTATTGCTTGAATAATGTTCCTGTCCTGTTTTAATATGCTGAAGAAGATTGATGATTCACCACAGGGTGTCACGTACATGCTAATCACACCAAGCCTTTCTTCTCATGGATTTAAATAAATGTTTAGGATTAGTCCCTCCCTTACACAGCTGCTATAAATGTGTGAGTGCATCAGTCTGAGGATCTCAGAGAGAAAATGGCTGTTGTTGAGTCGCTGCTGCAGTTTCCCAGCACAGGTACATTACTGGGAGCTTTGCTGTTGCTTCTGGTTTTGTATTTGCTTTCTTCTGGATCCAAATCTCAGAAAGAAGGGAAAGAGCCACCAGGACCCAAACCACTGCCACTGGTGGGGAACCTGCTGACCCTTGACCTCACGAGACCCTTTGACACCTTTTTTGAGGTGAGAACTTGACTTAAAATGCATTCAAGTAGCAAAAGCAGCCTAGCATTTTGATATTTGTTTGTAAATGTCTTTCTCTGTGTTCTCCAGCTCTCCAAAACATACGGGAACATATTCCAAGTGTTTTTGGGTCCCAAAAAATCCGTGGTCCTAGTTGGATACAAAACCGTCAAAGAAGCTCTAGTGAACCACGCAGAAGAGTTTGGTGACAGAGATATTGGACCTGGTTTCAGGATAATGAACAAAGAGCATGGTAGGATTCTTTTTTTCTTCCCCAAATGAATGTAAATGTAAATGCAAGACATTTCACAAGACAAAAATGTTGCCCAAACTTTTAGACCTTCATGGCCTTTTGGGGCCAATGAAATATACTCAAACGTGTATGACTCCTAAAAGAAATTAGATTCTCATTAAATTTCCCATAAATATGAGCTCATTATAAGGATGTATACAAAATTTGGTGGGAACCAGCCATTTTAATAATGAAAACCCTTAAAATGCATTTAATTATGGGACTGTTGGCTTGAAAATGTGCATGCTATGCCTTAAGTGAGTATATGTAGGTTACCAGCAATATTTGGTGACAGAATGTGTAACATATAAATTCATGACCAGTCATTTGTGAAATGATTTGTCACTTATTAATCTGCCACAAAATGCATGCTGACACTGTATATGTCCCAAAGGGATAAGGTTAATATATGTTTAACTCCCTGTGTAATAATTTTCTGCTGCAGACTCATTGTCAGATGGTTTTGTTTTAATCAGGGATCCTCTTTTCCAATGGAGAGAACTGGAAAGAGATGCGACGCTTTGCTCTCAGCAACCTGCGGGACTTTGGGATGGGCAAGAGAGGAAGTGAAGAGAAAATCATAGAGGAAATTGAGTATCTGAAAGGAGAGTTTGATAAGTTTGAAGGTACAAGCTGAGACACGCATGGAATCATGCTCTTAGTTTATAAAATCCATTGAGAGACGGTTTGTTATTTCCTCTTCACAGGAAACCCTTCAACACGACACAACCTGTGAACTACGCTGTGTCAAACATCATCTCATCGATCGTGTACGGCAGCAGATTTGAATACACAGACCCTCAATTCACTGCAATGGTCGACAGAGCAAATGAAAACGTTCGGGTTGCTGGATCAACTTCTATGATTGTAATTATGATTTATATGTTAACCTGAATTGTTTCCACTGCCAACAGACATTGTAAAATGTATTATTTACACATATGGACCTGTTTTGTAGTTTTGTATAAAGTACTCAAACGTAAAAAGCTCACCTTTTTACAGCAGATTTAGTTCACTAATAACTGACAATAATAATCTAAATGTGATTGTCATTTACAATAATCAATACTATAATTTGGCATTAGCAACTTTTCGCAACATCAGTTGTGCATACAATCAAGGTCCAATGATGTCCTGGTTCTTGGCTCATGAACAGTTCAGTCAATTGTTAACTGGATTGCTCTGACTGGAATACTGAATCAAAACTTGAGAACAGCTGCAATCAAATCAATCCAATTCACGAATGAATCATTCAGCATAAATTGCGAAGTCAACTGAAAACAATCAGCTTACGCAGCGCTATAAAATTACAAGCTCACAATTCCCTAGAATACCATTATATGCTTAAATATTAAGATTTGTACTCATGGAAATTACTAAAGTAGTCTAACCTGTTCTTTAGAAGGGGGTGCTCCAATACTTTTGTCCATGTAGTTTGAATTAACAAAGTAAATATACTATACGCCTCCACTGGTTTGTTGAATGACATAAAACCTACCACAGATACCTTTGAAAGTGCATCTCTGGAGAACATGTCACTCAGTCTTTCTCGTCTCGCTGATTGTTCATTTGTAGCTTTACAACATATTTCCATGGTTGGGTCCGTTCCTGAAGAACAAAAAGATTATTAAACACAATATTCTGAAAAATAGACAACAGATGACGAAGTTGATCAATGGGCTTCTGGAGACTCTGAATCCACACGACTGCAGAGGGTTTGTCGACTCCTTTCTCATCCGCAAACAGAGCGAAGAGGTACTTCGTTTTTTTCCGCATTTTCACTGATTATTCCCTTTACTGTAAATCAACACTGAAGATGAAAATCATCTGAATAGGTCTACTTTCATTTCAGGTTTAGCAATTTATTCATTTTAATGTGTTTTTGTGGATTGCCTTTGACAGAAATCCGGCAAGAACGACTCATACTTTCACCAGGAGAATCTTATGTCGACTGTGATAAATTTGTTTGTCGCTGGTACTGACACCACAGGAACGACCCTGCGCTGGGGTTTGATGCTTATGGCCAAATACCCTCATATACAGGGTAAAAACACAGTAAAGTCAAGAGTTTTTCCTAATTTTTCAATTCAATGGTGTCCAAAGGATGTATTGCATTTGTGTGCAGATCAAGTTCAGGAGGAGATTGACAGAGTGATCGGTGGACGTCAGCCAGTGGTGGAAGACAGAAAGAAATTACCGTATACAGATGCAGTGATCCATGAAACTCAAAGACTGGCAAACATAGTACCTTTGAGTCTACCGCATATAACCACCTGTGATGTTACATTAAATGGATACTTCATCAAGAAGGTCAGTCAGAAGAATTAATATGTTTGTATAAGGCCTAGCGAAGGTACCATCTGCATCTTGAACATTAAGGTTTTGGTCTTCTCATTTTCTAGGGCACCACTGTAGTTCCTCTGCTGACGTCTGTTTTGAAGGATCCAAGTGAATGGAAAAACCAAACAGCTTTTACCCAGAACACTTTCTTGATGAGAAGGGCCAGTTCGTCAAGAGAGATGCTTTCATACCCTTTTCTGCAGGTACAGTGAAACTTCAGCTCAAGGCCGAAACCATGTCTTGAACATTCAGGGGACCACAGCAATTTTAGATAGTAGTGGTCTTTTAAATTTTAAAGAATTAAATGATTAAGATCCAGCTCATCAAGCTCTTCAGGATCACTAGAAACTTCCAAGCAGGTGTGATTTGGAGCTAAACTGTGCAGAGCTGTAGCCCTCCAGGACTTGAGTTTGATACCAATGGATTAAAGAATGTAGAGGAAGTTAAGAGAATAAAGGGTTCGTCTCAATCAGCTCCCTAGCTCCCGAGCTCATGAATCAGGAGATAGTACATGAATTCGGCCACTGGTAAGTTCCCTGACTCACTGCACGTTGGGACAGTGATCACTCGAATTCCAGTGACATGATTATGTACAATGTCAACGGACAACATAGTACGTCATCAATGAAATTAATAAACAACAGACAGGACCGATTTAATTTTCATATTTTTTTAATTCTCTTTAAACACACCGATGTGTTACATGTTCTTACAACATTTCAGCTGAATATTAATTATAAATGTTAATTAGATGTGTGTTTATGTTGAAATATATTAAAAAATGGTCTGTATTTTCAAATCTTCTATCGCGTGTCATTATACAGGTGCTGGTCATATAATTAGAATATCATCAAAAAGTTGATTTATTTCACTAATTCCATTCAAAAAGTGAAACTTGTATATTATATTCATTCATTACACACAGACTGATATATTTCAAATGTTTATTTCTTTTAATTTTGATGATTAGAGCTTACAGCTCATGAAAGTCAAAAATCAGTATCTCAAAATATTAGAATATTACTTAAGACCAATACAAAGAAAGGATTTTTAGAAATCTTGGCCAACTGAAAAGTATGAAAATGAAAAGTATGAGCATGTACAGCACTCAATACTTAGTTGGGGCTCCTTTTGCCTGAATTACTGCAGCAATGCGGCATGGCATGGAGTCGATCAGTTTGTGGCACTGTTCAGGTGTTATGAGAGCCCAGGTTGCTCTGATAGTGGCCTTCAGCTCATCTGCATTGTTGGGTCTGGTGTCTCTCATCTTCCTCTTGACAATACCCCATAGATTCTCTATGGGGTTCAGGTCAGGCGAGTTTGCTGGCCAATCAAGCACAGTAACACTATGGTCATTGAACCAGCTTTTGGTACCTTTGGCAGTGTGGGCAGGTGCCAAGTCCTGCTGGAAAATGAAATCAGCATCTCCATAAAGCTTGTCAACAGAAGGAAGCATGAAGTGCTCTAAAATTTCCTGGTAGATGGCTGCGTTGACTGTGGACTTCAGAAAACACAGTGGACCAACACCAGCAGATGACATGGCAGCCCAAATCATCACTGACTGTGGAAACTTCACACTGGACTTCAAGCAACATGGATTCTGTGCCTCTCCACTCTTCCTTCAGACTCTGGGACCTTGATTTCCAAATGAAATGTAAAATTTACTTTCATCTGAAAAGAGGACTTTGGACCACTGAGCAACAGTCCAGTTCTTTTTCTCCACAGCCCAGTTAAGATGCTTCTGACGTTGTCTCTGGTTCAGAAGTGGCTTGGTAGCCCTTTTCCTGAAGACGTCTGAGCGTGGTGACTCTTGATGCACTGACTCCAGCTTCAGTCCACTCCTTGTGAAGCTCTCCCAAGTGTTTGAATCAGCTTTGCTTGACAGTATTCTCAAGCTTGCGGTCATCCCTGTTGCTTGTGCACCTTTTCCTACCCAAATTCTTCCTTCCAGTCAACTTTGCATTTAATATGCTTTGATACAGCACTCTGTAAACAGCCACACCTTTCAGTAATGACCTTCTGTGACTTACCCTCTTTGTGGAGGGTGTCAATGTTCGTCTTCTGGATCATTGCCAAGTCAGCAGTCTTCCCCATTATTGTGGTTTCAAAGAACAAGAGATACCCAGAATTTATACTGTAGGGATGGTCATTTATTGAAACTCAAATGTAAATATTCTAATATTTTGAGATACTGATTTTTGACTTTCATGAGCTGTAAGCTCTAATCATCAAAATTAAAAGAAATAAACATTTGAAATATATCAGTCTGTGTGTAATGAATGAATATAATATACAAGTTTCACTTTTTGAATGGAATTAGTGAAATAAATTAACTTTTTGATGATATTCTAATTATATGACCAGCACCTTTATTTATCGAGTTGGCTCGTGTGGTTTATGTTTCACGCTTCAGAAATATGATGTTATTTCTGGTAAGGGAGCATAGTGAGCACTGGAAGGATTTCACGAGGATTTCACTTAAAAAGTGCCCTGACTACTGAACAAGAGAGCTGATTGAGACGCACCCAAAGACAAAGAACTATAAAAGGACTAGACTGTATGAAGTAATGCATTTGAACTATTTGCAAATAATATTTTTATTTTAATATATGCACATATTCACTCCTAAGGCTGGAATATAATTTACTTTTTTGTCTTTATGCAGATTTTTCAACGATTTTTCAATGTCATATTCTTAAAAAAAAAAAAAAAAAACCTCTTATGGCTGATAAACGTAATGAAAAAACAACATCAGAATCGACGTATTTCGTGTTAAACAAGTTGTTTTGGAATTTCCTGGTCTGTAATAAAGGTTTTATTTTCATTGACTGAATTAAGCTGTTCATTCAGTGTTCGGAGTCAGGACATAGGCTAGCATGACGGTTGAGAATTTTAATTATAGGCCTATTAATTGTGGAATATATCTAAATGTTTTAAATAATTTTCAGTGAAGAGTAATCTAAATTAATCTTTTATTATCCGCACCTCAGTTGTGCGGTAATGCGCAATTATTTCGGGGCAAATGAATTGTAGAAGACCTATAAATTTAATAATAAAACTACCATAATAATAATAATAATAATTTAATATATTAATTGGAAATGCCAAATCCTCACGATATCACCAATATATATATATTTTAAAGTTATCTCTCGTCTCGTCCATTGGCTGTCATCGTCTGCGCAAGCGCAACCCGAGTATCTCACATAGTGTGAGCACATAAATCGTGAGCTTTGGCTTTACATCGCATGCGATCTTACAGTGTGAGTTGTTACCTTGCTGAAATCGCACAGTGTATGCCCAGCTTAACAGCCTTCCATAGACCTACATTTGATACACCAAGTGTCATGTTACAACCTACCTTTAGCCAACTTCATTTGAGACAGGACTAGTTACTTTCTGATTTTCGGCAATCCTCAACTTCTCCAGACTTCTAATCGGGGAAAAAACCTGGAAAAAAGTCGTGTAGTGTAGTATGCCTTATTCAAAGCTTTAATCGTAGCTAAATAAATGGCCTCATAATGTTTGTTGTCTCATTACATTCAATTATGACTTACATGAATCGCTTTAAAACAGCATAACAACAAAATATGGAGTGGTTTGTGTTACTGGATATTACTGTCGGCCGTTTAACATTTCTATCGTGAAACAGTTGTCAAATATGAGCAAATATTAAATGTGTAGGTACTGTCTCTGTTTAACCGTTAAAAGCGTCGTGATAGAGTTCGGGCTTGTCCTTTGTAAAGCCCGCCTTCTTTGATTTGATTGGTTACCGCAATCATTTTGACATTGACGAGTGTTGTTAGAATCTCTCTCTCTCTCACACACACACAGGACGCAGGGTTTGTCTTGGAGAGAGTTTGGCCAGGATGGAGCTCTTCCTGTTCTTCACCTCCCTTCTTCAGAGCTACCGCTTCACGACTCCACCTGGAGTGTCTGCAGATGATCTGGATCTCAAAGGAATAGTCGGAGTCACATTAAATCCGTCCCCACACAAGCTGTGTGCCAACAGACGCTCCTGATTCAAGAAAATATGAACAGAAAGCACAGAAACAAAACATACCTCATTTTGTGTGATTTTTTTTTTAACGGTAGGCTACCTATTCTTCTGAGTGAATATAGCCTAAATAATGAACGATGTGTGTAAAGCCACTCTTTGTTTTATAAAACTTCAAAGATAAGAGCTTCAATAGAAATGGAACATTTTGAGGCTAGCCCCTAGATTATTAATCAAATGAAGAGAAAAGCGTGAACGCTCAAAAAAATTAACATAGCCTACTGGACTTCTCACTTTGCTGATAACATGCTTTATTTGACGTCTGTCCATAAATTCATTCACTATTGTTGTGGTGTCATTTAAAAAATATATATATATATAGATTTTTTTTTTGAAAACTCATGTATTTTACCTCACAAATAAAATATGTTTTAAGGCAACACTGTTTTTATGTTGGTGTTAATGAATGGCCCCTTATTGTGACGTGACAATTTACACAGAATACTGTAGAGTTTGATTGTGCCTTACATCAACTTCAAAAGATATTGAAAGTGTTCTCTGCTTAGACGTTGAGTTCTAACTGTGAACAATTATATGATCAGTTGCATGTTATTTTGGCATTTAACACCATCAGATTCCCTCATGACTTTATGAACTACTTTACTTCCAAGATCGATACTATCAGAGATAAAATTGTATCCTTGCAGCCGTCAGCTACAGTATTGCATCATATAGTGCACTATAGATCCCCTGAGGAACAATTCCACTCATTCTCTACTGTAGGAGAGGAAGAATTGTATAAACTTGTTAAATCATCTAAACCAACAACATGTATGTTATACCCTATTCCATCTAAACTACTAAAAGAGCTGCTTCCAGAAGTCATAGATCCTCTTTTGGCTATTATTAATTCATCATTGTCATTAGGATATGTCCCCAAAACCTTCAAATTGGCTGTTATTAAGAGTCTCATTAAAAAACCACAACTTGACCCCAAAGATCTAGTTAATTACAGACCGATCTCAAATCTCCCTTTTCTGTCAAAGATACTAGAAAAGGTAGTATCCTCACAATTATATTCCTTCTTAGAGAAAAATGATATCTGTGAGGATTTCCAGTCAGGATTTAGATCGTATCATAGTACTGAGACTGCTCTCATTAGAGTTACAAATGACCTGCTTCTATCATGTGATCGCGGTTGTATCTCTTTATTAGTTCTACTGGATCTTAGCGCTGCGTTCGACACTATCGACCACAACATTCTTTTGAATAGACTAGAAAACTTTGTTGGCATTAGTGGAAGTGCCTTAGCATGGTTCAAATCATACTTATCTGACCGCCATCAGTTCGTAGCAGTGAATGAAGAGGTATCATATCGATCACAAGTGCAGTATGGAGTACCTCAAGGCTCAGTACTAGGGCCGTTACTTTTCACATATCTAAATTGCGACCTATGCTCTCAACGTCAAATGCAGAAATGTTAGTTCATGTGTTTATGACCTCAAGGTTAGATTATTGTAATGCTTTATTGGGTGGTTGTTCTGCACGCTTGATCAACAAACTACAGTTGGTCCAAAATACAGCAGCTAGAGTCCTTACTAGAACCAGGAAATATGACCATATTAGCCCGGTTCTCTCAACACTGCACTGTCTCCCTATCAAACATCGGATATATTTTAAAATCTTGTTAATTACTTATAAAGCCCTGAATGGTTTAGCTCCTCAGTAATTGAGCGAGCTCTTATCATACTATAGTCCTCCACATTCAATGCGTTCTCAAAACTCTGGCCGTTTGATAATACCTAGAATATCAAAATCGACTGCGGGCGGCAGATCCTTTTCCTATTTAGCACCCAAACTCTGGAACAATCTACCTAACACTGTTCAGGAGGCAGACACACTCTGTCAGTTTAAATCTAGATTAAAGACCCATCTCTTTAGCCTGGCTTACACATAACACACTAATACGCTTCTATTATTCAAATCCGTTAAAGGATTGTTAGGCTGCATTAATTAGATCAACCGGAACCGGGAACACTCCCCATAACACACGATGTACTCGTTACATCGTAAGTAGAATGGCATCTACGCTAATATTTGAATTTTTCTTTCTTATTCTGTTTCTCAGTCCGTGTCCGGATCAGATGGTGGATCGGCGCCGGGAGATGATGTCTGCGGCCCTGATCGTCAGGCGGAGACCAGGACGCCTAGATGAGCCCCAGAGACATATACCCAGTGAGGACCTCGATTAAAATACAATAAAACTAAAAATATAATAAAATACCTAACTACATAATACTATTATTGTTAGAAATTGCAACAAATAAAAATAGAAATATAAACTTTTGAACTGCGGGTTTCGTCTGGCCAGAGGAGAATTGGCCCCTGACTGAGCCTGGTTTCTCCCAAGGTTTTTTTTCTCCATTCTGTCACAGAGGGAGTTTTGGTTCCTTGCCGCTGTCGCCTCTGGCTTGCTCAGTTGGGGACACTTAATTTCTAGCGATTATCGCCGATTTGATTGCACAGATACTATTTAAACTAAACTGAGCTAGACAATAACATCTCTGAATTCAATAATGCCTTTAACTGAAAATTGAGTGTTTAATCTTATCATTATACATTACTGACACTCTATCCTCCAATTTGATACTGTTAAGTGCTTTGACACAATCTGTATTGTTAAAAGCGCTATATAAATAAAGGTGACTTGACTCATAACAGATCTGTGACCCATATTTGAGAGCTGATTTGATTGATAGGGCCAGTACACAGGGGCGCCTGCAGATGGTACGCACAGAGTTGTTTTTTTATTTTTTATTTTTTGAGGAGGACCAAATGATCAGTGAGAGCAGAACGAATGTGTCACACGTTTTAAACTCAACAAAAATGTAAAATACATCTATCAACAGATGAAAACAAGAGAGAACAAAACAGCATTGGATGAAGTGGAATTAGACCCTGCACTGGCCTCAAATATAGGCCCTAGCCTGGCCCTGTCCGACAGCTAATCAGAATTACCGACCCGAGCCCGTATTTTTCCCCCCTTCTCCCAAAACAGCTTACTCCAAACTTTCAGCTATTAAAATAGTTCAGTTTGGAATTAGTAATGCAATTATAAAGTTAATTTAGAAAAAACGTTGGGAGTATTTTTTTGTTTGTTAAATGCAGTGTTGGGCTAGTTACTCAAAGTAATATATTACTCAATACTAGTTACTCCTTTCAAAAGTAATATTGTTACTTTACTTATTACTGTCTGGCAACAGTAATTAGTCAAACTACTAGTTACATTACTTTTTCTTCACGCCCCACAGAAGTTGTAATTGTGTATCTTCCAGATTCTTCTAGAATGTTGCTAACGACATATTTCTGCCTCATCATTTGACCAAAATCCACATTGGATCGCAGTCAGAAGTTATTACAAACACTCAATAGTGACTGATAATGACATTCAAGTAGAAGTGTTGTATTCATGTCATTAATTGTCATGTGTAGCTTGAAGCTAATCGTAATTTCTCCGTTACCCGTTTACGATTATATTTCATTATGCATTTTATCAAATCACATAAGTTTGTAAGAAACTGTTTAATTTTCCAAAAACATTTTTAATTATATTAATATAATGTACCACATGCTGATCAGAGGGATGTAATGCCAGAGTAAAGTACAGCCACAACCTACACAACAGTGTTCAGATCATCTTTTTTTCTGACAAAATCAATATAATGCAATATTTCTATCTGCTGAATGTAAGCTTTTCCGTATTCCAAGCTTGCCTGCTGCACGGGGGACATCACATGCATGTGCGAGTCATGAAAATTATGAAAATAAATCTAGGAATTATTTGATTGTTGGATTTTAAATCAGCGGGGTTGAGGCATCAGAAGTAACTAAGCTGTTTTATGGATGGTAACTGTAATATTATTACTGAAATCTTATTAGTAATTAGTTACACTACTAGTTACTGCAAAAAGTAATATTACAGTAACTAAGTTTAGACAGCTATAGAAGAATTCACGTTCACTTTTTTTTAAATTTGTTTTTTATATTATTTAACTTAAATATCTCAGCTTAAGTTTTGCTGCAGTTTGGTTTCTATTCTATTCTATCAGTTTAAATAGTTTGTTTTGATATTATATTATATTATGTTAGGCCTATATTATAAACCTATATAATTGACCTTGTTTTTTGCTCATCAAGGCTGTATTTATTTAAAAAATACAGAGAAAAACAGTGATATTGTGAAATATTATTGCAATTTCCAATATTGGTTTCCTATTTTAATACCTATACTTTAAAATATAATTCATTCCTGTGAAGCAAAGCTGAATTTTCAGCATCATTACTCTTCAGTGTCACATGATCCTTCAGAAATCATTCTAATATGCTGATTTATTATCAATGTTGAAACTGATTTATTTGATTTAATACAAAGTTCAAAAGAACAGCATTTATTCAAAATAGAAATCTTTTCTAACAATGTCTTTACCATCAATTTTATCCATTTAACACTTGCTGAATAAAGTTTCTTTACCTTTGTTTAAACGTTTTTAAAGTTTTTTTAAAAAAAGAAAGAAAAAAAAAATTCTGACCCCAAACTTCTGAATAGTGTATATTGTAACACAAAATCTCTATTTTGAATAAACACTGTTCTTTTTAACTTTTTATTTATCAAAAATTTCACAGGTCCCAAAAAATATTAAGCAGTACAACGGTTTCCAACATTGATAATTAATCAGCATATTAGAATGATTTCTGAAGGATCATGTGACACTGAAGACTGGAGTAATGATGCTGAAAATTCAGCTTTGCATCACAGGAATTAATTACATTTTAAAGTATATTAAAATAGAAAACGTTTATTTTAAATTGCAATAATATTTCACAATATTATTTTGTGAAATAATATTTAGTATTTTTTATCAAATAGATAGGCTACAGCCTTGATGAGCATGAGAAACTTCTTTAAAAAACTTTACTGATCCCAAACTTTTGAACGGCAGTGTATTATACTGTAGAAAATGTTTTCTCAGGTAACCTAAAATCTACATCATTAGTTACATCAAGGGTCGAATCAAATATAGCACATTCAAGTTAAAAGTTACACACTTTTTTGTGTGTGCACTGTACAGGAAGATGAATGTTTTTGCTCAGGTGCCCGAAATGGCCGCTCAATAGAGAAAAGTTTTGCTCAGCAAGAAAAAAAATGAGAGGGAACATTGCTACTAACTGCTGAAATGTTTGCGAGGCAAATCTCAGGTCAGTCTGAGTCCTCATGGTACGCACAGTGCGTACAGCCGTACATCTGCAGGCACCACTACATGCCATACATACAATACATGACCCATAGTTTTACATCCTGCCTCTGATGAAATATTGCCTAATCAGGTCTGTGAAAGCAGGTCTGAAGTCACTCCAGGTGGAAGTGTGACAGAGGTTAGAGATGCACTCTGTGTCTCAGGATGAATATATCACAATACAGCACATTTCACAGATAATGAAGAGTTTAATCGAATCACTTCATGTTAACTGACATAAAGGTATATACAATGCTAAACATATTATTTAAATGTAAATATACAAATATTAAAACATTTGAATTTAAAACAGCATGTCATATTATTTAATGTTATTTGTGACTGTTATTTTAAGGCATCATTTGGCTTCGCACACTGGCACGATGGATTAGAAGTGGCATTATAATGCATTATACATGTACCAAATCCTTGTTATTGTACTAAATAAGGTGTGTAAGATTGTACCTTTTATATCCTAGTCTACATTTTAATATTAGAAACAGTTAGTATTAGATTCCAGATATTAGCCTATTTTATTCAGACTCTGGATAATTGATTTTTAGAATAGAGATCACAGTTCTCCTAAGATTCTGAAACAAAACATTAGACAAATACAAAATAATATGTAGGCTACTTCACTTAGGTTTCTTACAAAATGTTTTATTTAAATGAGTGTAAAATGTTATAAATGAGCCAATTAAAATAAAAATATGTACAAATTATTTGAAATATATGAACTTGTTTCGTTTTTGAACGAATCTCTTGATTGAATGAATTAGACATCAGATACATTTTAACAGTCACAGTCACCTTCTGGCATAACCTAACATTTACAATCGGGGCGGCGCCAGAGAATTTTAAAGGCAGGTGCTCAGAGGATGCTAGATCAATGGCAGGAGGAGCTGGGCAATAGTAAATATGACCAAAACAGGTTATTATTATTATTATATTAATAATAAAATCGCTGTAGGTGCATTTCAACTATTTATGAGGAGTGTAGTAGGCCTATTATTGCGCTTAATTTATGACATCTCAATTTATGGCACCTGCGCAATCTTTTTTTTTTCCTGCGGAAAGAACTTAAAATACTTATTCATTTTTGGATGTGCTTTCTGTCGTCGCATGCAGTCTTTGTGGATGGAGCGCGTCGCAACAATGAACCGACTCACAGACATAAACTAAACTGAAACAAATCCACTGATCACATACTCTCCAGCCTTAAATCTCCAGTTTTATTAACGTTTAAATGTGTGCAAATGTTCTTCATTTACAATGTGTCTGATTGAGTTATTACAAAGTTTTAATATAAACAAAATAAATAATAAAGGTTCATAAAAGCAATTTAAAGTCAAACATATCTTGATTGGAGTCAAGATTGTTGTTGCTCATTTAAGCACAATATAAAGTGCCAGTAGGTGAGAGGTTATGCTGGTTTGAAGTTTGATTTTTTTGATCGGTTACAGTATCTCTGAGGGTCACAATTCAGACTTGCTCATTATTTGCTGTCAGTTAAACACATTATCACAATATTTATCCAATGTATAAACCAAAAGTCACATTTTAATCATGGTTAACAATTAAAAAAAATTTGTAATTGGTCCTAAGATTGTGTTAAACTTGACTTGGCTTTTATTGCTTGAATAATGTTCCTGTCTCAAATGAATGGGCTGAAGAAGATTAATGATTCACCAAAGGCAATAACATACATGCTGATGTAATTGTGCCAACCCTTTCCTCTAATGAACTTTTTTTATTATTTGTTTAGGACTACACAAAGTCCCTCCCTTACACAGCGGCTATAAATGTGTGAGTGCATCAGTCTGAGGATCTCAGAGAGAAAATGGCTGTTGTTGAGTCGCTGCTGCAGTTTCTCAGCACAGGTACATTACTGGGAGCTTTGCTGTTGCTTCTGGTTTTGTATTTGCTTTCTTCTGGATCCAAATCTCAGAAAGAAGGGAAAGAGCCACCGGGACCCAAACCACTGCCACTGGTGGGGAACCTGCTGACCCTTGACCTCACGAGACCCTTTGACACCTTTTTTGAGGTGAGAACTTGATGCATTTAAAAATAATAGTAGCCTAATATTTTGAGATATGTTTGTAAATGTCTTTCTCTGTGTTCTCCAGCTCTCCAAAACATACGGGAACATATTCCAAGTGTTTTTGGGTCCCAAAAAAACTGTGGTCCTAGTTGGATACAAAACTGTCAAAGAAGCTCTTGTTAACCACGCAGAAGAGTTTGGTGACAGAGATATTGGACCTGGTTTCAGGATAAAGAATGATGAGCATGGTAGGATTCTTCTTTTTTCTGCCACAAATAAATGTGCAAACTGTAAATGCTTGAACAAAAATGTTGCACAAGCTTTCAGATCTTCACGGCCTTTCCAAGTCAATTAAATATACTCTAATGTGTATGACAACTGAAATAAAATTAGATTTTCATTGATGAATGAATACACAGTTTGGTTGGAAACAGCCACTTTAAAGGGATCATCGGATGTGAAATGCACTTTTATATGTTGTTTGAACATAAATGTGTGTTGGCAGTGTGTGTACACATCCATCCTATAATGATAAAAATCCACCCAGTGCTTTTTTTAATCTACTAAGATCATTACCCCTCTCTCAAATCAAGCCGTTCTCAGCTTCTTGTCTGTGTGACGTCACACAGACCCAGGCCCTCCCACGATTGTTGATTGACACTAGCGCTTCAGCACAGACTTGGGCTGCGTTCCAGTCCATTTTATTATGCCCTTCACTCGCAAACTTCCCTCCATCTCGTTTACTTGGATGTACAGTACGTCATTGGTTACATTGCATGAGTAGCCCACTACTGGCAGAACCCTTGTAATGGGCTGAATCAGAACGTCCTAAGCCCTTGATCACTTAGAATCTGCTATAGATTTGGTTTATTGTTTACATTTTTCCCCTTACGAATTAGTTTGGTGCAGCATTCTATATGTATATAGGTATGCTTGGGCTGTTATAAATGTTTAAAAAAAATCATTTATATATTAAGAAGTTGTTTGGGGTTGGGATAAATTAATCGCGATCTGCGATGACGTCATAATCGTGTTGCAGTGGTCTACGGAGCGGCCTGAAGCAGACTTGCTCCCTCAGTCAAAATTGAGGGGTCAAGAGTCAAGTTGATGTGCCTTCTAAAAATCTAAACAATTAAGACAGTAATATATATACATATATTATATATATATATAAAGTCAAACATATTATTATATTAATTTAAAACATAAATTTATGTTTTAAATTAATATAATAATATGTTTGATTTGTCCCTTTTCATAAAAATGGTTTAAAAGCTGAAATGCCATTTTTATACGATTTTTTTGTGTGTGTGAAAACTTGTATCTAAACTCTAAATCATGTCATTTTATGACTTAAAATGTTACCATAGACATTGTCCAATCCCATTCATACAGTGTTCATTTTACTTGTGCAGCTCTTAAAAAGTACCTGCCCTAAGGGCTACCAGGGATTTAGAAATTTTGCTAGACCTGAAACCCGTTGCCTTAAAATTATTAAGTAAATAAACTTAATGCATAATTAAAGAAATACATTAAGTGAACTTGACAATTCTGAGTTACACTGACAAATAACAGTTTGAAAATAAATGTATTGTGTTCACTTTTTATTTTAAGTTGGACTAACTTAAATTTATTAAATTGAAATTACTTAAAAGTGTACACTCAGTGATAATTATGGTCCATGATATTGGTACAGATTCTGTGTAATAAACATTTCTTTGTGACTGTATATTTCAAGTTGGAATAGACGTTTAGTTCCCCCTTTAAGTGAACCTTAGTTCCCAGGTCGACCTGATCATCTACAAGATGGATTAAAATGATGATAAATTAGATTAGACATAAACACATGTATGATTGAAATGTCAAAATGTAAAAAAAAATTAAATAAAACGCGTTTATTCTGTGGCACCTAAAAAAATAATTTGGTGCCTAAGTTTTTTTCTTATAGGAGCCAATGGCTCCTTACTTGATTTATTTTTCTGGAGCCCTGCCAAAGTATGTTATAGACTTTTCATTAAGACCCTAAATAATCATATCAACTTGTGGAAAATGGGCATTCGATGACCCCTTTAACAAAAACCTAAAAAGATTTTGATTATGGAACTGTTTGCTTAAAAGTGTCTTTAATCAATGAGTTTGATTGGTTGATTGGTTCCCAGCAATAACTGGTGTCATTTTTTTTAAAGTAGCATAAATTGATTTTCCAACCGATGAATCATTTACTAACCTGCCATACAATGCTTTTAATCAGTGTGACACTATATATGTCCCAAAGGTCCAAGGATGGTCTACTCGTTGCATAATCATTCTCTGCTGTGTTGCTGCAGACTCATTGTCTGATGGTTTTATGTTGATCAGGGATCCTGTTTTCCAATGGAGAGAACTGGAAAGAGATGCGACGCTTTGCTCTCAGCAACCTGCGGGATCTTGGGATGGGCAAGAGAGGAAGTGAAGAGAAAATCATAGAGGAAATTGAGTATCTGAAAGGAGAGTTTGATAAGTTTGAAGGTACAAGCTGAGACACGCATGGAATCATGCTCTTAGTTTATAAAATCCATTGAGAGATGGTTTGTTATTTCCTCTTCACAGGAAAACCCTTCAACACGACACAACCTGTGAACTACGCTGTGTCAAACATCATCTCATCGATTGTGTACGGCAGCAGATTTGAATACACAGACCCTCAATTCACTGCAATGGTCGACAGAGCAAACGAAAATGTTCGGGTTGGTGGATCAATTTCTATGATGGTGAGTATAATAAATATGTTAACCAAAAACTGTACTGTATTTTGTCCACAGATACTACAAAATCTATTATTTACATTTAAGTGCATTTCAGACAAAATCAGTCTCTGTCCATTTCTAGCTCTTCAACATATTTCCATGGTTGGGTCCGTTCCTGAAAAACAGAAGGATTATTGTAGACAATATTATCCAAAGTAGAGAACAGATGACAAAGTTGATCAATGGGCTTCTGGAGACTCTGAATCCACACGACCGCAGAGGGTTTGTTGACTCCTTTCTCATCCGCAAACAGAACGACGAGGTATGCAATTTTCAATGATCCTCTTTACTGTAATCAAAATATTCAGGGGGCAGATGAATATGAGCAGTTTTCACAAGATCTGAATAGGTCAACCTTCATTTTAGGTATTTTGAGTTTATTCAATCAAGCACTTGTAATTTTGAAAGAGTTTTTAATCTTATTATGTTGGTAAAGGGAATAGATATTCATTTTGTGGATTTCATTTGACAGAAATCTGGCAAGAAGGACTCATACTTTCACCAGGACAATCTTATGGTATCTGTGACAAATCTCTTTGTCGCTGGTACTGACACCACAGGAACGACTCTGCGCTGGGGTTTGATGCTTATGGCCAAATACCCTCATATACAGGGTAAAAACACAGTAATGTCAAGAGTTTTTCTTCAGTTCTGAATTTAATGGAATCCAAAGGAACAAATATGTGTTGGATTTGTGTGCAGATCGTGTTCAGGAGGAGATTGACAGAGTGATCGGTGGACGTCAGCCAGTGGTGGAAGACAGAAAGAAATTACCGTATACAGATGCAGTGATTCATGAAACTCAGAGACTGGCAAACATAGTACCTTTGAGTCTACCGCATATAACCACCTGTGACGTTACCTTCAATGGATACTTCATCAAGAAGGTCAGTCAGACTAATGAAGTAAGAGAATGAAGAAATAAGGCCTGGAAAAGTTACCATGTGCATCTTGTTCAAGATATCAACGTTTTGGTCTTTTCTCCATTTTAGGGCACCACTGTAGTTCCTCTGCTGACGTCTGTTTTGAAGGATCCAAGTGAATGGGAAAAACCAAACAGCTATTATCCAGAACACTTCCTTGATGAGAAGGGCCAGTTCGTCAAGAGAGATGCTTTCATACCCTTTTCTGCAGGTACAGTGAAACTACAGCATAAGATTAAAAAAAAAGCTAAAAAAAAAAAACAATGGGTCTGTGCCCATCATACATTACCAACCAGCTGTCCAAATACATAACCAACTGGCTCTGACCTTTAGCAACTAGCATTGACTTCTCCAGACTGCAAATCTGGCCAAAAGTGTATTCCAGCTCTGCAAAATTTTTCAGGTGAAATCCATTATTTTCAATAGGTATCCACTTGCAAGATTTCTCCATGCAGATTTCACTCACATTCAAGTTCACACAAATTTGCCACACTGACCAACAGAAAGCTGCTTGGCTTTAAAGTGATTTCTGTGTAAGCAATTCTTCACACATTGCTACATTACTGAAAATGGCTGTGTCCCAAATGATGCACTGTACACTATGTACTTTGTATAACTTTGTACTTTGTACTTATGCACTGTGTACTCAATTGCGTAGTGTATCAATTATATACAGTTATTTTGTCATTCATAATCTGAGTCTGATAGCCCCTCCCCCTCCATTTTGTAATTAAAGCTGTGAGAGTTGAGTGCACCATCTGGGTATTTAAAGTGCACTTTTTCACTTTGGAATTTTCAATGTGAACACAATACTTTACTGCACTTTTACTCTATTTATACTACAGAATGCCATAAGTGCACAAATTGGGACGCACCTATAGGACCTCTTTTTGCCCATAAAATTTTGCTAATGTGACCGCAACTTAAATCATCGCCTATGCTAAATATGTTGAAAATGACTCTTAATACTTCTTGTCATATTCAATTATGAATAACACAAATCATTTGAATCATTACATTTAATTAAAAGATTAAAAGACTATATTTTCGATTCAAATGGTATACTTACAAAAAAGTCAAGTCGTTTGTTCACTGCATATTACTATCTTTCTAAGGTTCTATTTACACCTCAGCACGTGATGCTGGAGAGTGCCTGCTCCCATTAGCTCTGTTCCAAAACCTAGTGTGCTGCCTAAATAGACAGCATTTTAAACCCAACAGACCATTCAACTGCCTCTCTCTTACACACACAGGACGCAGGGTTTGTCTTGGAGAGAGTTTGGCCAGGATGGAGCTCTTCCTGTTCTTCACCTCCCTTCTTCAGAGCTACCGCTTCACGACTCCACCTGGAGTGTCTGCAGATGATCTGGATCTCAAAGGAGTAGTAGGAATAACTTTGAATCCGTCCCCACACAAACTGTGTGCGATCAGACGCTCCTGAATGATGAAAATATCAGCAGTCCTTAAAAGATTACGGAAACCGAACATCTCAGCTCGTTTCAGTATGAGTTGGATGATTTCTGCACTTTTTTTAACTTTTTCCTTTGAGTAAATGTATATATGAAGAGTTCAGATGGAAAAGCTTCTAAGTGCCACCTGAAATTTTCTTCTAAAATTAGAAGTTTTCTCAGGCTCATATGTTTATGTTCAGTTATTTCACTTTAATGGTAAGAAAAGAACCTATTCATTGCAATTAAAGAGAAATTACTAAACCTACACATATGAGCCTGATAAAAATGCTCATTTTAGAAGAAAATTTCAAATGGCACTTAGAGGCTTTTGCATCTGAACTCTTCATATGTGAAACCAACCACTTTGGCTTCTTGTAAAACATCTCAGACAAATAAAAGGTTGTAATAGGCCAAACAAAACATTTTGAGGTTATTTGCTAGATTGCTATTCATTGAATGTTGTTACTGATTGTTTGGGGGACTAAAAAGTTGTTATAATTTGGATGTAAATTAAGTGCGACCTCTCACAAAGCACAGGTGCTCTTTCACAGAGCATGCATAGAAAGGAGACAGTGGTACTTTTTATTATGACTAATTTCAACTTTTTATGCCATAATTATGACTTTTATAACAGTCAACAAGCAGTTTTTTTAGAATAAACAAAACACAGTTTTACGAAAGAATTACAACTTTATTTACTTTATTGAAATATTTAGCTTACTTGACTTCTTCTTTGATAATTACAATATTTTTGCATTATTTGACAGCTGTCCATCATTTTTTTTGCTGTTGTTGTGGTGTTAATTGTAGTTTGCTCCTTTATTCTCGCATTATGGCATTTAAAAAAAAAAACTTACATGCATTTCACTTCACAAATAAAATATGCTTTTAGGCAAACATTGTTTTTGTTGGCCCACTTTATAATGACAGTCCAAGTGTTTTTGGGTCCCAAGTTGTGGTCTTAGTGCAACTGTGTATATAACTTAGCGATTGTGATGAAACTGACCTCAAAGAAATTCAGTATTAATATTACTGTAATATTATTTTAAAAAGAATACTATAGAGTTTCACACACAACCTTTAACATCAACTTCAAAAGATACTGGATGTGTTTTCTGCTTAGACACTGAATTATCCTAACTGTGCACAACTATGGTTGCATTTTATTTTTGCTTTTAACCCCCTCAGAGACCCTCATAACAGATCTGTGGCCCACTGAGAGCTGATTTGATTGACAGTTATTTTACCAGTGGTTTTACATCCTAAAGCCTCTGACGAAATGTTATATCACCTAATCAGGTCTGTGAAAGCAGGTCTGAGGTCACTCCAGGTTGAAGTGTGGCAGGTGAGAGATGCACTCATGAACTTCGTGGTAACAGGATTTGTGTTTGTCTGAATAAGTTATTATATAGATTATAGTATATAAAAGATAACTACCAATAGTGTTTTGACATGTCAATATTAAAGCATAGAAGAGAGTTTTCATTTCAGGTCATTACAAAATAATAATAATAATAATAAAAAAAAAATTTTTTTTAATCTGCTCTCACATATGACTTTGTGACCTTGAAGGATGTAATAACATCTTACTTTAAAACTCAGCAAATAGCTATATATATAGCGGATTAAAGTTCACCCTAGTTTATAGTGTTATTCTGGTGGAGGTTATTATCTGATGAGCAAAATGAGTAGTTCAAACCACAACAATAGTTCAGTACAAGAGTTAGCAAGAGTTTGAATTTTTAAAGTCACTTATAAGTTATATAATGCTAATCAAGTCATTTAGATGTAAATATGCAGATATTTGAAACAATGTTTTATTAAACATTATACAAGTTGTTTTATTTAACGTTATGTGAAACTGTTATTTAAGGTACTGTTTGGCTTCAAATGTCCTGGAGTATTGTACTCATGTGCTGTGACAGATTCGGTTCAAAAGAGATTCAGATTCAGTTCCTGCTGTGCAACGTCCACTGATCACATACAACATCCCTCTAAGTTTAAATCTCCAGTTTTAATAATATTTAAATGTGAGCGAATGTTCTTAATTTACAATGTATGTGTGTCTGATTTTACTGAGATTTGCTGGTTTGAAGTTTGATTTGTTATAGGCAGTAGCGGCTCCTGACCGCAAATTTAAGTGGGGCAGATTATTTTGTAAACTTTATATTCTAATCCAGGGCTCTCAAGTTATAGCGAAAATTTGGAGTGAGATTAGGGGAGGGGCCACACAAAGGGGAGGGGCAAGTCAAAGGGGAGTAGCAACTCAAATATTTGCAGCACCCAAGTTTTTGCTAGCGGTTCAATTTTACCTATTGTTCATAATTGACCAGCACAAATAGAAGTTATAACATTAGGAAAATCTGATGAACGACAAATTCATTCTAATAAAATAAAAAGATTTATGTATTTAAAAATACAAATGTATCAAAAATAAAAATAAATTTTGCCTCAAACGAGCCAACTGAACAGCAGTACTCAATGTACATACTGTACACATATACATTACAGTACTTACCCTGAGCATGTATGTCAAACTGTGTGTGTGTGTGTGTGTGTGTGTGTGTGAGAGAGAGACAAAGAGAGAACACATTTCAGCTTATGTTTCTCTTTTTCTGTTGTAAATGTTTGTTTCACATTTTGATGCCTGATGACAGGGGAAGAGGACTCCCACATAAAGCACTGTCATGATAATAGCGTTCCATCCAGAGCCAAACTGTTTCTAGTTTTGGTTTTGTTCAAACACACCATGGAAAACACACTGCATCTGAATTTGAATTTGGGAAGCCTCAGTGCTTTATATGGGAGCCCCCTACCCCTGTCATCAAGATGTGCAACAAACACAACAGAAAAAAATAAAATCATAAGCTGAAATGTGTTCTCTCTCTCTCTCTCTCTCAATTCAATTCAATTCAATATTGCTTTATTGGCATGACTGTAACAAATACAATATTGCCAAAGCTTGAAATATATGTGGAGAAATATAATAACAATGAAAAGATACAAATAATAGAATAAAAACCTTATAACAATATAAACTTAAATAAACAGTGTAACAAATAAGAACTTATGTGAACATTTCATACCACAGTGTTTAACACATAGACACACAAGGCTGAGGGTCACTGTGGTAGACAGTAGGGAAACACACTGAGGTCAGACATAATACACATATTACACACATTATGTACATTCACCTGCTGTCTCTTAGGCTGTGGCACATCCACACACACACACACACACACACACACACACACACACACACACACATTCACCTGCTGTCTCTCAGGCTGTGGCACATCCACACACACACACACACACACATTCACCTGCTGTCTCTCAGGCTGTGGCACGTCCACACGTATCTCGCAGCCAGTGCTGCTGTCTGTCCCTCTCCTAGTACTATCTTTATTTGTTCTGTTTCACTAATGGCTGTAAAGTTCTTTATTAAGTTGGTGAGTTTGTTGAAGTAGAGGTTTCTTATGGATATGTATTTATGACAGTGAAGGAGGAAGGTCTCTGTCTCGATCTCTCCTGACTCACAGTGAGCACACACCCTTTGCTCTCTGGGTAACCAGCTCTTTCTGTGTCTACCGGTCTCGATGGCCAGTCTGTGCTCACTGAGCCTGTACTTGGTCAGGATCTGTCTCTCTCTCTCTCTTTCACACACACACACACACACACACAGAGCTTGACATACATGTTCAGGACAAGTTCTGTAATCCTACTATGTGTGTACAGTATGTACATTGAGCACTGCTGTTCAGCTGGCATGTTTGGGGCCAAATTTCTTTGTATTTTTGATCCTTTTTTAAATATGTAAAACAGTATTTTATTTGGATGGATTTGTCTGTCAGATTTATCAGATTCACCAACTGTTATAACATCTCTAGTAGGCTACTTTCCTTTCAGGAAGCCAAAGCTAAGTTAAAGCTTCTGGTTGCAAAGCAGTTGGAGAGTTTTTTTTTTTTTTTGACTGCATTAATAATATTTAGCGCGAATTTGGCTATATTCCCCAACATCAGCTCTCACTATCTTTTCACAGGCAAGTGATTTCGTAGAGGAATCTTAAAATCAATAAGTCATCATGTGACACACAGCAGCCAACAGCACTTATGTTTTATTTATTTTTTCCTTTTTATTCAAAACATTTCCAAACGCATTAACTATATCATGAAATATTTTGATTCTCACCATTATAGATTATGTTGATAGTGGGCAATGGTCAAAGTAACCTAATAATGTAATCTATTAACTATGCATAAAAACCTGTCTGTTTATGGGTGTCATGCCATGACATATTTTTAATACGACTGACTTTATATTTAATGTGAATTTAACATTGAAAGTTAATGTGAATAAAAACATTACATGTTAGTCTACTAATCATAACACTTTCATTTTACAGAAAGAGAGCAAAGAACATTTACATTATCAAAGAACAATTTCACTGAGTCTAGTTCAAGCACTCTCCAAAACTCCTATTAAAATCACTGCTGTTTACACTATGAAATTAATATCTTACAGATTCTTACACACATTTGCACTTTGTTGTTTCTGACGAGAGAACTCGCCAGAAAGAGGTATTCAGTCAGCGAGCGAGTGAAGAAAACGCCAGTTTTTTAGCGATGACTCATCTGAACACCTCTGATTGGTCATTGCATTCATAAAATCAACAGAATCGTGTGTGATTGGTTATAATGCGCAGCAGTGCTATAAAAACGAGTCTGTCTCTGGTTCAGCGCCAGCAAACGCAAATTTGAATTTAGCAGCTGACGATATGATGCACTGAACGATTTAATCATGCTGGTGTGATTGTATCAATTATTGAAAATATTATTCGGCTATTTTTTCTCTTTTGGAAACTGCATTCAAAATCCACTTGCCTCAAAAATCTGAGGGGGCACGTGCCCCCTCACTTTGAATGGGCATGACACCTCTGGGCAGTCTCAAATCTGTCCCAATGGCTCTCAATTAGAGCTCGCTGCAGTTCCTCATTTCACCACAGATTTACGTTGCAAAATTGTGGGGCGCTGTTGAGCTCGGGAGGTCTCAGGCACCGTCTGCCCCATCATGACATGCCTGTTAAAGCCATGCGCGGGATTTTAACATACTGCTTGCTTTACGACTTAAAATAGTTTAGAAAATCCGAAAAATATTTGTTACACAATGCTGAACACATTTACAATTTATTATTGATTCAGTTTATATAGAGGTCTTGTATGAATATTTTGGCTCATATAGACCAGCCGCGCCTGGTTATAGGTCATAGTATCTCCATGGATCACAGTTCAGACCTACTTGTTATTCGTTGTGCATTGTTGGAAAAGTAAATAAAACAACATTTAGTGCATATATAAACCAAAAAGCATGTTCTAATCATGTAAATGCAGTAATATTGGTGCAATGATTGTGTTAAACCAGAACTTTTGCTTTTATGGCATAATATTGAATACATTTCTTGTCTTGTTTTAATAGGCTCAGTAAGATTAATGATTCACCAGAGAGTCACATACATGCTGATTCAACCACAGCAACCCTTTATTTTCATGGATTGTTTTATAATGTTTTATAGGATCACACGAGGTTTGTGTGCAAGGTTTATAGCAGCGGCTATAAATGTGTGAGTGTATCAATTGAGGATCTCAGAGAGAAAATGGCTGTTGTTGAGTCGCTGCTGCAGTTTCTCAGCACAGGTACATTACTGGGAGCTTTGCTGTTGCTTCTGGTTTTGTATTTGCTTTCTTCTGGATCCAAATCTCAGAAAGAAGGGAAAGAGCCACCAGGACCCAAACCACTGCCACTGGTGGGGAACCTGCTGACCCTTGACCTCACGAGACCCTTTGACACCTTTTTTGAGGTGAGAACTTGACTTGAAAAGTAGCAAAAGCAGCCTAGCATTTTGATATTTGTTTGTAAATGTCTTTCTCTGTGTTCTCCAGCTCTCCAAAACCTACGGGAACATATTCCAAGTGTTTCTGGGTCCCAGAAAAACTGTGGTCATTGTTGGATACAAAACTGTCAAAGAAGCTCTAGTGAACCACGCAGAAGAGTTTGGCGACAGAGATATTGGACCTATTTTTAGGATAATGAATGACGAACATGGTAGGATTATTTTTTCTGACTCAAATGAATGTACAAACTGTAAATGCAAGACATTTCACAAAACAAAAATGTTGCTCAAGCATTCAGATATTCATGGCCTCTCAGGGCCAATGAAATATACTCTGTGTATGACTATTGAAAGAAATTATATTTTCATTCAATTCAACACAAATTTGAATTAGACACTTAAACACGTGAAAAAAACCTACAAATATATTTAATTATGGGACTGTATGAAATTGAGTGTGTGCTTTGTGCTGTTTTTGTGCTGTCTTAAAGTGAATAATATCTGGTATGTGGCATGTGCAGTTCCATAAAACTGGAAGACTCTCCAAATGTACTGTATATAAGCGATATATAGTTAAACAAAAAAAAAAATTTAATTAAAGGGTACATTTAATTGAGAAAAAAAGTCAATAAATTATGAATAATTTAGTATCATTGTGTGAATAATATGCAATCATGTAATTTATAAAAAAGTAACTGTACTCTGATTATGAGCATTTTAAAATGTAATATAATCTAATTGTAAGTACTTAATTTTTGGAATCTGATTACATAATCCAGATCACATATAATCACTTAATACCCAGCACTGCATACAATGCTTATAAGTAAACTGGCACTGTATATGTCCCAAAGGTTTAAGGTTAGTGTATGCCTAACTCACAAAGTCATTTTTTTCTCATGTTGCTGAGAAACCCATAATAAAATGCTTTTGTGTTGATCAGGGATCCTGTTTTCCAATGGAGAGAACTGGAAAGAGATGCGACGCTTTGCTCTCAGCAACCTGCGGGATCTTGGGATGGGCAAGAGAGGAAGTGAAGAGAAAATCATAGAGGAAATTGAGTATCTGAAAGGAGAGTTTGATAAGTTTGAAGGTACAAGCTGAGACACATACACTCTGTGGTGAAGGTTATTTGCATTATATTATTGTACTGTATTATTTGCACTGTTAGCGAAGGTTTTTCAAAATATATTAATCAGTTTAATATCTTATCTCCATCTCTGTCAGGTTTTAGACCCAACTTTCCCACCACCATAGCCTTAATGATATTCACCAATGATTTGTTTACTTCCTTTGATAAATGTCGACTTACTGGTGCAATCTTTATTGATCTTTCTAAAGAATTTGATATGGTGGACCATTACCATTAACTTCTGCTTGATAAGTTACACTTTGATCAAAACTCTCTTTTCTAGTTTAATTCCTACCTTCATAATAGATGCCAATATATCTCATTTCAAGGCTCAAATTCTGAATACCTGGTTGTTGATAAAGGTGTTCTTCAAGGTTCAACACTTGGTCCTTTGCTTTTCTGTTTATTTATTAATGACCTTCCAAAAATTTGCTCACACTCTTTTATTCAGCTTTATGCAGATGACACTTTACTTTTCCCATTCTGATATTGATATTGCATATGTTCAGTCCTCTCTGCAGTTAGATTTTAACTTATTTCAGGGTTGTTTTTAAAAAGATGCCATAGCCTGCACTCTTTCGATTTAGATATTAGTTTTGATGATGGTCACTCCTAACTAATGCAGTTTTTTAAAAAATATCTTGGTCTTTGGCTCGATCCTGAATTGTCCTTTAAAGCGTTAGTTCATCCGCTGGAACAGCTTGCACGTATGACAGTCAGCAGAAGTGAGAAAAAAAGTGTTTATTACGTTTGAAATATGGATATTTTTCTTACAAAAACGCATGGATTTGCTACAGGAGGCTTTTATTCTCCGCCCGGAGCCGTGTGAGGCACGTTTTATTACGGATGCGCACATTTTATTTCACGTCTTCTGGACTGTTGACAAAAAGCACCCGCTTACTCCAATTGTAACGCTTGGAGGGGCCAGGACAATTTTTAATATAACTCCGATTGGATTCGTCTGAAAGAAGAAAGTCATATACACCTAGGATGCTTTGAGGGTGAGTAAAACAGGCTAATTTTCATTTTTGGAACTAACCCTTTAAGCATCATATTGATTTTATTATTAAAAAATAGTATGGTTGAAGTTCTCTTAATCATTCAATTAATTGCTTTTCATTTCAAGTAAGGAAAAGATTAATCTCCCAACTAATTCTTCCTACTATTGATTATGCAGACATTATTTATTAAAATACCTCAGACACCAACTTAAAACCTCTAAATATTGCTCATAATTCTTTATGTAGGCCTAGGTTTGTTTTGAGATATATAGAACTCACCATTGTACGTTGTATGAAACTCTTGATTGGCTCCAACCAAAATCCCGAAGGCAAATATCACTGGTTTCAGTTTCTTTTTAAATGTGTTTATTTTAATTGTCTCTCTTTTTAATAACAGTTTTTGGTTCCTCTTCCTCCTATCCCCTTCAACATATGCAGCGTCTATTTTTCTTTGTTACTGGAATTTGTACTGAAGCCAGCCGAAGGTCATTCCAATATAAAGCTCCATCTGATTTGAACAATCTCCCTCCTTCTCTCAGATCAATCACATCTTTTCAGGATTCATTTATTTTCTCATTTGAAAATAACTTTTTCATGTTTTTAAATTTAGGCCTCTATATCAACGCTTTTCAATTTATTTTTTTTGTATTTTTTTCTGTTATATTTCAGGGTGTACATACATTTCGATTTTCACGTTTGCACTAAAATGTATGTCTTCTTGTATGTACATACTCTTGTTTGTTTAATACAGTTGTAGACTGTGGGTGGAAGATTAGGGGAACGAGCTGTTTGTCTGTTTAAGACAAGTTATTATTTTTTTTGTTTCAAATGTGTTGTACTTTGAATTGTTTTATGTGTTATTGGGACCCCCTCAAAAATAAGAAGGATCATCTCAAGGGGCTATCCCTTTAATAAAATTAAAATTAAAACTGAATCATGCTCTTAGTTTATAAGATCCATTGAGAGACGGTTTGTTATTTCCTCTTCACAGGAAAACCCTTCGACACGACACAACCTGTGAACTACGCTGTGTCAAACATCATCTCATCGATTGTGTACGGCAGCAGATTTGAATACACAGACCCTCAATTCACTGCAATGGTCGACAGAGCAAATGAAAATGTTCGGGTTGGTGGATCAGTTTCTATGATGGTGAGTATACTTGACACTGGCCTGTAGTTTGTCCACAGAAATATATTATTTACATAAAAGGCAGCTATTTTGTAGAATGACCCAAAATGTACTCAGTCTTTCTTGTGTCTCTGAATGTGCATTTCTAGCTTTACAACATATTTCCGTGGTTGGGTCCGTTCCTGAAAAACAAAAGGATTATTATAGACAATGCTCTGCAAAATAGACAACAGATGACGAAGTTGATCAATGGGCTTCTGGAGACTCTGAATCCACACGACCGCAGAGGGTTTGTCGACTCCTTTCTCATCCGCAAACAGAACGACGAGGTACAGAAATCACCATGTTGCATAATTTTTTGCCCAAAACATTTTCAGTGATAATGCTCTTTACTGCAATATTTGGAAATTCAGGTTGATAATGAAAATAAGTAGATGGATATTTAAGTTTAAATATAGCTATTTTTTTTGCATAATATGTTTTCAAAGTGAATAAAGTTTGTTGATTGCATTTGACAGAAATCTGGCAAGAAGGACTATTCCTCATTATATTAGTAAAAAGGATAATTTTGTGCTTTGTGGGTTTGTACTTGTCAGCAATCCGGCAAGAAGGACTCATACTTTCACCAGGAGAATCTTATGATGACGGTGGGAAACCTCTTTGTCGCTGGTACTGACACCACAGGAACGACTCTGCGCTGGGGTTTGATGCTTATGGCCAAATACCCTCATATACAGGGTAAAAACACAGTAATGTCAAGAGTTTTCCTCAGTGCTCAATTGACCTATTGGTAAGCCCCGCCCCCCTTAGTTACTGTTGCTCAATCAGACAAACAAACGGAGTTGCTCACTGTCTTTCAATGACAGCTGCTGTGTGAAAACCTTGTCCCACGATGTTTTTGCACAATTTTGGACACAGAAGGCCACCAAACGGGAATTAAATATTCCATGGAGGGATTTATAAAATATTTAAAAATAAATACGGTGGGTAACTCGATGGAGGGTTTACAGATCACAATGCAAGCGGGAGAAGTCTCATATTACGGTCGGTCATCACGATTGCGGATCAACACTGTTCATGTATCGCAGGCTACGATTAAATTAATGTACATTTAACCAGTTTAATATGGAGAGGCACTGAAATGTAGACCTTCGTTTATGTGTTTTTGACCTACACTGTACAAGACGCGAGAACAGTCCGCTATTTAAGTTTGTACATTAGCATGGACTCACTAACTTTAACGTTAGCTAGTTTTAGCCAGAGATACGTTACCTTGCTAAAGCACAAGATAACATTAACGTTCTGCTTGAGCAGATGAAAACTGTAACTTAATAAGTGTATGAGAACCAGAAATGAACCATCAAAAATGAATGTTTATGTCTTCATTTGTATTGGGGTGAATACTTAGGGACATTTTGCTCTGTTTTGTTTGGATTCAGGAAATGTAATAAAATAAATGATATTGCCCATCCTCTCAGGTTACCTGGAATCAGTATTACAAGTACCCCAGGCACATCATTTTTCCATTTTTGAAGCATAAACCCCATAAAACCGATGCGAGCTTCGGATCTTCCAATGTTTCTCTATGGCGCTGAAACCTAAAGATGTCCGAGTTCTGCTCCCCGTGCAGCTGATACTTGACTGCCATTGGCTAGTCTGCGTTCGAGGGGAGGGGCTTACCGATAGGTCAATTCAGTGATATCCAAAGGAACAAATATGTGTTGGATTTGTGTGCAGATCAAGTTCAGGAGGAGATTGACAGAGTGATCGGTGGACGTCAGCCAGTGGTGGAAGACAGAAAGAAATTACCGTATACAGATGCAGTGATTCATGAAACTCAGAGACTGGCAAACATAGTACCTTTGAGTCTACCGCATATAACCACCTGTGATGTTACATTAAATGGATACTTCATCAAGAAAGTCAGTCAGAAGAATTAATATGTATAATGCTTAGTGAAGATGTGCATCATGAACATCAAAGTTTTGGTCTTTTCTCCATTTTCTAGGGCACCACTGTAGTTCCTCTGCTGACGTCTGTTTTGAAGGATCCAAACGAATGGGAAAAACCAAACAGCTTTTACCCAGAACACTTCCTTGATGAGAAGGGCCAGATCGTCAAGAGAGATGCTTTCATGCCTTTTTCTGCAGGTACAGTGAAACTTCAGCTCACCATGTCTTGAATATGATTTGACTGGCTACCTTAATCATTTTTATATTGACAAGTGCTGTTAGACCGCTAACACAGACCAGCGGCCCTGCAGCTCTGTTCCAAAACTTAGTGTGCTGCCTGCCCTACAGCATTTTAAACAGACTATTCAACTGCCTCACACACACACACAGGACGCAGGGTTTGTCTTGGAGAGAGTTTGGCCAGGATGGAGCTCTTCCTGTTCTTCACCTCCCTTCTTCAGAGCTACCGCTTCACGACTCCACCTGGAGTGTCTGCAGATGATCTGGATCTCAAAGGAATAGTCGGAGTCACATTAAATCCGTCCCCACACAAGCTGTGTGCCAACAGACGCTCCTGATTCAAGAAAATATCAGCAGTCCTTTGAAGAAAACATTGAAACAAAACATCTCATCTTATTTAAATTAAACCCCGGTATAGTTGTTGCACTAATTTTATTTACTCTGAGTAAATGCACTGACTGTAATTGAAAAGAAGACAAAATAGTTTAATGACTGATGATTGTAAAAACTGTTTGCCATTTGACTTTAAAATGTGTTTGAAATATTGGCATTTTCACCTTGACAGGTGACCTCCAGTAAACTATTAGCTAATGAACTAAATTAGTCTGATGAAAGCTTTATCAGCTGTTTATAAATCTGAGTGTATATACCATGGCACATTTTGTTTACTGTAGATCAGTAGTTAGTTCTATTCAGTCTTGTTTGAATCTTAAGCTATTAATTATTAAAATTATTAAACTTTTCTTATTCAAAACCAATCCAGTTGTCATGTTTCAGTCACATGTTCACTGTCAGTATGTATGTGACACTTTCCATAGGGTACAAAAAGGCCTGAAACCTTTAAATAAAGTTTTTCTTCATTAAATGGTCGTTTCTAGCAATAAATATTACATTAACATCTAAACATCTGAACAAAAACAACATATAGTTGATAAACGTACAAGGAATTCATTATTAATACTGTAATATTGTTGCAGTGTTTGTCTATTTGCTATGCCGATTGTTTTGTACTGTAACTAATGGACTATATTTTTTTCTTAGCGGAAGAGTTAAAATAATATTAGGTTATCATAATATTCCATTTCCACATGTTTGTTTGTTTGGCTGCGGAGGAGCTGTCTAGTGGACCAATGATGATGCTTAAACCCGCTTTGATTTACATGAAACTCTAACCGCAACATTTGGGAAAGCAAGCGCAGAACGTGGAAACAAGAGCGAAGGGAAAACAGCATAAGCACACAAAAAATAAAAATATGAGCAGGAAAACATGATTTTGTGCGCAAGTCAGATAATTTTGCATTAATATTTCAATTTTGTGCAATATGATTTTAAACGTGTTTGAAGTTTTGATTCATGCTTATTATTTTTAAAAATGCGTTATTAATTTTTTGATTTACACTTATTATTTTTCTATCCTTGACCATTGTTTGCTATTCTGAAAAATTTTGCTTTCGTTTTTAAATCTTGTACAATATATTTTTACTTGCGTTTTTAAATTTTGTTTTCACGCTTGTTATTTTTTTATCCGTGACTGCAATACTTTAGGCGGGAATCTGATCCCATACCCCCCCTCCTCAGACTTGACTCACAAGCAGGTTGCCAGATTAATGACATCAACAGGAACGAGCGCACATGACGATGAATACAATTAAATACGCTGTGTTTTCTGCCAACTGGCAACCCGCGGTGCCGAAATACTGTATAAACTACTATAATACTGGGTAAACTGGCAGTGGGGGGGTTTCACAAACCATAACAAACACAGACATTCCGGGCCGAATGCACATTTTCAAAGGAGAATAACTGACTGTAGCATTATTTTTCAGATAAACAAGTGTGTTAACTTAGCATGTTTCTTAAATATCTGCAAACATATTATGGTATTTCTATGCTTTAGTAGAGTCAAAATCCTACATACAGCACCTTTAACCTTTTCAGTGGTGAGTTTAAAATATTCCAGCAGTCCCCCCAGAGTGAGTTTTTTTTAGGCGACCGTTATTTTAGAACGTTTCCCCTTAATGTTTCCATGGCGACGCGTCATGATTGTCACGTGACACACCGCGCCCACAATAACACTGTATGACAGATGTATCGCTTTTATTTCGTTTTTCCTTTTTTATTCAAAATATTCATAAACTTGCTTACCATATAATCAACTATCTGATATTCCGATTCACAAATATGTGCAAATGAGTGTGTTTTATCGTTTAAAAACAGTTCTAAATGATCTTGATCGTGATCTGTAATGTGATATGGGCGCCGCCATGTTTGTTCGCGCTGCAGTTCAGAGAGTCCTATCAGTCAGATTTATATCACGTAAATTCATCAATTTCTCGCAAAATACATGCAAGTAAGTGGCGGGTGAGATGGGAGAAGAATAGAGATAACTTTATAGTTACTTACACTATGTGTATTTGATCTTAATAAAACACGTCTGAAAATTATATTTGAATGGATTGTTATTGCTGCTTCCATAAACATCTGAGTGTATTTTACGAACTCTAAATGTATTGTTTTACTAGTACTTATGTGTATTTAAATGTCTAAAGCATAAAATAAACATTATGTGGTTAAAAACACTGCATAGATGCGATTATATGACAACTGCAGCTGCATCTCAGCATCAGACAAAGTGCGAAAACGCAGTTTGAATTTGGCAGTTATGCGACGTCACCGAACGTTCTAAATCCCATATGCAGTGTTGCCGCCAACTTTCGATGGAAAGTAGCTAAAGCCAGTTTGAAAAGTCGCTAAATGTCGCTAGATGACGTCACACGCTAATTAGCATATTCGTGACGTCATCACGTCATATTGCCTTTTACATTTGTTTGTCTCTCTGTGCTCATACTGTATTTTAATGCAGCTAAATTCTCAATAAAACTGTTTTCCTTTATATATTTTACTGTTTCTGTTGTCAATCAACGGGATAAATATGAAATAGTGACTGAAATGCAGCCCTTTAAGACTACATAACCAGCTCTCCCTTCCAAGAAGTTACTCTGCACAAAAATCCTATTTTATAATTGAGCCGTCGTCTGATCAAATAAAATAATACACACAAGATAAGACAAGACAGAGACAATTCCTGTTCTGTGATTTTGGCTATATTTGCATGTAAAATTAGAGAAGCAACATAGTATCTGTTTTAACTGAACGCGCTGCTCCTCTCAGCCGCTCGCTGAACAGAGCAGACGCAGAGAAAGAGGTGCGTGCACCCTGACCTCGCGCCGTTGCGGCAGTACCAGCGATCACAGAGACTCGCTAAGGTTTGTCCAAGAAGTCGCTAGATTTGTCGCTAGTCGCTTTTTTGGAAAAAAGTCGCTAGGGGGGTCTGAAAAGTCGCTAAATCTAGCGACAAAGTCGCTAAATTGGTAACACTGCCCATATGTGGGACCTTACCGCTCAAAAGGTTAACAGGAGTCTAACTTGCAAGTAAACCACTGATTCGCCAAACATGCTTTCCTGCAGTCCATGTTCTTCTGACTTTGGACTATTTTGTAGTAAGTAACAAATATGCTTTGGGAAAATGTATTGGAGTAAAAGTAAAAGTTGGCTGAAATATAAAAACTCAAGTAAAGTAGATACTCCCATAAAATACGTAAGTATTATTACTTCGTTACAGTACACCACTGTAAATCTAAAAAAATGCATAAATTAAATCAAAAATCAAATCAATATCTTTGTAGCCTATATATAGTATCGTTGTAAATAAAAAGTTTGTTTGAATTATATTACCTCTATGTGATGTAAAAGGTGTTTATATTATGTCTATTTTTTTAGTTGCTTTTATGGCATTAGTATTCACATTTTACCTTCATAGATTCACTGAAGAGTCCCATGTTGTACCACGATGCTGATGCAACTACATTCTCATGGTTACTTTGTTTTGAATGATGAATTCTCCCTGGATTTACTTGAGGTTCCTCCCATGTGTACATATTACAAGGGTTTGAATGCAGCAGAGCATCTGTGCCGCACTGAAAAATGGCTGTTGTTGAGTCTCTGCTGTATTTTCCCATCACAGTTACGCTACTGGGTGCTTTGCTATTGTTATTGGTCGTATGTCGGCTTTCCTCAGAGTACAAATCTCAGAAAGAAGGGAAAGAGCCACCGGGACCCAAACCACTGCCGCTGCTGGGGAACCTGCTGACTCTTGACCTCACGAGACCCTTTGACAGCCTTTGTGAGGTGAGAACTTGACTTAAACACATTTAAACAGTAATAGTAACCTAACATTTTGAGATTTGTTTGTAAATGTTTTTCTCTGTGTTCTCCAGCTCTCTAAAACCTATGGGAACATATTCCAAGTGTTTTTGGGACCTAAAAAAGTTGTGGTATTAGTTGGACACAAAACTGTTAAAGAGGCTCTTGTGAACTATGCGGATGAGTTTGGAGAGCGAGATATTACACCTGGTTTTAGGATACTTAATGATGGTCATGGTAAGAATAACTAAATGTTTTGTGTTGAGTCCTTGGTTTATGGTTTATTAGGACTTTATAATTTCCAGTTACTAGGCTCATGGTCAGATGGTTTTGTGTTGATCAGGGATCCTCTTTTCCAATGGAGAAAGCTGGAAAGAGATGCGACGCTTTGCTCTCAGCAACCTGCGGGACTTTGGGATGGGCAAGAGAGGAAGTGAAGAGAAAATCATAGAGGAAATTGAGTATCTGAAAGGAGAGTTTGATAAGTTTGAAGGTACAAGCTGAGACACGCATGGAATCATGCTCTTAGTTTATAAAATCCATTGAGAGACGGTTTGTTATTTCCTCTTCACAGGGAAACCCTTCAACACGACACAACCTGTGAACTACGCTGTGTCAAACATCATCTCATCGATCGTGTACGGCAGCAGATTTGAATACACAGACCCTCAATTCACTGCAATGGTCGACAGAGCAAACGAAAATGTTCGTGTTAGTGGATCGGCATCTATGATGGTATGGAAGTGTGATCTATATATTAACCAGGAATTATGCGGTGACTTTGAAATTATTTTTTAAATCATTAATACATTCATATCTTTCTCTTCTCATTCTTATAAGCTATACAACATATTTCCATGGTTGGGTCTGTTCCTGAACAGCAAAAGGATTATTGTAAGGAATTTGTTGAAAAATAGAGCACAAATTGTGAAGTTGATTGCTGGACTGCAGGAGACACTGAATCCACACGACCGCAGAGGGTTTGTCGACTCCTTTCTCATCCGCAAACAGAACGAAGAGGTACAGGTACCATGTGGCATAGAAATACAGGATCAGCAGCTTTGATGATTAAACTGAATCATATACAGTTTAGTTGAGAATTTTGAATTAATTATAATTAATGAAATACTTTGTAACATTTTTTTCCCTCCTTATATTAGTAAAAATAATGTTTTTGTTTTGTTTTGTTGGTTTGCACTTGTCAGCAATCGGGCAAGAAGGACTCACACTTTCACCATGATAATCTTCTCATGACGGTGGGAAATCTCTTTGTCGCTGGTACTGACACCACAGGAACGACCCTGCGCTGGGGTTTGATGCTTATGGCCAAATACCCTCATATACAGGGTAAAAACACAGTAATGTCAAAACTTTTGGTTACACTTTATTTCGATAGTCCACTTTAGACATTCTACTATCTAAGTAACTTTGTAACTACATGTCAACTAATTCTCATTAATTTGCAATTACATGTCTACTAACTCTCAGTAGGGTAGGTTTAGGGTTAATATAATAAGTTGACATACTTGCAAAGTTTCTCATACTCAGTATGTTGTATGTTGTGGACCCATCAAAATAAAGTGTTAGAAGATATTAAGCAGACAGTCTACTAATACTCTTAATGACTGCTAGTTGGCATGTAGTTGCAAAGTTACTTACTGTTAGTAAAACGTCTAAAGTTGACTATCGAAATAAAGTGTTACCAAAGTTTTTCCTCAGTGCTGAACAGTGTTGGGGAAAGTTACTTTTAAAACAACATGATCTCACAGAATTCCGTGTAATGACCACAGACTTAATTAACCCCCGAATCTGTGGCATCACGGAATCGCCGAAAACTCCGTGATGGGCTCACAGAAGTGATACCAATGTAAGTCAGTGACAGGCATCAGCCGTGCTCCACGCACGGATCCACTGGTTCAACACTTTAAATAGGAAACCCTTAGCATCAATATGCCGCCGCGATACTGGGAAATTTATCGTCATCATTATTGTTCAGAACTGGGTAGGTTTAGGGTAGGGCTGGGGTCAGGTACTCCAGTCAAAGTATAAATTTATATACAAAATATAACTGCATCGGAGTCACTCTTTTTACGTGGTCCGATGCAGCGCTGGTGTTGAACCAGTGAATCCGTGCATGGACCACGGCTGATGCCTTCTGTGAGCCCATCACGGCATTTTCGGCGATTCCGTGATGCCACCACAGATTCGGGGTTAATTAAATCCGTGAACATTACACGAATTCTGTGAGATCAGGTTGTTTTAAAAACAACGCATTACAATATTGCATTACTCCCTAAAAAGTAACTAATTGCGTTACTTAAGTAATGTGTTGTGTTAATTTTGCGTTACTTTTCCTCATATGGGCTGGTTTGTTTACTTATTTTTAATATAAAAAAGTTCTATTTTTCACAAATATAAGCCTTTACACACCAGAAGTGAAATAAACAAACCTCAGGCTGAAGGAAATGTAAATTCACAACTGTACAGCAGAGGGCGCAGCTCAAACCAACCTGTAAGCGAACCTTTCAGCTTTCATTTTGAGGAATACTGAATCTGTTTTGTCCAAGTTAGATGAGTAAATGTATGTTCACATTGAGTCTAAAACTACAGTAACCATCGTGTTCACACAGCAGTTTCTCCCGATTTCACTCAACATGGAGACAGTAGAGCGGTCAGTCAATAAATGGGAAAACAAAGTTACTGGCATTACTTTTTTGTAAAAGGGACCTCTGATAAGAAATGCGTTACTTTATTAGTTGCTTGAAAACAGTAATCTGATTACGTAACTTGCATTACTTGTAATTAGGGCTGTGCAATTAATCATATTCGATTATCATGCGCATCTCGTCAGTAAAGCCGGTTTCGTGATTAGCAGTAAGTCGCCATCACCTGCTTTCAGATGGAGCGGCAGTTAATACACAGAGCCGTAGTTCACTGACAAGCTACGCTAAACCGTGTTCATAATCGAAGACTAGATTATGAGCGCGGTTTAGCGTAGCTTGTCAGTGAACTACGGCTCTAATTGAATACGATTAATTGCACAGCCCTACTTGTAATGCTTAACCCCCAAAACACTGTTGTTACATTCCTTCCCTGTCTAGGGGTTGGGGGAAAGGTGCAACAACAAAAAAAAAAGGTTTTTGTGGAGGTCATCACTCCTGTCCCAGCCAGCAATCACCACACAGATTTGAAATATAATTGATTTCTTTTGATTGACTCTGGATTAGGAGAAATAAAAGAGGAAGCAAGAACCTTCAAGAGGGGACCAGGCCAAAACAACAAACAAAATAGGACTAAATGTTGGGAGGATCAAACTAACTGACCCGAATAAAGAAAATAGAAATAAACAACATAACTTTTACCTCACTCCCTATCTGACCAAAAACAGGAGAAAACACAACTAGCAAAAGAAAATGGCATCCACCTCTCTACAGCTGCCACAATCAAATACAAGCAACAAAGGAATTTGAACAGTATAGTTCAGAGTCAAATTATAAACAGATTAGATTTTGTTAACAAGGAAAGCACTTAGTGACACAAACTCAAGGCTTTAGGCCCTCACAACAGTCAACCAAAACACACAGGCTCAACAAACACATGCTGGGGCAGGAGGAAAGACTCTCTCTCCTTCCTGGCTTTCCACCTCAGCTTTATCCACCAGCTCCCATCTCGTCAACCAATCAGGTCACCCCCAGAGTTTGGTTTTAATTGGGCACAGCTGATGTCCATACCTGGCAGAAGGGAGGACTGAGAGAGAGAGAAACCAGAGAGGGAGTACAAAACAACCTGGTGCAAAACAAAAATAAAAAACAAAGTACATCCACATTGCACCAAACAAATAAATGGTGACCACATACATCACAAATGTAGATCGTGAATTTAACAAATACGTCCTGGGACGTAACACTGTAAAAAAAAAAAAAAAAAGTTGAGCTAACTTAAAATTTTAAGGCAACCAGCTTCAGCAGATTTTTGAGTTTTCTCAACTTGTCGTTTTAAGTTTATACAACAAAAATGTGAGAATCTCCCACAAAAATAAGTTGAGCAAACTCAAAAATCTGCTGAAGCTGGTTGCCTTAATTTCAAGTTGGCGCAATGTTTTATTTTTATTTTATTTATTTATTTTTATTTTACAGTGCACTGATGCTGGATTCAAGTCCAAAAGAGAGAGAGAGAAAAAAAATTGGTAACACTTTATTTTGATGGTCCCTTTTGAACATTCTGTTGACACTAAGTAATGTTGCAACTACATGTCAACAAACTCTCAATAGAGTATTAGTAGACTGTCTGCTTCATATCTGCTAACTCTTTATTGTGTCGGTCTGCCAACAGACACTCTACTGACTGTAAGTAATTTTGCAAGTACATGTCAACTTATTCTAACCCTACCAGTCTATTGATACACTACTAACACTCTAATGAGAGTTAGTAGAAATGTAGGTGCAATGTTACTTATAGTCAACAGAATGTGTTAAAGGGACCATCAAAATAAAGTGAAACCAAAAATGTTATTGGATTTGTGTGCAGATCGCGTTCAGCAGGAGATTGACAGAGTGATCGGTGGACGTCAGCCAGTGGTGGAAGACAGAAAGAAATTACCGTATACAGATGCCGTGATCCATGAAACTCAGAGAATGGCTAACATTGTACCCATGAATCTCCCTCATATGACCAGCTGTGATGTTACCTTTAATGGATACTTTATCGAAAAGGTCAGAAGAATAAATATTTTAATAACCAAGTGAAAATATAATGGAGGCTACAAGTGCTCAGCTTGATGTTCATTTTAGTTTTAGTTTTGTTCTGTTTTTTGTCCATTTTCTAGGGCACCACTGTAGTTCCTCTGCTGACGTCTGTTTTGAAGGATCCAAGTGAATGGGAAAAACCAAACAGCTTTTACCCAGAACACTTCCTTGATGAGAAGGGCCAGTTCGTCAAGAGAGATGCTTTCATGCCCTTTTCTGCAGGTACTTTTTAAACCTAAACACCCAGTGTTTTGAATAAATAAACATTTGAATTGTAATTAAACACATTTTTCCTCTCTCTCAGGACGCAGGGTTTGTCTTGGAGAGAGTTTGGCCAGGATGGAGCTCTTCCTGTTCTTCACCTCCTTTCTTCAGAGCTACCGCTTCACGACTCCACCTGGAGTGTCTGCAGATGATCTGGATCTCAAAGGAATAGTTGGAGTTACATTAAATCCTTCGCCACACAAGTTGTGTGCGATCAGATGTTCCTGATACTTGACAATCAAAACATATTTGACCTAATTTTAAATAAGAATTTGCATGATTTGATGAGAAAATGCACAAAATGTAAGTATGCAAATAACTTCAAAAAACCTGATAAGAAACAATCACTTCTGTTGTTTTTGCATAACATGTCTTGAGCAGCATGTACATGTTGCATTGGTTCATTTTTCTGTTGTAAGGTAGGTTAACCTTAATTGTGCTGTAATGTTAAAGGTAATTAACAAATGTTTCTCAGTTTTTTAAAACTTGGTTTCACACAACAATCTAAACCTCCATAAACAAGATTAATTTACTTGAGAGGCATAATTGTGTAACTGAATACATTTACATTTACATTATAAGATACAAAATTGCCAATGAGATAATAAACTTCATCTGTGCTGAAAAACACTTTACTCCTTTTGCTATTTGGCAGATCTTAAGCAATTTTATTTTTTTCATTACTGAAAATATATTTGCTGTACAAAAGCTTTGTAATAATAATAAAAATGCATTTCAGTGCAATACAGTTAATGTTTTAAAAATAGATAATTTAATGACAGATCAGGGTTAATTTGGATTTTTACAAATATTTTTGGGTGAACTGTTGCTTTAACTGTAATCTACTGTGCATCTATAGCTACAACATTGGACTAGTTTATGACAGTCTCCGCCTCCAACACCAAACGTAGCTACTTCCACTTCATCTGTGCTGCATTTAAACTGCACAAACCTCAAGGTCTTATGGGTATTGTTCTGTGAACATAGCTTTCATGGAAGCACTTCTTCAGGTTTCCAGCACAGGAACATTAATCTGCTGCTTGCTTCTGCTCTTAGCTGTTTATCTACTGTTCTTCAGGTCTCAGAGAGACGAAAATGAACCTCCAGGGGCCAAAACCGTTGCCACTTTTGGGAAATCTGATATTTTTAGATATCAGCAAACCACACTTGAGCCTGTGTGAGGTAAGTATGAATGACATCAGTACTATTGGGCAACAGGTTCAGCTTTGTTTCTGTTGGTTTAGAGAACTACAAAGTGTTGTCAGACCTGCCTGGTGAGTTTTTTAAAGGTCACAATTCTGTTTTTAAACCTAACCATTTTCATTTTGTCAAATGCTTTTAATGAAATGTACTATATAAATATATATATAAATATGTTAAACTGTTTTAAATTACTTTTTTCCCCACGTCAATCTAGACTCCATACACCATACTGACAAAGCAAAAATTGTTCTTCGCAAATTTATTTTTCTAAAACTGAAATAAATACATAACAAAAGTATTCATACCCTGAACTAACCGTTTGATGCGACAAGCTTAGATTGGATGGGGGCAGACGCACATTTTCAGGTTTCTCCAGAAATATTTGATTGGGTTCAAGGCCAGGCTGTGGCTGGGCCACTCAAGGACATCCACAGAGTTGTCTATAAGCCACTCTTGCTGTGTGCTTATAGGGTCACTGTCCTGTTGGAAGGTTAACCTTCTGCGCAGTCTGAGGTTCTGATGCTCTGGACTGGTTTTCATTAAGGCTATTTCAATATTTTGGTGCACTGAGCTTTTCTTCTACTCTGACTAGTCCCACAGTCTCATGAGTCCCTCAGTCCCTACCTCTGAAAAACAGGCCCACAGCATGAGGCTGCTACCAGCACACTTTATTTTTGGGATGGTACTCTGCAGGTGATGAACAGAGCTGGTTTCCTTCAAACACGATGCTTAGAATTGATGTTCATCAGACCAGAGAGTCTTGTTTCTCACAGTCTGAGGGTCCTTTAGTTGCTTTTTTGTTTTCATGTGTCTTAACTGAAGAGAGGATTGAGTTTGGCCACAACGCCACAAAGCCCAGATCGATGGAGTGTTGCAGTGATGTTTGTCCTTCTGTAGGTTTCTCCTGTCTCCACATATGATCATGGAGCTCAACTAGAGTGACCATCAGGTTCTTGGTCACCACACTAACCAGAACCCTTCTCCGCCATTTGCTCAGTTTGGCCAGGAGTCCAGCTTTAGGAAGAGTCCTGGTTGTTTCAAACGTCTTCCATTAAGGGTAACAGAGACTGCATGCTTCTGTGAAACTTCAATAAAGCAGAATTTTTTCTGAACTTTTCCTCAAATCTGTGGCTTGACGCAAACCTGTTTTTGAGCTCTACAGGCAGTTCTTTGGACTTCAGGGCTTGGTTTTTGCTCTGATATGCATTATCAGCTGTTAGACCTTTTATTAAGACGTGTGTGCCTTTCCAAATCTTACCCGTTCAAATTAATTTGCAACAGGTTAACTTCACCTGGAGTGTAGTAACATCTACAAGCAATATGAATGCTCCTGAGCTAAATTTCAACTGTCCCAGTATGAATACTTATGCAATGGAATAATTTTAGTTTTTTATTTTTAATAAGTTTGCAAAGATGTTAAAAACCTGTTTTGTTGCTTTACAATCATGGTGTATGGAGTGTAGATTGATGTGGGAAAAAAAGTAATTTAAAGCAGTTTAACATAAGGCAGCAACAAAACGTGGGGGGAAAAAAACGAAGGGGTATGAATACTTTCGCAAGGCACTGTATATACAGTATATTGAGAAAAAATTTTACTGCGTATTACTAATCAAAAATTAAGTTTTGATATATTTACAGTAGGAAATTTACAAAATATCTTCATGGAACATGATCTTTACTTAATGTCCTAATGATTTTTGGCATAAAAGAATAATCAATAATTTTGACACATACAATGTATTTTTGGCTATTGCTACAAATATACCCCAGCGACTTAAGACTGGTTTTAATATGATTATTTAATGCAAATACAATTTTAAATGTGGCTTAAGCAGCCAAAGATTTTTTTAAATTTTTTTTTTTTTTTATGATTACTGTGTATACAGTATCTAAAGCTTGCATATGATTTATATTTATGCATTTGGCAGACACTTTTATCCAATATGGCTACTTCATTTTTACTGGTTCATGGGATTAGAACCCATAATTTTGGAGTTGCTAGCACCATGCTTGACTATTTGAGGTACAACATTTGCATTTACATTTATGCTTTGAATGTTATTCAAAGTAACTTACATTTCATTCAGCTGAGTACATTTTGCCAGCACATGAATTCCCTGCAATCTCAGAAATAAAGGTACAAAAGCTGTCACTGGGGCGGTACCTTTTCAAAAGGTACACTTTTGTACCTATTAGGTTCAAATATGTACACTTTAAGTACTAATATGTACCTTTAAGGTAACAAAATGGACCCTTTAGGTACAAACATGTACCTTTTGAAAAGGTACCGACCCAGTGACAGCTTTTGTACCTTTATTTCTGAGAGTGTGGGAATCGATCACATGACCTTGGAGTTACTGCGTTACTAGGGTCATGCCCTACTGGTTGAGCTGCAGGAATGAAAGAATATGATATCCATAAAATAAATTTTAGAAATTAAACTTTATAGGTATTATATTTGCCAATGGAGAGAGTTGGAGAGAACTGAGAAAGTTTGCTCTCACCAATTTACGAGACTTCGGGATGGGAAAGAAAAAAAATTGAGGAGAAAATCATAGAGGAAACATGCCATTTACAAGAGGAATTTGTGAAGTTTACATATATTAATTTAGCTGATATTTTCACGAATAAAGAATACAACACATGATTTATCATAAAGAGACAGTTACAAAGTTACAAAGGTCTTACAGACAAACTTGGGGATAAATACAGTGATGAGCAGGGTTAGCAATGGACTGAACACCATGGCCTGTTCTTTTATAGGAAAACTTTTTGAAACCACACAGCTGATGAACTATGCTGCCTCAAGTGTCATCTCTTTCATTGTGTATGGACGAAGGTCCGAGTATACAGACCCTCAGCTACGAAATATGGTGGATCGAGCCAATGAGAGCATCAGGCTGAGCGAAACAGCGTCCGCGCAGGTTCACATATGATTTCAATATAATCTGTGGTTTACAGCGGAATACAGTATTGCAGTATGGTGGTGGAAACATCTCATTTTCTCAGTCGGCAACCTGTTCGCCGCTGGTATGGTACGGACACTAGCACAACACTGCGCTGGGGCTTGCTGCGTATGGCCAAATATCCACACATACCATGTGGCATTTGTGGCATAATGTTGATTACCAGACAAATAAATAAATTTAACATCAAACTCAATTTTCTTTAAAAAAAAATAAAATTGAATTTTGTTGCCATGACAACACCTAAAACAAAAGTAAATTTGATTCTTTTAGACAGCTTTAGGTATGATTCACACAGAACATGTTCTTGTGTTTAAAAACAGCAGTGGCATGACAAAATAACGCAAGTTTAACATGCTATTTTATAGGCTAAATAATGCAGAACTCTTCAAAGAACTTATTTTTTTTGTGTTCAATTGCACTGCTTTTCCATTGTTTCTCTATGTAATCATGCGCTATAGATAGATGGATGATTGACTGCTGTGCTTGAGTCTTGCACAGGCAGCGTTTACGCACGAAGGCACCTCACAAAACTGATTTCGGACTGGCTTCTGAGGCAGCGTAAAGGTTTAATGATCTATAAATCGAAAAAGCTTTGGTGATAGCTAAGCGAGTATTTAATTTAATACTGATTTCTCGCTAGAAATAACATCAAAAGTGCAAAAAGTTGGTCAGAAACATACATTGACACGCAAACTGACCACTAAATGCAACTTTCAGATGCTATTTTTATTTTTTTGCTCAAGCGTCACGGAATGGAATGCACAGGATTGTGGGATATCAAAGGATACTGAAGGATCGAGTACGTCTATTGTATCCTTTATCTATTGTATGAACATTGAAATCAGACGTGCCTTGATGCCTTCCTTCCTACCGTGTCCTCCGAAGGCAACATTTTCCAGGTTTTGGATGCAGCCTGTGTCAAGTTAAACATCCGCGTTCCTTGCAACTCAAATACCTGCGTTTTAATGGAAGTGCTTTTATAAAATTATACACTTAACATTAAAATAAAAAAATCCTTCAAACATGGGCCCCATTTAAGAGCCTCTGTATTTGTTTTTATAAATAAAAGGAGAGATGAATGAGAATTAATTTTGTGGTGACGTTTATGCCACAAAATTCAGTAGTTGAACTCATACTGAACCTGGAATATTTCCTTTATCAAATAATCTCAATATTGGTTTTTGGTTATGAGACATGAAATTTTCTGTCTCTGTGTTTGACTTGTTAAACATACTTTGGATGTTTATCATATCTTTTTCTGGTGGACTGAGTTAAAAAAGTGACATTTAAAGAGTGTTGTGTTTGCAGATGGGGTTCAGGAGGGGATTGACCAAATGATCGGTGGACGGCAACCGGTAACAGAGGACAGGAAGAACTTACCGTATACAGACGCTGTGATTCATGAACCCAGAGATTTGCAAACATAGCACCCATGAGTATCCCTCATATGACCAGCTGTGATGTTCACTTCAATGGCTACTTTTTTAAAGTTTAGCGTACTGTAAAATAATATAAAAAACAGAACCAGTTCCTAGTGAAAATGCAATTTTCCCCTACATTACCCCATTCCACCAAAGTATAATAAAATAATATATAAAAATGCACATAAATACATTTCCATTTTTGTGAGAAACATTAAGACGTGATGTTTTTCCTTGAGCAGGGCACGTGTGTATTTCCACTTCTAATGTCTGTACTGTGGGATGAGGATGAATGGGAAACACCTCACACTTTTAACCCCAAACACTTCCTGGATGAGCATGGCCGATTTGTGAAGAGAGACGCCTTCCTGCCCTTCTCTGCAGGTACTGTAGGGCTTGATTGTCCTCTTTATTAAAGGAAATATCCTTTTTAAATGGTCTCAAATAAAGTTAATTATCCAAGGCTTCTGGCTTTGATACTTTAAAGTGAGTAAAAAGCTATAATATTTCCAAAATTATTCAGGCATACAATTATTTAGGCATAACACATAACATTTAAGGCCTATTGAAAACAAGATTTTTTTCACACATTTTTTTCTCTTTCTCTCTCTCAGGCCGCAGGGTTTGTCTTGGAGAGAGTTTGGCCAGGATGGAGCTCTTTCTGTTCTTCACGTCCCTTCTTCAGCATTTCCGCTTCACTCCTCCTCTTGGAGTGTCTGAAGATGATCTGGATCTCACTCCAGTACTCCAGTGGTGGGCTTCATCTTGAACCCGGCCCCACACAAACTGTGTGCAGTCAAACGATTGTGAAAAACTCTTATAGTAAAGTTAATATAGTTTTTATGTGTTTGAACAAATACAGGAATGTGGTTGGGAACCCCCGTTTTAAATATTAACCAGTGCTAAACTGCTCACTGCATCTTAAAATTAACAACACGAACCATCAATGCATGAATCAAACTAAGAATGCCAACAATTTCTTTTCCTGCATCATTTTTTATATCCATGTATGTGGTAACTGCAAGTTGTCTGCCCCAGTATTATTCTTAAGACCTTGGCGTGTCCTGAACATCTGGACTCATAATGTCTGTTTATCCTGTTCAGAGCTGGTTTTATGTTATATGCACCAATACACTTGTTGCTTCATTATTTATCAGAATAACAGAATAAGTTCTAGGACTGCATTTCTAGGACCATATTGTTTGTGACAGCGCCATCTAGCCAATTCTATTCAAACAGTGGAGACCTGATTCAAACATCAAACAGATGCAAAGACTAGATACATGGAAACTATTCATTTTTTTGTCTTTCCATCTTATTTTTTTGAGTGTTTGAGGGGGTGTCAGCAATCTCCACTTAGCCTATTTTGCTGTGCAAAACAGTTCATTGTGCTGCTGGATGTAAACTGGTATATGTATTTTAAATTATTTTACATTTATTAATGTACTAGCGCAATTGTTTTACCGATTACTGCACTTTATGTGTCACACCTCAGATGCGAAGCGCTGCGCTGCAGCTAATGAACTGAAGTCTTGCAAAGACACAAGTCTTTCTTTCCAAGAACAACTTTTTAACAACTTTTAACAACTTTTTATTAAATTTTCTTAGTAAAAAAACAAAAAGCAACTGTGCAAATTTAGAACCCACCCCAACCCAGCCCACCCCCTGGTAGACTTAAAAAAAAAAAAAAATGTAATTAATTTTTACAAAGATTTTGGAAAAGATGACACAACATTAAAAGCTGAATGCCAGAAATTTACAGTTTTCACATTAGATTCATGTATACGAGAAGTTGAGAGTTCCATCGAGATGACAAGAAAACTGAATTTAAAACCAGAATATATATATACTGTATATATATATATATATATATATATATATATAATATATTGAAATACATTAGGTTAAATATTTCGAGAGGGTTATCAATAGGTATGTTTAGGGTTAGGAGTTGGAAAGGACAATAATTAAGTGTAGCTATACAATTTAACAGCTACATATTTCCTTAAAAAATAATAATAATATACAGAATTTAATAGCATGTGCTATAAAATAGTATGTGCCGCTAATACATAAATACATACATACATACATAAAATAATAATAAAACAAACAACAACAACAAAAAAAACGATAGGGTCCTAGAGATGCGGTCCTAAAACTGCAGCCTTCAGTTGTGCAGGAAGCACATTTAATTTATCCACCTAACTGCTGTGGCACGTGTTTCTCCCTGTATCAACTCTGGGTGAATTTGCAGATAACACTGTTTTTACACGGCATGATTTTACTCATTCCCCTTTCAGCTCCAGTGTCGAGAGAACAATTCGAAAGGAAACTGATTTTCTACTGTTTATTGTTAATCATTTAACATAGCCAGTTATATTTATCTTAAGAATTGGAGCACAGGTTTTATCAGTTGGCAATTTTCAATGCACATTTAAGAGTGCCTGTTTTTAAATTCCCTAGCCTTTACTTTCAGTCCACAAGGCTGGTCAGGAGTTCTCATCTCATCTCTCTCTGAAACAAGGAGATATAAACATTGTATTTGGTTTAACTGCTGTACACAGACACACACATACACAGTTTGTTATCTCTCACCTTCTCCCGCATTCACTGATCCACCACAATAACAGAACTTAAGTTATTAGCTAGTTATTTTGGCTTGAGAAAGCTGAATACTGTTATATATCTAAACTTGTTATTATTCTTCTGAGACCAAGAACTTCCAACTGTAGCCTATAATCTCCTATGGCACCAAACTCGTCAGAGACCTTGGACCTGATCTGTATTGTTTCTAATAGAAACTTTCTATGTCTTTTCAAAATAATGAGACTTACAGTTTTTATATAAATAATTATCAAAAATCAAAGATTTCCCATAGGCTCTACACTCTCAGAAATAAAGGTACAAAATCTGTCACTTTTCAAAAGGTACACTTTTGTACCTATTAAGTTGAAATATGTACACTTTAAGTACTAATATGTATCTTTAGGTACCAAAATGGACCTTTTAGGTACAAAGATGTACCTTTTGAAAAGGTACCACCCCAGTGACAACTTTTGTACCTTTATTTCTGAGAGTGTAGAGGACAACTGCAGTCCACTAGAGGGAGCCACAGGATAAGAAATCTTTCAACTCTCCTCATTTACTTTTCAGTCAGTTAAATTTACAAATAATTGCATACTTTTTCTTTATGCTGCCAAGCAAAGCTAACATATTTGATCATGACCAGGTCAGGTAGTGACTCTGATGTCTAGAGGCCAGTGTGAAAGACGCTCGGGACAGCTGACTGATCTGTCACTCACTGCTCCGATGGGGCCACTGGTGCGTCCTCGCTAAACGTAATAATTAGCACGTTTTTTTAAGCTTTGCCAATTAAAACATTCAAGCGATTCGTGTCATCAGGGGCAGGCTTACGAAAACACTGAAAGAGTGTAGTTTGAGTTTGCTTTCGTTTCATATCTCCTTTAGTGATTCACATTCAATTCTGCGCAATAGCATGTACTGGTCATCAACAGAAACACGGCCTGATTTTCAAAAAGTCGGTGCTTTGCAACACAGACGGTGTGAATTTATGAACGAACGTATAAAAGTTTTGATACAAAAACGATGTTGTATCCTCGCGCTTTTTTAAGTGGGTATACAGAAATCCTTGACCTAGTGGGTATACGGCGTGTATCACGTAGACTACACCTTCAAACAAATGTAGGCCTAATCTTACAGTGCTACTTCATCTGTATCCGATTTCGAATGAGCAGAAATCTGTAAGAAATGCATCGATCCGTAGGTAAAATAACTGACGAAAACGTACTGTTATTTTCAATTTCATCACAAACAAAAATTGCACCGCAAAAAAGCAGCAATTAATTATACTTTTTAATGCTGACAACCATGTTATTAGCTTGTCATGTGGTAGGAAAAGGTTTGCACTGCTCCAATAAGCCACTTTGAAACTCTCCTGTTATTTTATTTTTTAATATACATTATGAACAGAACTGTGCTATTACTGAAATACTTTAGACATGGAGCAGTGTTTCTGACATCAGTGAGCGCGGAGTGGAGCGGGAGCGGGAAATGGTGAACCCGGAGCGGAGTGATTATTAAATGCTCGGATACAAATGTGGCTTTTTGTTAATGACTGTCCAACAATTGGATTTAACATCTCACTACCTGTTACAAAAGACTCTAACAGTCTGTCACAGGCAATTCTAGGTACATTTTTCAACAATTAATTTCTTAAATGATCTTTTGACTATGTTCTGGCCCACCATCTAGTGGCGAAAATTTTTTTTGGCCCGATGCCAAATTTAGGCTACTTGCCAATTCCTGGTTTAGAGGAACTCCTAGGTCTGAATGTGAGCACACTGTAGTCTACAGACCTGCGTGCTGCAGTGAACTGTGTTCAGCTCCTCCCCTAAATGTTTTCATCATGTTGACCGGAAAATTATTGAAACACAGGTTTCGTGTGAAGGCTCACGGGTTATGCCAACCGCCGCAAAACTGGAAAGAAGAAGAAGACTCACTGTTGTTTTGGAAAGCTCTCTGACTATGGCTTTAGTGGAAACGCTTCTTATGCATGTGTCCACCACAGGAGCTTTACTCGCTGCTTTCCTGTTGTTTTTGGTTGTTTATCTCTTCTCTATCAGCTCCAGCTCTCCAGAAGACCCTCCAGGACCCAAACCACTGCCTCTCCTGGGGAACCTGCATTTACTGGACCTCAGACAACTTCACATGAGCCTCTTGGAAGTGAGTTTCTGTTTCTTGACTTATTTTTGCTTCAGGAACAGTATTGGGTAAGTTACTCAAAAAAAGTAATCCACTACAAATTATAATTGCTTCTTTAAAATTGTAATTTGATTACATTACTGGCTACTGCATTTAAAAGGGCAGTCAAATTACTAATTACTTATTTCAAGCTACTTTCAAGTTTACTTTACTTTTCAAGTTATCAAACCTAAAAAATACACTACAAAGAGAAACTCATATCTTTCATTAATTTAATATTAACTGAAAAAATACACAATAGGCCTATAATTTGTATACCCTGATTCACTCCCAATATCAACAAAACGTTTCCCTTTTTTAGTTTTGTAAAATAAAGAAAACAAATAGGGTGCGCTTTCTGCATTCTGCATTCATCTTCTTGAAACTAGTCTCTAAAATGAACGGAAATGACATAAGAAATACAGTATATCTAAAGAAAGCTTATTATTAAATGAAGTAAGTCATGTCGAAAACAAATATTCTCTGATAAAATAATCCGTATGAAACCAAAGTGAGGTCCAGTCTTTCCAGTCTGAGCTCACCTACAATGTGATCATGCCCGCGCACATCACGCGCTATAAGATAATCATCCGCGTGAAACCAAGCTTGAGATGCGTGAACATGTAAACGCTCAGGTCACCTCTGTAGAAAGATTCAAGTTCATCTTGGCTACTCGTTTTTGGAAGAAGGATTTTTAGTGGATTCTGACAGGATTGTTCTTAAAGATTCCAACTAGATGTTGAAAATTCAATTGAAGTTAGTAGTGAAAGAGTAGTAAAATATTCACAACAATAAATTTGAGTCATATCAATGACTTTAAAGCTAAGGAACTTTCTGTCAATGATTGTAAGTTCCACTTTCCAAGTTCTTCCTTTTTTTCATTTGAATTGCTAGTGACAGATCAATGCATGATTAGGATGTTGTGTAAATTTGTTTCACAGTTGTCCAAGAAATACGGGTCGGTGTTCACAGTGCATTTTGGACCCAAGAAGGTTGTGGTTCTGGCAGGATACAAGACAGTTAAAGAAGCACTTGTGAACCAAGCGGAAGAATTCGGGGAAAGAGACATTACCCCCATATTCCAGGATTTTAACCATGGACTTGGTAAAACATCAGCTTGACACAACATGACACAGCATATTTTGCACTAATGCATCAATGCTGAAGCTTAATCATTGACCGCAAAATAAAAAAGAAAAACTAGTTTTTGACAGTTTTCCATTGCAAAATTGAGCAGCCATATGGGAACTTATCCAGAATTTTTTTCTCAGTTATGTTTTATTCTTGTTAATGGATAATGGATCAAAAATTTAGAAGAATAATCAGTACCCATCATCCTCTCTGATGATTTATAAATACAAATTATGTTGCTCCACAGGAATCGCCTTTGCTAATGGTGACAGCTGGAAGGCTATGAGAAGATTCGCTCTTTCAACTCTTCGGGACTTTGGAATGGGCAAGAAAATGAGTGAAGAGAAAATAGTGGATGAGACACGTTATCTGCGGGAAGTGTTTGAGAAGTTTCAAGGTAGAACACCTGCTTGTTTGAATGGCACATTTTTTTCTAAATATTAGATTACTCTACATTTCTTCTCTGGTTGCATATGTATTGCAGGAAATCCGTTTGATACGACCCAACCTGTGAATTATGCCGTCTCCAACATCATCTCGGCTATTGTTTATGGGAAACGGTTTGATTATGAGGACCCAAAGTTTCAGGATATGGTGGACAAGGCAAACAAGAACATCCAAATGCTTGGTTCTGTTGTGATACAGGTAGTGACAAGTGTTTTTGGTGCCATTCATTGCAGTTATATTTTAGTGTCCTTGATCTACACTTTTAAAAATACAGCTTTCAAAAGTTTTTTTTTTTTTTTTTGCAAAAGTGACATTTGAAAGAACGTTGTTTTACTTAGTGTGAAGAACATCTTTCCACTAAAGAAACTTTTGTGCAATGGAAAGTTTCCATGGATGTTAAAGCTTCTTCATGGAATCATCAATACCAATAAAAAAACTTTATTTTTAAGAGTGTATGTTTATTTAGTTTTCATTATTTTTTTTATTGCAGTTTTAGCTTTAGTTATTGTATTACTGTAAGTTAAAGTAAATGAAAATGAGAAAGTTTTTGTTAAGAGTAATAACCAAGTAATAACCAAACCAGGGTTATGAAGAAACAAATTTTCTTCATGGAACCATAAATGCCAATAAAGAACCTTCATTTTTAAGAGTGATAAGTAAGCAATTCATGAACTGAATACCGTGGCTCTGTGGTGCATTTTGAAACAGTGCCAGTGAAAAAGCTAAACATAATGCAAATATTATAATGCTTTTTAATATAAGAAGCAATCATATGGGTCCAATCAGATTGGAAAATATGAGAAAGTGAGAAAAATGCTATCGATACAGTTCAGTCACATGCTCATGCACAGCTAAAACAGTTTTGGCTCTGGTCTGAAACTCTATGTGCTTATGTCAGACAAAGAGATGCATTTTAAAGCTGGGTACACACCACAAGATAATCGGGCTGATTTTGGGCCAATTTATCCCCTTCCGACAATCCTAGGTAATGTCCCGATTATCTTGGTGGTTCTAAAGATTATCTTATCAGATTTTCCTGTGGTGTGAGGTGTGTTAACTTAAGAGTGACTGAATCTGCTCGGAAGAACGTCGGAGGCACCCCGATTGCAAATCGTAAATATTCAACATGTTGAATATTTACCATCAGAAATCCTGATGTGTGGGGGGAACCCCGAGGACACCACACAATATAGGAGCAAAACGGTTAAATCTAAGATTTTTTGTCCTCATGTTTGTGGTCTCTCACATTTTGAAGATCTTGTAAGATTTAAAAAATCTTTTAGTGTGTACCCAGCATAAAATTGTTGCGTGTCTCCACCTGCAGATCTACAACATGTGTCCGATTCTTGGTCCCTGGATGAAGACATGGAGGCTGCTGATGGAAAATGTGGAAAGCATCAGAAGAGAAATAAAGGAGCTGGTGAATGTCTTACAGGAGACTTTGAACCCGCTTGATAGCAGAGGATTCATTGACTCTTTCCTCATCCACAAAGCAAACGTACAAGTAAAGTATTACATGAATTTTTGCTTCATTTTTGGCCAGAAACAGCTTAAACCTTTACCTCTGGTGTTTGGTTTTCAGTATTGAATCAACTACTCATTTATATGCACATGTTTCGTAGTACTGGATCTTTTAGCCTCATTCTGAGGATAAAGATTGTGTTTGTGTTTCATGCAGGAATCTGGAGAAAAAGATTCACACTTTCATGAGCAGAATCTGCTCATTACAGTGTCAAACCTGTTTGCTGCTGGTACAGACACGACTGGCACGACGCTGCGCTGGGGTCTGATGCTCATGGCCAAATACCCTCATATACAAGGTCAGTAGGGGTGGCACGGTACACAGATGTCACAGTTCGGTACGTATTTTGAACAGACAGTAGTGCAAATAAATTTTTTACATGTTATATAAAATCTGTTTTGTTTTCATTGTGAGTGTACACAAATAAAAGCAGACCTTTATACAGTGATTATTAATTATCCAATAAGTGTTTAAAGTTGATTCTGCTGGTATAAGGAAATTGGTATATTGAAGTGATCGCGCCGGAGCGTGCGCGCGCACACACACACATCAGTTCCAGCATTGCTAACTTGACAGCGCAGTTGGTACTTTATCAAAATAAAATACAGTGAGCCAAACATCAGTGCGCGCCTCTGTGTCACCGTTGGAACGTGTCTGAAGTACAAAGCCTATCATTTACATAATAAATAATAGTTTGGCATTCAGATACGTTACATCGCAAATATGGAAATATTATGGAATATTTGGATTTGTGCCGAATGAGAGAGGTAGGATACATGAGCACAAAGCTCCTTTACGCAAACAGTTCAGTGCGCAAGCCTTTAAAGTATATTCCTTTGTCAGTGAGAGATTCGTTCAGAATCAGCACATGGTCACTGTCTAGTGGGCTTTATTTTCAAGTGCGCAACTTATGGCATTCGCTGTTCTTCTGCTGGCGCTCGCGGTTATCGAACAGCGTTGCATTACTGTGGGCGCCCCCTTCTGGATTGCCTGTATTCGTCGTAAGGCCTCATGCACCGAACCGAGATGTCCGTACGGTTCGGTACGAATACATGTACCGTGCCACCCCTAAAGGTCAGACGTCCAAACTGAGGGAGAAAAATATGCTGTTCTCATCAACACTTTCCCATTCGTTTTAAAAGCATCATAATGAGATATCTCACTTATATCAACACTTTGTGGGCTTTATATGTTCTCTCACTGGTCATAGATCGAGTTCAGGAGGAGATCGACCAGATACTTGCTGGCCGTGAACCTGGATCAGAGGACAGAAAAAACTTACCGTATACAGATGCTGTGATTCATGAAATCCAGAGACTGGCTAATATTGTACCCATGAATCTCCCTCATATGACCAGCTGTGACGTTTCCTTCAATGGATACTTCATCAAGAAGGTTGGTCCTGCCATCCTGCTTATGTGATATATTATTATTTTATTTTTTACAAACATTATTTAGTTAAACTTATTTTTTAAGAACTTCTAGATTAATTTTAAGTCACAATTTGCTCAGGTTTGTGTTGTCTTTTGGCGCCTCCTAGCATAGTTAACCAAACATGTCTAATGTCTACTTTCTTATTTTTGCTAGCACAATTGCAGTTAGGTTACATTTACATTTACATTTACATTTAGTCATTTAGCAGACGCTTTTATCCAAAGCGACTTACAATTGGGGAATACATCGGCGATTAATCTTGAAGAGGCAATCAGACATACGAAGTGCTTGCAACACCAAGTCTCAGACATTGTTCAAATAAATACAAACTACCAAAGGAAGGAATAAGTAAAGATAATTTTTTTTTTTTTTACACAATACAACATTTTAAAAACATTGTAGGAACCACACCTCAAATGAAACAAATATTGTAACCAAAACATGATGTACAGCTTATTTGGATTACTAAAAGTGATCAGTATCAACTTGAGATACTGATGAAGAAACATGAGAAAATGTACTGTACATATAGTATTTGAATATATATCTTAATTTTATACAACCATTTGGCTTTGTTCAAACAAAGTGTGTGACGTGTGTATACAGTTAGGTCCATATATATTTGGACACTGATACAATTTTCATAACTTTGGCTTTGTATGCCACCAGAACAGAATTAAAAATAAAACAATCAAGATAAAAATTGAAGTGCAGACTTTAAGCTTTAATTCAAGGGGTTGAACAAAAATATAACATAAAATGTTTAGGGATTACAACCATTTTATACACAGCCCTCCCATTTTCAGGGGCTCAAATGTAATTGGACAAATAAATATGATTATAAATAAAATGTTCATTTTTAATATTTTGTTGAGAATATTTTTTTTAAGTCTGGAACTCATGGACATCACCAGAGACTGGGTTCCCACCTTTGTGATGCTTTGCCAGGCCTTTTATTGTAGCTGACTTCAATTATTGTTTGTTTGTGGGCCTTTCTGCCTTTAGTTTTGTCTTCAGTAAGTGAAATGCATGCTCAATCGGGTTGAGATCAGGAGATTGACTTGGCCATTGCAGAATATTCCACTGTTTTACCTTCAAAAACTCCTGGGTTGCTTTTGTTCTATATTTTGGGTCATCGTCACACACACACACACACACACACACACACACACACACACACACACACACACACACACACACACACACACACACACACACACACACACACACACACACACACACACACACACACACACACACACACACACACACACACACACACACACACACACACACACACACACACACACACACACACACACACACACACACACACACACACACACACACACACACACACACACACACACACACACACACACACACACACACACACACACACACACACACACACACACACACACACACACACACACACACACACACACACACACACACACACACACACACACACACACACACACACACACACACACACACACACACACACACACACACACACACACACACACACACACACACACACACACACACACACACACACACACACACACACACACACACACACACACACACACACACACACACACACACACACACACACACACACACACACACACACACACACACACACACACACACACACACACACACACACACACACACACACACACACACACACACACACACACACACACACACACACACACACACACACACACACACACACACACACACACACACACACACACACACACACACACACACACACACACACACACACACACACACACACACACACACATCAGTTCCAGCATTGCTAACTTGACAGCGCAGTTGGTACTTTATCAAAATAAAATACAGTGAGCCAAACATCAGTGCGGCGCCTCTGTGTCACCGTTGGAACGTGTCTGAAGTACAAAGCCTATCATTTACATAATAAAATAATAGTTTGGCATTCAGATACGTTACATCGCAAATATGGAAATATTATGGAATATTTGGATTTGTGCCGAATGAGAGAGGTAGGATACATGAGCACAAAGCTCCTTTACGCAAACAGTTCAGTGCGCAAGCCTTTAAAGTATATTCCTTTGTCAGTGAGAGATTCGTTCAGAATCAGCACATGGTCACTGTCTAGTGGGCTTTATTTTCGCGCGCAACTTATGGCATTCGCTGTTCTTCTGCTGGCGCCGCGGTTATCGAACAGCGTTGCATTACTGTGGGCGCCCCTTCTGGATTGCCTGTATTCGTCGTAAGGCCTCATGCACCGAACCGAGATGTCCGTACGGTTCGGTACGAATACATGTACCGTGCCACCCCTAAAGGTCAGACGTCCAAACTGAGGGAGAAAAATATGCTGTTCTCATCAACACTTTCCCATTCGTTTTAAAAGCATCATAATGAGATATCTCACTTATATCAACACTTTGTGGGCTTTATATGTTCTCTCACTGGTCATAGATCGAGTTCAGGAGGAGATCGACCAGATACTTGCTGGCCGTGAACCTGGATCAGAGGACAGAAAAAACTTACCGTATACAGATGCTGTGATTCATGAAATCCAGAGACTGGCTAATATTGTACCCATGAATCTCCCTCATATGACCAGCTGTGACGTTTCCTTCAATGGATACTTCATCAAGAAGGTTGGTCCTGCCATCCTGCTTATGTGATATATTATTATTTTATTTTTTACAAACATTATTTAGTTAAACTTATTTTTTAAGAACTTCTAGATTAATTTTAAGTCACAATTTGCTCAGGTTTGTGTTGTCTTTTGGCGCCTCCTAGCATAGTTAACCAAACATGTCTAATGTCTACTTTCTTATTTTTGCTAGCACAATTGCAGTTAGGTTACATTTACATTTACATTTACATTTAGTCATTTAGCAGACGCTTTTATCCAAAGCGACTTACAATTGGGGAATACATCGAGCGATTAATCTTGAAGAGGCAATCAGACATACGAAGTGCTTGCAACACCAAGTCTCAGACATTGTTCAAATAAATACAAACTACCAAAGGAAGGAATAAGTAAAGATAATTTTTTTTTTTTTTACACAATACAACATTTTAAAAACATTGTAGGAACCACACCTCAAATGAAACAAATATTGTAACCAAAACATGATGTACAGCTTATTTGGATTACTAAAAGTGATCAGTATCAACTTGAGATACTGATGAAGAAACATGAGAAAATGTACTGTACATATAGTATTTGAATATATATCTTAATTTTATACAACCATTTGGCTTTGTTCAAACAAAGTGTGTGACGTGTGTATACAGTTAGGTCCATATATATTTGGACACTGATACAATTTTCATAACTTTGGCTTTGTATGCCACCAGAACAGAATTAAAAATAAAACAATCAAGATAAAAATTGAAGTGCAGACTTTAAGCTTTAATTCAAGGGGTTGAACAAAAATATAACATAAAATGTTTAGGGATTACAACCATTTTATACACAGCCCTCCCATTTTCAGGGGCTCAAATGTAATTGGACAAATAAATATGATTATAAATAAAATGTTCATTTTTAATATTTTGTTGAGAATATTTTTTTTAAGTCTGGAACTCATGGACATCACCAGAGACTGGGTTCCCACCTTTGTGATGCTTTGCCAGGCCTTTTATTGTAGCTGACTTCAATTATTGTTTGTTTGTGGGCCTTTCTGCCTTTAGTTTTGTCTTCAGTAAGTGAAATGCATGCTCAATCGGGTTGAGATCAGGAGATTGACTTGGCCATTGCAGAATATTCCACTGTTTTACCTTCAAAAACTCCTGGGTTGCTTTTGTTCTATATTTTGGGTCATCGTCCATTTGTACTATGAAGCACTGTCCAATCAACTTTGCTGCATTTGACAGAATCTGGCCGGACAGTATATCCCTATACACTTCAGATTCTTCCGGCTGCTTCTGTCTTCTGTCACATCATCTCTAAACACTAATAACCCAGTGCCACTGGAAGCCATGCATGCTAATGCCATCACACTGCTCCACCATGTTTCACAGATGATGTTGTATGCTTTGGATCATGAGCTGTTCCTAGCCTTCTCCATACTTTTTTCTTCCTGTAATTCTGTTACAGGTTTATCTTAATTTCAGCTGTCCAAAGAATGCTTTTCCAGAAGTGGTCTGGCTGTTTTAGGTGGTTTTTTTTGGCAAAGTCTAATCTGGTCTTATTTGCACCTTGTGGTGAACCCTCTGTGTTCTTCTCTTGAGTGTAGACTTTCACAGTGACGTGTCTACCTCCTGGAGAGTGTTTTACACTTGGCTGGAGCCTGGATGTTGTAAAAGGGTTTTTCTTTACTATGGAGAGGATCCTCCGATCATCCACCACTGTTGTCCTCTGTGGACATCCAGGCCTTTTTATGTTGCTGAGCTCACCAATGCATTCTTTTTTCTCAGAATGTACCAAACTGTTGATTTGGCCACTCCTAATGTTCCTGCTATCTCTCTGATGAATTTGTTTTGTTTTTGAAGCCTAATAATTATCTGTTTCACTTGCAGAGAGACCTCCATTGATCCCATGATGTGGGTTCACAGCAACTGCTTCCAAATACAAATGGCACACTTAAAATCAACTCCAGACCTTTTACCTGCTTAACCGATGTAGAAATAACAAAAGAATAACACGCCTCTACATGAAACAGCTTTTGAGTCAATTGTCCAATAACTTTGAAAAAGGCGGGAGGTACATATTAAAGAGCTATAATTCCTTAAACTTTCCTCCAATTTTGATTTGAATATTAAAGCTCAGAGTGTGCACTTTAAGCCCATATTTATTAATTTAACTGAAACTTGAATATGTTTTGGTCAGCGGCTAAAATAATAAAATAATAAAATAGCACTCAATACTTAGTTGGGGCTCCTTTTGCCTGAATTATTGCAGCAATGCGGCGTGGCATGGAGTCGATCAGTCTGTGGCACTGCTCAGGTGTTATGAGAGCCCAGGTTGCTCTGATAGTGGCCTTCAGCTCATCTGCATTGTTGGGTCTGGCATATCGCATCTTCCTCTTCACAATACCCCATAGATGTTCTATGGGGTTAAGGTCAGGCGAGTTTGCTGGCCAATTAAGAACAGGGATACCATGGTCCTTAAACCAGATACTGGTTGCTTTGGCACTGTGTGCAGGTGCCAAGTCCTGTTGGAAAATGAAATCTGCATCTCCATAAAGTTGGTCAGCAGCAGGAAGCATGAAGTGCTCTAAAACTTCCTGGTATACAGTAGCGTTGGACCAACACCAGCAGATGACATGGCACCCCAAACCATCACTGACTGTGGAAACTTTACACTGGACCTCAAAGCAACGTGGATTGTGTGCCTCTCCTCTCTTCCTCCAGACTCTGGGACCCTGATTTCCAAAGGAAATGAAAAATTTACTTTCATCAGAGAACATAACTTTGGACCACTCAGCAGCAGTCCAGTCCTTTTTGTCTTTAGCCCAGGCGAGACGCTTCTGGCGCTGTCTGTTGTTCAAGAGTGGCTTGACACAAGGAATGCGACAGCTGAAACCCATGTCTTGCATACGTCTGTGCGTAGTGGTTCTTGAAGCACTGACTCCAGCTGCAGTCCACTCTTTGTGAATCTCCCCCACATTTTTGAATGGGCTTTGTTTCACAATCCTCTCCAGGGTGCAGTTATCCCTATTGCTTGTACACTTTTTTCTACCACATCTTTTCCTTCCCTTCGCCTCTCTATTAATGTGCTTGGACACAGAGCTCTGTGAACAGCCAGCCTCTTTTGCAATGATGTTTTGTGTCTTGCCCTCCTTGTGCAACGTGTCAATGGTTGTCTTTTGGACAACAGTCAAGTCAGCAGTCTTCCCCATGATTGTGTAGCCTACAGAACTAGACTGAGAGACCATTTAAAGGCCTTTGCAGGTGTTTTGAGTTAATTAGCTGATTAGAGTGTGGCACCAGGTGTCTTCAATATTGAACCTTTTCACAATATTCTAATTTTCTGAGATACTGAATTTGGGATTTTCCTTAGTTGTCAGTTATAATCATCAAAATTAAAATAAATAAACATTTGAAATATATCAGTCTGTGTGTAATGAATGAATATAATTTTTAAGTTTCACTTTTTGAATGGAATTAGTGAAATAAATCAACTTTTGATGATATTCTAATTATATGACCAGCACCTGTATGTATATATATATATATATATATATATATATATATATATATATATATCTTAGTTTAAAGTTTCAGTAATCTTAAAGGTGATTTAATTTAAATGTTTTATGAAATCACTTCTGAAATCTAGGGAACGTGTGTTCTGCCGCTGCTGACGTCTGTGTTGAGGGATAAGAACGAGTGGGAGACACCAGACACCTTCAACCCTGAACACTTTCTAGACGAGAAGGGTCATCTGAGGAAACGAAACGCCTTCATGCCCTTCTCTGCAGGTGTTGTGTTTTTGACTTTTTTTGACATTAGACTAAACTTGATGCGAATGGCTTGATTGTGTCTTAATATTTTTAAAGGGGTCATCGGATGCAAAATTGACTTTACAAGTTGTTTGAACAGAAATGTGTGTTGGAAGCGTGTGTACACATCCATCCTATAATGATAAAAATCCACCCAGTGGTTTTTAAAAAATCCCTATTTTAAAATCCCCTTTCTCAAATCAGTCTGTTCTGAGAGCCCTGTCAGAATGACATAGTTCTACACAGGCCACTCCCACGATAGTTGATTGACAAGACCGTCTTACCTTAGACCCGCCCTGAGCGAGCTGAGAGCTGTCCGCCATTGTGTCGACTCCGGTGCAGGGGAAGACAAAATGTCTCCGATTAAGTGATTGAGGTGTTTTGTTGTTGGATGTAATAATGAATATAGCAGTCGTCATTTACTCCTGACATCTGAGCCGCTGAAGACGCAGAGGATTAACGTTACTTTCATTTTTGAAAGTACTTTCATTTCTCGATCTGCCTAAATGCGTCTATGTTCGTGCGAATCAAACGTGATCCAGCTTCATCTACAGAAGAAGTGAGTATAAGGGTTTTTTATGAATCTTTGCAAATCGCCTTTCCTAATAACGTGCTAGTTAGCCAGTTTCGTGGCTGAAGTTTAAAGTCTGCTTGTCACTCCACAGAAGAGAGGGGCGGGGTCAGCAGAGCTCATTAGCATTTAAAGCAACGTGGACTAAAATGGCTTGATGAAAACAGAGCTGATTTTGACAGGGTAAAGAAGGTATTTTTTACAGGACCATTGAGAAATTTTAACCAAAGTATGTTATATACTTTTCATTAAGACCCTAAAGAATCATATCAACTTGTGGAAAATGGGCATCCGATGATCCATTTAATTACATATTTGTCCTGATCCTGATAATGAATTGTTCAAAAGCAGCCATTCAAAATGTTATTTCTTTTTTTTCTCTTTCAGGCCGCAGGGTTTGTCTTGGAGAGAGTTTGGCCAGGATGGAGCTCTTCCTGTTCTTCACCTCCCACCTTCAGCATTTCCGCTTCACTCCTCCTCCTGGAGTGTCTGAAGATGATCTGGATCTCAAACCAGTTGTGGGTTTGACATTGAACCCTTCACCCCACAAACTGTGTGCAATCAGTAGAGCCGAAAGACAACCAAACTGATTCATCACCCACTGGGAAAAGTTCAGTTCTTTAATATTATCACATGTCTTGTCTGATAGGATGTCTGATACATTTTCCAGATTTAATAAATATTACTTTTTTAAAAAACGTGCACAATTATTTTATTTTTTATTTTTACATAAACAATGTTCTAGTAAAAGAGAGCTTGATCAGTGAATTGCTCGTGAAGTGTTTTTACAGTACAAGAATGACTCTATTCCTATTTTAACAGAGTAAGAAAGGTGAAGGTTTTCTACTTAAAGCACTTTGAAAATTGCTGCGTTTAGCATCATTGACCCCAACAAAGTGGTGTGAGTTTTTCAGCTGGACCATCAGATATGCATTTTAACATGTAAGTGCAGTATTTTGCACCATTTGGCAGAAAAGAAAATTGATGACTATTGTTTGTTTTTTGATGTATCGTTTTTATCAGGTCTTGTATTTTTCTCTCTGCTGACGTCACGCATCTTTATGTGGGAAACATATGAACGTTATCGGTTAGTTTGGTAAATAAACAAATAAAAACGTTAGCTAGCCTCAGATGATGTTCGTGATCTTCGATGGGGATCCAGCGTGCGATGAACAAACAGATTTGCAGGATTAACGTTAGGAAAACATCGCTCCTGTAAGGTATGGAAAATCATCTTTATTAAACATGTAAATAAAACTAGCAATGTAATATTAATTTGCATTATTGAAGTCGTTTTGTTTACATAAGCATGAGAATGTATGAGGGAAAGAGAAAATCAATTACAAAACATTCTTATCAAATAATCTGTTTAAAATGTTCATTCCATAATAGTTGGACGTCAAATGAACAGTAAATGAAAAATATCTTTCTAATGGTAAAATTTAAGTGTCATATTCTTCAACTAGAAGAACAGACTAGAATTTTAACATTAATGCTTTTTCTTAAAGATGAGACATAATATGCTTCCATTAACAAATGCTGCCGTACCTTTTATTTCAAAATATTTGGCCTATATTAGAAGGAGAGCTCAGCATATTATTATTGTCATACCATACCAGCAGAAAAAAGGTTGACAAGTGAATTAATTAGATTCTTTGTATGGAATATAGTCTTTGTTTCCCTATATTCCTGCAAAAATGGCAATGATGACATCCAAGACAAACAAGTGAGATACGGCAAAAACAAATGCTCTGTAGCAGTGGGAAAACGTTAATATTAAAGCCTTGTAGATACAATACACAAGAAAGTATGAAGAAAAGTTTTTTTTTTTTTTTTTTTCATAAACATCACTACAAACATTACCGGACAATGAACTGAGGGCTAAATATATGGGGAACATAATCAGGGAGAAACAGAACAGATGTGGAGCTATATAATCAAAAACCATAGAAACTAACAAGGTAAAACAGGTAGGCATACTGAAACAGAAGGGGACTGAACTAAAACAGAACTAAACAGAACCAGCACATAACAGAAGTCCCCCTCCCGGAAGGCGTGTCCTCGTGCTGTAGAAGTCCAAAAGGGGAGGGAGTGGCAGGGGCTCTGGAGGAGGATGCAGAGCAGGCAGAGGGCAGGAGACAAAGGGAGGAGATGGATGGTGAAACCAGGGAGGCGAAGATGGTGGGAGGAGCGAAGAGCAGGAGGTTGAACCTGAGACCAGCCAGGATGAGGACACAGGGTGGAGTCAAGGAAGGGAGGAGCCATGGAGTTGACTTGGGCTGCGTTCCAGTCCATTTTATTATGCCCTTCACTCGCAAACTTCCCTCCATCTTGTTTACTTGGCTGTACGTCATTGATTACGTTGCATGAGTGCCCACTACTGGCAGAACCCTTGCAATGGGCTGAATCAGAACGTCCTAAGCCCTTGATCACTTAGAATCCGCTATGGAGTTAGTTTACTGTTTACATTTTTCCCCTTACAAATTAGTTTGGTGCAGCATTCTATATATATATATATATATAGGTATGCTTGGGCTGTTATAAATGTTAAAAAAATCATTTACATATTACAGAGTTACAGAGTGATAAATTAAACACAATCTGCAATATATTTTGACGTCATAATCGTGTTGCATTGTGGTCTATGGAGCAGCCTGAAGTGTGCATATGAGGCAGACTCGCTCCCTCGGCCAAAATAGAGGGGTCGAGGGTATGTCCATATAAACTTCCCTTCAAAATGGCAGCGCAGTTATTCCCCCGAGGGGAAGTGCTTAGGGAAGTTCGTGAGTGCTTGTCTAAATGTGGAGTGGAATTTGTATCTTACTTTCACTCTCTGTTGTTTAAAGTGATAAAATATAACTTAATTCCCACCATATTTCTGGTATTATCTATCAAACTAATCTAACTAATTTGATCGTTCGCTTTTTAAAACTGCGAATGCAGCACGCGTGCAGTGCGTTAGCATTCGTTATGCCTGTTAGCTCGTCACTCGCGGTTCCATTCGCGCCTATTATTTAAAAAAAATTTTCTCGCTCAGTTTCATTTCTCTCTCGCTCTGTTTTTCACAAATTCATCAAACAATAGTGGTAAGTGAATCATTCATCAATCGGGGTGAGTGATGGCTTCTGCTTGCGCGGCGCAAGTGTTTTTGCTAGTTTCAGCCCGACGCAGTTCTCATTTTCCCATCCTGCGCCACGTTGTTTAAATAGTAAATGCATTTGTGCGCCCATAGGCGTGCTGGTCTGAAAACAAGGTGTGTTCAGGCGCATCGCTGGCGCGTTGCTATTTTAAGGAACTGAAAATAGACTGCGCCATAGACCAACTCAAACCTGGTCTAAAGTCAATGGCGCAATATTAACCAGCAGATTAAAGAACAGTTTCTTCCCCAGAGCTGTCTCTTTACTGAACTCTAACCCCCGTTGATCCACTTCCTCATATATTATTAACTCTTCTCTCCTACCTCACATCGGCCTTATTTGCACTACTGAATGTAAATTTTTATTACAGTAACAACTGTTTACTTTTGTATCTTGCACTACCATACCTAAATTGGATTATGCTCATTTGCACTGCTGACTGTTGTTTACATGATCAATGTTTACATTAACATTTTGCACCGTATGTCTAATTGTAATATGCAATCACTTCCACTGCACTTTTACACCTTGTTTATAGTAATAGCCATCTGTATATATATTATATTGATAGTACATATCACCTGTAAATTCTGTTTCTAGTAATAGCCATCTGTATATTTATTCACTATACATATTCACCTGTAAATTCTGTTTATATTAATAACCATCTTTCTATATATATTTATACATATATTCAGTACATATCCTTGTCCTGCACTTATTCAACCATTGTATATCCTGCACTTGCTGCTATTGCACTTCTGGTTAGACCTAAACTGCATTTCGTTGCCCTGTACCTGTACTTGTGTAATGACAATAAAGTTGAATCTAATCTAATCTAATAAAATATTTTTTTTGTTATTTAAAGAGCGCGTTAGTAGAAAATGTGCCTCTGGGCGGGTCCACAACGCCCATTCACTTTGCTTATTACACACAGGGACGCACAGCAGCACACAAATATGCCAAATATTAAAAAATTAAAGGATTGCAGTTTAAAAGAATATTATTGTGTAGGCATAAATATAAAAATGTCATACATGTCATAATGGATAGTCATTGCGTGTATCAGAATTAGCCTACCTATTTGCTCGCGCATGAGCAGATCCGTTTGCTCTCTGGAGACGGGTTCAGTCTGTGCTCCTTAAAATTCCGCTGTTTAAATAGCGAATCCACAATTTTTTTATTATATTTGTTTATTTACAGGGGCGATGCACATTAATAAACATAACTGTAAATGTGCCAGAATTAGCCCAAAAGGCTATTTTTTATCTGTAGACCCTTGACAGAATGTTAAAAGGTCACCCTAAAAACAAAGACAGAGCATCACACATATACACATCATATGGAATATAAGTAAATTATCTAAAACAAAGTAAACATATGAGGGAAAGGAGAGAGAGAGAGATGGAAACAGGAGAAGGCAACATAGCCAAGAGCAATTAGCGCAAGGAAGTCTATTGTCAAGAATACAGTACTAATGTTGACAGTGCTGAGTTGTCAGTAACCATTTTTTAAGATGAGACTGAAAAGAACCAAAATTATGTAATCTTCTAATTGTTGATGGGATGGAGTTCCATTCCCTTGCAGCTTTGACTGAAAATACAGACTGACTGAATTTACTTATTTTGAAAGGAATAATACAGTCCCCTCTTTTCCCACCCCTTATAGATCGGTGAGCAGTTCTAATATTCACAAACAGTTTTAGTGGTGAAGTCAGGCTATGCATAGTCTTAAACAGCAGACAAATATGTACATATTTGATCAAGTTATCCCAGCTTAGCAAATTGTATTTTTTAAATATTGAACAATGATGAAAATGAACTGATTTCTTTTCAAGAGTTTTTAGTGATTGTTTATACAAAGACTCTAATGGTTTCAGAGTAGTAATACTAGCTTGCGACCAAGTAGTTAAACAGTAAATAATATGAGAAATAATCATGGAATGCATATACATCAAAGTGGCCTCAGACGACATATAATCACAAATAAATCTAAAATTTGATAAACTAAATATGACCCGGTTACAGACCTTTTTAACCTGCGCCTTAAATTAAAGTTTGGAATCAATCAGAACACAGAGGTACTTGTATTCAGATACAACTTGTAATCTTTCCCCTGATACAAATACATCTGGCACTACACTTAAACTCTTTGGTAATGGTCGTTGGTCGTTTTGGTAATGAACATACACACTGTTTTAGAGATGTTTAACTGTAAGCAGCATTATTCTAGCCAAGCTGTAACATGAACCAGGGATTCTGTAAGTTCATTTGCAACTTGTGACACACTACTTCCGTGTATATAAATGACAGTGTCTGCATACATTTGAATGTTAGTGTTAGGACAGACGGATGGAAGATCATTGTACAACATAAAAAGTAAAGGACCCAGAATAGATCCTTCTGGAACACCAGTGGATATACTTATATATACTAGAAATTAAAACTTAATAATTTAGAAATAAGAATTCTGTGGTTTACAGTGTCAAAGGCCTTCCTGACCCAGACAGCAACATACTTTTGGCCCAGATCCAGCCCACATCTGACCCGTGTGAGATCCATGCGGGCCAGATGTGGGCCGGATCTGGGCCGACACTGCTTGCTGTCTGGGGAGGTCAAGAAACACAGCCCCGACGACCCCTCCTTTATCCAATAGAGACTTGACCTTTTCAGTGAAATAGCAATTTGCCATCTCTGTTGAATAGTTTGCTCTGAAGCCAAACTGCATTGGATGTAAAGCAAAATGACTATTATTTAAATAATTAGTGATTTGTGCAGCCATCAATTTGTCTGCAACCTTTGAGACTATAGGTAAAATACTAACAGGTCTGTAATTACTAGTAGAGTGAGGATCGCCACTTTTGAATATAGGCACAATAACAGCCATGGCGCGAGCGCAACTTGCTCTTAAAGGGAATGGGAGATGAGACTCTAATTGGTTTATTGCACATTACGCCCAAAAAACACCCATTACTCATTAAGAGAATAGGGACAACCTGTGTAGACCATGCGCCCGGGCGAGCCGACCGTTTTCCCTTCGTTAAACTAGAAAATGTGGATTCGGACACGCCCTGAGTGCCATGCACTTAGATCATTAAAATAGGGCCCTTAGAGTTCGTACTTGACTAACCGGGGCCCAGGTCAAGAAGCAGACAGACTGGCTAAACCGACCGTCTGCTAGCCGCCTCACGTCATAGAAGTCCACGAACTAGAAAATACAAAAAACGTCCAAACCAATTTAAGAGTAACAATTTAATTGACGTTCAACAAATAAAAACTGTATATAATACAGAGAAACAAATGATAAAGCTTGGCTTACTGAATATCAGGTCCCTTTCTATGAAAGCACTTTTTGTAAATGATATGATCACTGATCATAACCTAGATGTGCTCTGTTTGACAGAAACCTGGCTAAAACCAGATGAATACATTATTTTATAGGAGTCTACCCCCCAAGATTACTGTTACAAAAATGAACCTCGTCCAAAAGGCAAAGGGGGAGGTGTTGCTACAATTTATAGCAATATTCAGTATAGCAGTATTTCTCAGAGGGCAGGCTTTAAGTATAACTCCTTTGAAGTAATGGTGTTTCATATAACATTATCTAGAGAAACAAGTGTTAATGATAAATCCCATGTGATGTTTGTACTGGCTACTGTATACAGGCCACCAGGGCACCATACAGACTTTATTAAAGAATTTGCAGATTTTCAATCAGAGTTAGTGCTGGCTGTAGATAAAGTCTTAATCGTTGGTGATTTTAATATCCACGTTGATAATGAAAAAGATGCATTAGGATCAGCATTCACAGACATTCTGAACTCTATTGGAGTTAAACAACGTGTCTCAGGACCTGCTCATTGTCGAAATCATACTCTAGATTTAATACTGTCACATGGAATTGATGTTAATGGTATTGAAATTCTGCTGCAAAGTGATGATATCTCAGATCATTATCTAGTCTTAAATTAAATATAGCTAAAACTGTAAATTCTACTCCTTGTTACAAGTATGGTAGAACCATCACTTCTACCACAAAAGACTGCTTTGTACATAATCTTCCTGATTTATCTAAATTTCTCAGCATATCCAACAGCACAGAAAAACTTGATGATGTAACAGAAACTATGGACTCTCTCTTTTCTAGCACTTTAGATGCGGTTGCTCCTTTATGATTAAGGAAAAGAGTCCAACACCGTGGTATAATGAGCACACTTGCGCCATAAAGAGAGCTGCATGGAAAACAAAACTAGAGGTATTTTGTATTGCTTGGCGGGAAAGTACCCTATCCTACAGAAAAGCATTAAAAACTGCTAGATCTGATTACTTTTCATCTCTTTTAGAAGAAGACAAACATAATTTAGGTATGTATTCAATACAGTTGCTAAATTAACAAAAAATAAAGCATCAGCAGGTGTTGACATTTCCCAACAGCACAGGAGTAATGACTTTATGAACTATTTTACTTCCAAGATCGATACTGTTAGAAATAAAATTGTAACCATGCAGCCGTCAGCTACAGTATTGCATCATATAGTGCACTATAGATCCCTTGAGGAACAATTCCACTCATTCTCTACTATAGGAGAGGAAGAATTGTATAAACTTGTTAAATCATCTAAACCAACGTATGTTAGACCCTATTCCATCTAAACTACTAAAAGAGGTGCTTCCAGAAGTCATAGATCCTCTTTTGGCTATTATTAATTCGTCATTGTCATTAGGATACGTCCCCAAAACCTTCACATTGGCTGTTATAAAGCCTCTCATTAAAAAAACAAAACTTGACCCCAAAGATCTAGTTAATTACAGACCGATCTCGAATCTCCCTTTTATGTGAAAGATACTAGAAAAGGTAGTATCCTCACAATTATATTACTTCTTAGAGAAAAAATGGTATCTGTGAGGATTTCCAGTCAGGATTTAGACTGTTTCATAGTACTGAGACTGCTCTCATTAGAGTTACAAATGGCCTGCTCTTATCATCTGATCATGGTTGTATCTCTCTCTTAGTGCTACTGGATCTTAGCACTGCGTTCGACACTATCGACCACAACATTCTTTTGAATAGACTAGAAAACTTTGTTGGCATTAGTGGAAGTGCATTAGCATGGTTCAACTCGTACTTACAGTATCTGACCACCATCGATTTGAAGCAGTAAATGAAGAGGTATCATATCGATCACAAGTGCAGTATGGAGTACCTCAAGGCTCAGTACTAGGGCCGTTACTTTTCATGCTTTATATGTTACCCTTAGGAAATATCATCAAGAAACATGGTGTTAGCTTTCACTGTTATGCTGACAACATGATCTCACAGAATTCCGTGTAATGTTCACGGACTTAATTAACCTCCGAATCTGTGGTGGAATCACGGAATCGCCGAAAATTCCATGATGGGCTCACAGAAAAAAATCCGTGATGGGCTCACAGAAGTGATACCAATGTAAGTCAGTGACAGGTATCAGCCGTGCTCCATGCACGGATCCACTGGTTCAACACTTTCAATATGCCGACGCGATAATTTATCGTCATCATTATTGTTCAGAACTGGGTAGGTTTAAGGCAGGGGTGGGGTCAGGTACTCCAGTGAAAATATAACTGCATCGGAGTCACTCTTTTTACGTGGTCCGATGCAGCGCTGGTGTTGAAACAGTGAATCCGTGCATGGACCACGGCTGATGCCTTCTGTGAACCCATCACGGAATTTTCGGCGATTCCGTGATGCCACCACAGATTCGGAGGTTAATTAAGTCTGTGAACATTACACGGAATTCTGTGAGATCAGGTTGTATGCTGATGATACTCAACTCTGATACTCAATTTCTTCACGGCCCGGCGAAACACACCAAATTGAGAAACTAACGGAATGCATAGTCGATATAAAAAACTGGATGACGAGTAATTTCTTACTGCTAAATTCTGAAAAAAACAGAGGTGTTAATTATCGGACCTAAAACCCCCACATGTAATAACCTAGAACACTGTCTAACACTTGATGGCTGCTCTGTAAATTCTTCGTCATCAGTTAGGAACCTAGATGTGCTATTTGATAGCAATCTTTCCTTTGACAGCCATATTTCTAGCATTTGTAAAACTGCATTTTTTCATCTTAAAAATATATCTAAATTGAGACCTATGCTCTCAAAGTCAAATGCAGAAATGTTAATTCATGCATTTATGACCTCAAGGTTAGATTATTGCAATGCTTTATTGGGTGGTTGTTCTGCACGCTTAATAAACAAACTCCAGATGGTCCAAAATGCAGCAGCTAGAGTTCTTACTAGAACCAGGAAGTATGACCACATTAGCCCGGTTCTGTCAACGCTGCGCTGGCTCCCTATTAAACATCGTATAGATTTTAAAATCTTGTTAATTACTTATAAAGCCCTGAATGGTTTAGCTCCTCAGTACTTGAGCGAGCTCTTATCGCATTATAGTCCTCCACGTCCACTGCGTTCTCAAAAGCTCTGGCCATTTGATAATACCTAGAATATCAAAATCAACTGCGGGCGACAGATCCTTTTCCTGTTTAGCGCACAAACTCTGGAACAATCTACCTAACACTGTTCGGGAAGCAGACACACTCTGTCAGTTCAAATCTAGATTAAAGACCCATCTCTTTAACCTGGCGTACACATAACACACTAATACGCTTCTAATATTCAAATCCGTTAAAAGATTGTTAGGCCGCATTAATTAGGTCAACCAGAACCGGGAACACTTCCCATAACTCCCAATGTACTTGTTACATCGTAAGAAGAATGGCATCTACATTAATATTTGTCTGTTTTTTTCTTTTTCCGAGATCACCGTAGCCATCCGATCCAGTCCGTATCCAGATCAGATGGTTACTGCAGTCACCTGGATCCAGTCCATATCCAGATCAAATGGTGTATCAGCACCTAGAGATGACCTCTACAGCCCTGAATGTCAGCGGAGATCAAGACACCTAGATGAGCCCCAGAGACAGATCTCCAGTGAAGACCTTGTCACCTAGACGGCCATCGGGACAAGACCTCGGGAACCAGATGAATCCTTTACACAATCTGACTTTGCTGCAGTTGGAATTGAACTGCTGGTTCATCTGGTCAGAGGAGAACTGGCCCCCCGACTGAGCCTGGTTTTTTTCTCTATTCTGTCACCGATGGAGATTTGGTTCCTTGCCGCTGTAGCCTCTGGCTTGCTTAGTTGGGGACACTTAATTTCCAGAGATATCGTCGACTTGATTGCACAGATACTATTTAAACTGAACTGAGCTTGGATGATGACATCATTGAATTCAATAATGAAACGCCTTTAACTGAAAATTGAGTGTTTAATCTTGTCATTTTACATTATTGACACACTATTTTGATATTGGAAAGTTGCTTTGACACAATCTGTATTGTTAAAAGTACTATATAAATAAATGTGACTTGACTTGACAGGTTTACTTATAAAAACAACTGATAAACAGCACATGGTAATGTACTTAGTATAGTGATCATTTAAAAGCCAATTATTAAATTTTTATGTTTATAAAACAAACATTTGATATATTTCTTAAAATATTGTTTTCATAAAAATATTTTTATAAGTTTGAATAATATGATAATCACATGCCCGAGGCTCCAAAGTTGACACTGGCTTCTTTTGTCAGACCAGGCGACATCCACCGGGTAGCGGCAAAAAGAAACACCTTCCTCATACCCGGGAGGGAATGGGAAATGTTGGTAGACCTCAAGAAGCAGCTGGTCTTCCCAAGAGAAATAACCACAATACCCTCCAGCCAGACATTGTCATATGGTCAGCTGAGGATACGAGAGTCTTCATCGAGCTGACTATCCCGTGGGAAGAAAACATCACAGCAACCCATGAAAGGAAACATCTAAAGTATTCCAAGTTGGCATTGGAGTGCCAGGAGGCAGGCTGGAAGGCTAAGGTTTACCTCATGGAGGTCGGATGCCAGGGCTTTGTCAGTAGGGCAATGGTGCAAGTACTCCGTGAGTCTGGCATAGTGGGGGCAAACCTGCGGAAGGCGGTGAAGGAGTTTGAGGAAGAGGCAGAGAAAGCCAGCTATTGGCTGGAGGAAGGAGAGTGACTGGGGGCTAACACCCCGATAAAGGCAGCTGCAGGGGTGGCAGAGAGACGTCCCTAATATGCCCCCCCCGCCGGGAGATGTACTGGTATAGAGGGTGAAACATCGGTAAACGGCAGCAACCAGCTGACGACCCTGCAGCTGACCTAATGGCACCGGAGGAACAGCTTACCTGTGCTATAGATTAAATAATGATTTACACTGAATGAGTCTTAGAATTGAATTTATGTAGTCGGGGAACAAAGGGACCTTTATATTTGATAAACACTCATAGGGATGTAACACATTGCATTGCATTGGTGAGAACGTTTGAGCCTTTGCAATGCAGTGTTAATTTCGTCGACGAAGACGAAGACGAAAAATATTCGTCAACGAACCTTTTTTCTGTGACTAAGACGAGATGTTGAGGAGCTAAAATTAATGTCTGATGATAAAAACTATGACGAAATTAATGCCGCGTCTTCATTAACAAGACGAGACGGGACTAAAATGTTATTTGAGGACTACCGGACATTCAAAATACATCCTAAATCCAAAATGTGCGTCTCTGTCATTGGATTACAATCAGATGAGGGGCGTATCTAGTCTCAGTATGGCAGCCGCAGTGGACGGATAGGCTATCAAAACGCAAACTAACGATCTGAAACAATAGCCTCAGCACCCGAAGGGTTAGGGATAGGGTGACCAGACGTCCCGTTTTTCCCGGGAGTCACAATTCGTTGTCGATTAATTTAAAGTTAGTGACGGCGGGATAGGCGGAGTCGCGCTGATAGAAGCGCTCTCTCTCGCGCGCACGCTCCACTTCTTCAGTACAGCGCGCGATCAGTTCTCAGTTCTCGGTGCTCAAATACACACACAGCAGTCCTGTGTCTATCGTGTAGAGTCAGAGTATCTCACATAAATACAGTCAGTTATGGCTTAAGTGAGCGTAAACAGGTGGATGAAAACTGAATGTGTGTCAGTATTACATGCATGCCTTCCGTCTTAAAGGGACAGCATTCCTAATTATCCGAAATGTTAACCAACAAAAGATGTTAAATAAATGTATACTTAAGTAAAGCTACTGTATCTGAAAAATGAGTTTAATTTGTATCTCTACCAAAAAATGAAAATGTATTCCAGTTTTTCCAAATTCAATCCTTGATTCAAATTTCTCATAAGCTTAATTCATTTGGTCTAAAGAGAGAAGAATTGATGCCTATTTTTGTTTGAATATTACATATAAAATAGCTACCAAAATAAATGTTGTTAACGGCACTTTGACTAAAAGTAAAGACTAAAAGTTGACAAAAATACAATGACTTTTCGTCGACTAAAACTAGACTAAAACTATGAAATACTCAAATGACTAAAATGTGACTAAGACTATTAAGCATTTTCGTCTCAAGACTAAGACTAAGACTAAATCAAAAATGCCTGCCAAAATTAACACTGTTGCAATGTGAATGTGCAGTGCATGTGAAATGTGTTTAATAGAGATGATGATTACAGAAAATTATGAAAAATCATGCTTTAGTTTATCATTACCCAACATTTGATGACTTTGTTGTTTAAGAAAATGTGATCTTGACTTTGAAATTTAGTAATTGGCTCTTAACCTTCGTTTAATCCTATTTAATTCTCACTAGACCAGTTAATGTCCCACATATCATGCTTCCATGTTTTCAGCCCTGTGGCAATGCCATATTATTGTGTTCAATGAAGACAAGAAAAAGCCCACCACAGAATGACTGAAAGATTGACATCCTTTGAAAAGCTTTGAGGCTCACATGAGGTTGACTTAAGTCCAGTAGGTGCAAGTTCCCCAGCAGTGGCAGTGGTTTGGGTCCTGGAGGATCTTCTGGAGAACTGGGGTATTTCTTACTTTTAAAAGTACATTTTGTGACATGTACTTTTTGTTCTGATGAACAAGTTACTATTCCCTGTATTATCTTTAACTACCTAGGTTTTATAAAGCACCAGATTATGCATCATTACTAGGCCACTACACAGTTTGTTCTTGTGAAACTACAAATAGGCTACAACAGCCTTTAGAAGTACTGCATCAACAGATGAGTTAAGTATAAGCAGTTTAAATAAACTAGTTAGATGCATCAACATGCATAATAGGACTGTCATGGAAGTTACCAGTAAGATGCCTTATCCGATGTTCATCAGCTTCCAGTATCTGTGTGATCTTTACCCTGGTTAAAGATGCCTTTTGTTGAGGTGATGTCACCAATGATCTTGTGTTTCGACCCTTTATCACAAGACACTTTCAGCTGAGGCAGGCCCACCACAGGATGATCAGACCCGGGTGTGTGTCATTTGGTTACATGATCATTTGGCAGCCCACACTGTGTCCATCCACTTCAGCCATAGCCAGTGGCTGCTTCTTTTGGCAACAGTGGCAAGTTCCCTGACTATCTTTCCCTGGACCTGTCCTCTCATGCCCACCTCCTTCAGTAGCCTTATAGTGGAACTAGCCATAAAGCCCATGCAGCCCGCATCCACCAGGGATACTTTCACTGTCCAGTTCCAGCCCTGCTCCTCTGCCTCAGCTGCCAAGTTGGCATATCGCAGCTTCTTTCTTTCAAAGGCCTCGTTAATGGCCTCTTCCCAAGGGACTGTCAATTCAACTATTATGGCAATCCGGCTGGATTTGAACTAGAGAACCAGGTCTGGGCGCAGATTGGTGACTCCAATTTCAAATGGGAAAGCGAGTTTGTGGTTTAAGTCGACTCGCATTTCCCTAGCCCGCAATTTCTCCCCTTTCCGAACAAAGGACTACCTTTTTGGTAAGTTATTCTTGTTTTTTTTGGGGATGGGGTTTGTTGACACTTTCTTGGTCTCTATTGCTGTGCACCACAGTACTTGATTGTGACGCCATGTGTACCTTCCCTGTGTCAGGCTGTTCTTACAATCCACCAGAATATGTCTAAGGTTAGCAGGGTTGGCACAGTTGGCAGGCTGGGTCTTGTCCACACCATACCTGAAAATTTGTTGGAGAAGGCAGCACATCATATGTGGCTCTAACAATAAAACTTTTTATAACAATAAAAGCCATTTTATCCATGCTCCATAGCTCACTGCAAGTGATCACTGTAACAGTCTCCCTAAAAACACCTTAGAGAGGCGAGCTACAAGATAATTAGAAGGAGGGACCCACCGACCAAACTTGCATTTAAGCAAACCAATCAAACACAAAATTTGAATGATCGGGAAAAATATATTTACATAAACAAAACCCATCCAAAATAATCAAAATAGCAAACAAAAGGAAAAAAAAATATACACAAACACAATACTGGCACTGACGTTTAGCAATGCAGTTGAAAGGAAAGGAAAAGAAAACCTTATATGACCATTGTCATGTAGTTTGTAGAGTAATCCCTATGATTTGTATCTTAGAGTCAATTGTCCCATGCAGTGATGAAGTGTCCAGCAAGTGTAGTAATCCAACGAGACTGTTAATCCAAAAGAATCCAAACAGCCAAATGATGAAGTAAGACCTTGATACCGCTGTCCTCTGAATACTGAACCCTCAGGTTACAAGCACAACAGCAGCATAGAATCCACAATGTTGATGGATCGAAGATAAATATATATAAAGTCTTGATTAAACTTAAAACCGCAGTTTCTCAATCTGGACTCTGAGTATCTTGGGTGAACCAGAATCAGAATCAGAATCAGAATTAGCTTTATTCGCCAGGTGTGCGCAAACACACGAGGAATTTGTTGTGGTTTTAAGGTGCTCCTGGTACATACATACATACATACATACATAAATACACATCTGACATGAGAACAGAAAAAAAAACATTTAAATAGTAAGACTTAACAATGGATGATAATCATAATAATAATAAGTATGAATCTGGAACAGTAGATTTATGTACAGATTTGTGCATTATTTACTCTATATACAGCTGTATAGATAAACATATGTATGTGTATTTACATTATACTTGAGAGGAGGCAATAATTAAAGATGGAGAATGAATTCCAGAATGAATTACAGAACACAGGTAATGATCCACGTGTTAGCTATTTAAGCTGGAGATGGCATGGGGAAAAACTGTTTTATGCCTAGATGTTCTAGTGCACAGAGATCTGTAGCGTCTGCCTGAAGGGAGAAGTGCAAACAAGTTGTGTCCGGGGTGAGAGGGGTCTTTGATGATGTTACCTGCCCGTTTCTTCACTCTGGAGTTGTACAAGTCCTGAAGGCTGGGCAGGTGCACACCAATGATCTTTTCTGCTGTCCTAACAGTCCGTTGAAGTCTTCTTAAATCTGATTTGCTGGCTGACCCAAACCAGACAGTTATGGAGGAGCACAGAACCGACTCAATAACAGCTGAATAAAACTGTTTCAGCAGCTCCTGTGGCAGGTTGAACTTTTCAGCTGACGAAGGAAGTACAACCTCTGCTGGGCCTTTTTCACGATGGAGTCAATGTGATTGTCCCACTTCAGGTCCTGAGAGATGGTGGTGCCCAGGAACCTGAATGACTCCACTGCAGCCACAGTGCTGTTCATGATGGTGAGTGGGGGGAGAGGAGGGGGGTTTCTCCTGAAGTCCACTATCATCTCCACAGTTTTGAGCGTGTTCAGCTCCAGGTTGTTGTGACTGCACCAGACAGCCAGCTGCTCAACCTCTTGTCTGTAAGCAGACTCGTCGCCGTCCTGGATGAGGCCGATGACTGTGGTGTCGTCTGCAAACTTCAGAAGCTTGACAGAGGGTCCTTTGAAGTGCAGTCATTGGTGTAGAGGGAGAAGAGCAGTGGGGAGAGAACGCAGCCCTGAGGAGCTCCAGTGCTGATGGTGCGGGTGCTGGATGTGTGTTTTCCCAGCCTCACTAGCTGCTGCCTGTCTGTCAGGAAGCTGGTAATCCACTGACAGATGGAGGTGGGCACAGAGAGCTGAGTCAGTTTGTTCTGAAGGGTGTCTGGGATGATGGTGTTGAAAGCGGAGCTGAAGTCCACAAACAAGATCCTTGCATAAGTCCCTGGTTTGTCCAGATGTTGCAGGATGTAGTGCAGTCCCATATTAACTGCATCATCCACAGATCTGTTTGCTCGGTAAGCAAACTGTAGGGGGTCCAGCAAGGGTCCAGTAATGTCCTTCAGGTGGGCCAACACCAGTCTCTCAAATGACTTCATGACCACAGACGTTAAGGCAACAGGTCTGTAGTCATTAAGTCCTGTGATTTTTGGTTTCTTGGGTACAGGGATGATGGTGGAACATTTGAAGCAGGAGGGGACTTCACACAGCTCTAGTGATCTGTTGAAGATCAATGTGAAGATGGATGATAGCTGGACAGCACAGGCTTTGAGGCAGGCTGGAGAGACACCGTCTGGGCCTTTGGCTTTCCTTATCTTCTGCTTTCTGAAGACTTTGCATACATCATCTTCACAGATCTTGAGTACAGGCTGAGAAACAGTAGGGGGGAGGGAGGGTGAGGGTGTGAATGGCTGTGCTGTGAGACAGTCGGAGCGGGTGTGAGGTGTCAGACCAGTCTTTTCAAACCTGCAGTAAAACTCGTTCAGGTCTTCAGCCAGTTGTTGATTGGCCTCAGTGCTGGGGGATGGGGTCTTGTAGCTGGTGATGGCTTTCAGGCCTTTCCACACTGATGTAGAGTCATTGCTTGAAAGCTGTTTTTTTAGCTTTCCAGAGTAGTTTAATTTTGCTACTCTTATTTCCCTATTCAGTGTGTATTTGGCCTGTTTGTACAAGGCTTTGTCCCCACTCCTGTAGGCGTCCTCTTTGGCCTGGCGAAGCTGTTTGAGTTTTGCACTGAACCAAGGTTTGTCATTGTTAAATGTTAAATAAGTCCTGGTGGGTACACACATGTCCTCACAGAAACTGATGTAGGACGTCACGGTGTCAGTGAGCTCGTCCAGATCAGTAGCTGCAGCCTCAAAAACACTCCAATCAGTAAGTTCAAGCAGGCCTGTAAAACCTGCTCTGCTTCAGAAGTCCATCTCTTTACAGTTTTTACTACAGGCTTAGCAGATTTGAGTTTCTGCCTGTAGGCTGGTAGGAGATGAACCAAACAGTGATCAGAGAGTCCCAGCGCTGCACGGGGGACAGAGTGATATGCATCCTTTAAGACAGTGTAGCAGTGGTCCAGTATATTTCTGTCTCTGGTGGGGCATGTGATGTGCTGTCTATATTTAGGCAGTTCACGGGTGAGATTAGCTTTATTAAAATCACCGAGAATGATGATGAAAGAGTCCGGATAACGCTGCTCTGTGTGTGTGATTTGATCGGCCAGCAGTTCTAGCGCGCGCTCACGCGTCAGGAGAAATGTACACACTCACCAGAATAAACGAGGAAAACTCCCGCGGTGAATAAAAAGGCTTGCAGTTAATAAAGAGAGCTTCCAAATTTGGGCAGCACATCTTCTTTAAAACTGTCACGTCTGTACACCAGCCTTCGTTGATATAAAAACATAATCCACCGCCTCTCGTTTTCCCCGAGGACTCGGTGACGCGGTCTGCTCTGAACAGCTGGAAGCCCGTTAGATGAAGCGCTGTCCGGGATGGCTCCGTTCAGCCAGGTTTCCGTGAAGCAAAGCGCAGCGGAGTTTAAAAAGTCCTTGTTTGTGCGGGTGAGGAGTTGTAGTTCGTCTGATTTATTTGCCAGGGAGCGGAGATTCGCCAGATGAATGCTCGGCAGCGGAGTCCTAAACCCCGCTGTCGGAGTTTCACGCGCCGGCGCTTCCTCGCCTCGCGCCGGCTGGAGCGCTTGTATAGGAACGCAGCTCCTCCGATTAAAATGTCCAGTAAAAGGTCTGAATGCTCAAATGTTGGCAGAGAGTTATTTGGTGTGCCGTTTCTGATGTCCAGGAGTTCGTTTCTGGTAAAGCTGATCGGGAAAAAGTTGCTTAAGACAGGACAAACAAACAAAAAAAGAACAAGTACCAAGCAGCGACAAACCATGGCTGCCATCTGCGGCGCCATCTTGCCATGAGAGACAAACAGTAGCTCTTTCTCAAAATGCGATCTTGCGTCCTTGTGTTCTCGTTCTACGTCATCAGTTCCTATTCTCAAGAACACAAGTACAGAGGACGAATGAAAGTTCCCGGATGTGTTCTTGATATCGAGGATGCATCGAGTGCAGACTTGAGAGAATAGAGCCGTTAGAAATCCCAGAAGACGCTGCGAGCGGCCGGTGTATGGAAGCCTGTAAGCTTTAAACTTGCTCGCAAATACTTGATGGCTCTTGAAAGTAAACATTTATCATTTTGTTTTGCTTAATTTTAACAATGTGATAAGACCCAGAAAAAGTCCGCAGTATTTTTATTGGCATATTAAACTGAATCTTAACATAGTCATAGTTAAACACATAACGCCATAAAATAAAACAATATACAATTATATGAAAATAATATCTATAATAGTATGAAATGTTTTAATAAGTTATGACATTTGTTTGTAATTTTATGTTATATTTATTGTTCATTGGCCACTGCTTATGCTGAGACTGTGCCGTCAGTTAAGCAAGAACGCAGTACATCTCAATTCTCATAAGGATGTGTTCTGTGTTCGTGAGTCCTTTCTTCCAAGGAAGCCTTGCAAGCCTGGTCTCCACGAGAACACAAGTCCGTTTCTGCGTTCTTGGAATTGATACAGAGGAGCAGGCTACCTAGCGCCGCTAGAGCATTGGAGTAATATTACATACAAAAACAACAAAAACATAAAAGGAAACATGATAACCAAACTCTGGGTGGTTACACATTTTATACCTTCTCACCTCATCCAGCAGCGTTGTTGGGCTTGGGAGACTGCTCTGGCTCATCTAATTGCTTCCTCCTGACGGTGTACCTCCTCCACCACCAGATGTCGCTGTTCCTTTGATGTAGCCTTTTGCCATGTAGGTGTTGTTATTCCTTTCTTTCTTTCTTTTTTTTTTTTTTTTTTAAAAGGTGTTGTTATTCCTAATTCAAGTCCCCCTCTGCCATATTGGACTTGCCCCACGATATCTCGGTGTCTGAGGGCTGCCTTTGCATCAGCAACTGCTGTAGCTGGAATCCATTTCCTCCCTGTTGCCAATGTTGGAGCAGCATCTCTTACGCAGGGATCACGGGATTCTTTAAGCGTCATCTCCAGCCTTGTTTTGGCACATTTGTACTCCTTCAGAAGGCTTGAACTAGGAAGAGAGAGAGAGAGCTTTGCCATTGCCATACAGTCCCATATTGCTAAGGCATTTTGGAAGCCCAATCCATTTCCTCACTTGTGTACTCACCAGTCTCTCCAGGTGCTTGGCGTGAGATAACTTGAGCTCGTAGATGGAAATTGGCCACACAAGACGTGGCAACAAATCAAACTGGAAGCACCACAGCTTAAACTTTCCCGGAAGGGGTGTGCCATTGATTCTCTTGAGTCCACGACTGTCTCTTGCCTAAGTTGTTTCACCTGTTTTGAGTCTTTAAGGTCTGCGGTGTACTATCATCCAAGGCTTCTGATGGGCTTTTCCATGACCATTGGTATGGGCTCTCCCGCTATACAGAACCTATCATTAGTAAGTCGGCCTTTGACAATGGAGATGCTGTGAGATTTGCTGGGTTTGATCTCCATTTGAGCTCATCCGATGTTTTCCTGGAGCTTATTCAGCAGCCGCTTAGTACATGCTTAGTCGTTGTGATGGTAGTCATATCAGCCATGTTTGCCCACACTCCTACCTTCAGGACGGAGGTACAGGAGTGTGAAATGCAGGACTTCCAGATTAAGGAACTCCTTCTTCCCCTCAGCCATTAGACTGTTAAACGGGTAGCCAGTGGACACAGACTAGTCTCACATATCTCATAGAATATGTGGACTGAACTGCTACAGCTCAATTTTGCACATTTGTTAATGTTACTGCTGCTATTTCATATCAAGTATCTTCATCTTGATTTGCACATTATTAATGTTAAAGCTGCTATTGTTATTATGTAGTTGCACTCAATTTGTTACAGGCCACTGTACTACTGTTTTTGTGCATAAGTCAATACTCGCACACAGAGATATACTACATATTACTGCTACATGTGGACACGTTAATGTTAATATTGCACGTCACTATATTGTTGTTTTGCACAAGCCAGTATTGCCACTCGCACATACAGATGTACATAGTCTATATTCTATATCCATAGTCTATTTCTACTCCTGCAACATAGCTGTACTTTATTATTCTTATTTATGTGTATGTCTGTTTTTATTTTTGTACATAATTTGCACTTGTCTTGGCATTCAGTGTGGACAGCAAAGAAAGAATTTCATTGTACAGGGAAACTTGCTTTTCCTCACTGTGCACATGACAATAAACGCTTTGAATCTTGAATCTTTGAATCTAATTGGAGGGAGCCGCAACCCATTTTTCACCTGTTCCCCTCCAACCACCCAACGGGATGCCCGAATTATGATCTCCATTGCCATAGTGAATGCAAGTGGAGAGATGGTACAACCTGCCATTTTGCCAACCTCCAGCTGCTGCCAGGTGATCCTTTATAGTATTACAGAACTGAAGAGACCACAATTCATCTGTATATAGATAGATACCTCATAGTATTCACACATAGTGTGTGTGTGTGTGTGTGTGTGTGTGTGTGTGTGTTTGTGTGTGGAAAGGCTTCTGTGGCTTAGGACCATAAAATGTTAGTCCAATCCTTGCATTCGGTTCGACCGGTTCAAAATTCAGATTCCATTACAGAAGTGCAAGCCAAAATTCAAAGACTTGCCAAAATATACAGAGACAGACAATGAAACAAGGATAAACACTGCCAGTGTTTTTACTAGATGGAGGAATTTTCTGTAATGTTTTAATTGATACAACAAACTTGCAGAGTTCTGGACAGGTAAGAAACTTAAAGTTAAAAGTATTCCTAATATGTTGGACTTTTTACTGAAGGTACGGTGTATTGTTGTGAATGTGAATGTTATTAAATGTGATTATTAAATTAAATGTGAGCCACTCCTTTTGATACTGTTTTCCCTCCCTGCATTTAAAAGGGGCTGCAAGAGTGACCGCCCACAAAAACCAACATATTTCAAAATCGGCAATAAAATCTGACATGACCTGTCACATAAGCCTATCTATTACACAATGTTGGTTGTACACAATGTACTTATTTGTAAATTTTGGTCTTATCATGACTTAATACAACATAACTAGGATTTTGCATGCTTGTAATTTCATTACCATCAAATTACCAACTCACAACAAACAGTACGAACTCTAATGGTTAGATGATAATCAAGAATGGCCCAGTTGCGTACTGTATTTGTATTTACATGATTATTGGCAATGTTACAGTTACTGTTTATTATTATTTTATTTATTTTTGTACAGATTTTCCCTTTATTTTAGAAACACAGAAAATTAAAAAAAATGACAAAAATATACTCAATGGACTCAAAATAAAATTTTATTTTGTATTTTTTACATAAAAACTGTTAAACCCTTTACCCTCATTTAAAGTTTCCTACATTAGTTTACTCTAATCCGATCAAAGAATGAATGAAAACAAGTGAATTCAGACACTGAGTGTCATTAATGATGAACACGCTGTTAACAAGCAGAATCACTGAAGGATAGAAAAACAACTGAGAGAAAAGACAAGCAGAAGCACAACTACTACAACTGACTTACCGCCACAGTATTAGATAAAATCAATTGAAAATAAAAGACAGTAAATCTCTCCACAAACAGCATTACCATCTTCACTTATTACTAACCAGTCTGATTTCATTTCTGTCAAACGTTTTCAAAAGCTCTTATTAACATTAACAGAGGTTTAGATGTTGATTGATTTATTTGACGTCACCATTGTGGTGATTAGTGTTTGCTTTCATTGGGCACTTTGGCCCTTGACTTAATGTTAGTTTTCTCTGTCTTTTATAACAGCGTGTTTAAAAACATTATTTGTTGCAAAGGAAGCAAAAAGGTTTTGGCTATTCATTTATGGTGATATCATCATAAAGTGGCTTAACTCACAGATCAAAGTCTGTTCACTGATCAAAAGTGTTTTGTCATTGATACATTTAAATTTTCACTATACCAACCCTGTGAAACTACAACAAGATATCCAACAGCGTACTGGAGGACTTTTAAAAAAGTGGGACCCACTGAATCATTTAGTCACACAGACATCAGCAATCAGTGTATAAATTTCAACAATGGTAACAATCATCAAATTCAGATAAACAGATCAACTCTGAACATAAAATAAGCAAAGTCAGAAAAAAACAACAGCAAAAAAGCTAATATTAATAATAAAAGTAAATAGTAGGACAATTCAGCTGCATAATTTTTTCATGCTGCAATGCATTCTGGGAGTCATGGATGAGTTTTGTACTATGGTGGCTCCCAGCATGCACTGCCGCATTAAGCATTATGTTGATTATCACCATTTTTGAGATTTATATGCTGCTATTTGATGTCTGTTTGTGTCTAAATGATACAGATGTTCAAAACTTCCTTTGCACAAAGTTTTTAAGCTCATTCCAATTATCTGATTGTCAACACTGCTGGATCTCATGCTGTAGAATGACAGAAATACTATAATCAATAATGTGAAATAATGTGAAGTTGTTTAATCATCCTCTGCTGAGATCTTGAGAGATTTAATGTCTTTTTATATTGCAAGGCTGTGGCTGTAAGTCAAGTCAAGTCACATTTAATTATATAGCGCTTTATACAATACAGATTGTGTCAAAGCAGCTTTATAGTGTTAAACAGGAAAATAGTGTCAATAATGCAAGAGGACAATAACAAACAGACAATTTTTCATTTAAAGTCAGTTCATTGTTGATTTAGGGATGTCATCATCCAGCTCAGTTCAATTCACTTTGAATAGTGTCTGTGCAATCAAGCCAACGATATTGCCATACATTAAGCGTACCCAACTAAGCAAGCTAAAGGCAACAGTGGCAAGAAACCAAAACTCCATTGGTGAAAGAAATGGAGAAAAAATATATAGGGAGAAGCCAGGCTCAGTTGGGTGGCTAGTGGCCAGATTCTGCAGAGGACTCATCTGTTTCTCATGGTCTTGTGCTGATGTCCGTCTAGGTGACAAGGTCTTTGCAGGGGATCTGTCTCTAGGGCTCATCTATTGGTCATGGTCTCCACTAACATTCAAGGCTGTAGAGGTCTCTAGGTGCTGATACACCATCTGGTCTGGTATGGTCTTCTCAGAATAAGAATGAAACAGACTACTATTAACATAGATGCCATTCTTCTTACAATGTAATAAGTAAATTAAATGTTATGTGAAGTGCTTCTGGTTCCTGGTTGACCTAATTAATGCAGCCTAACAATCCTTTAATGGATTTAAATTATAGAAATGTGATCGTGCATTTTGTGTAAGCCAGGTGAAAGAGAATGGGTATTTAGTCTAGATTTAAACTGACAGAGTGTGTCTTCCTCCCGAACAATGTTAGGTAGATTGTTCCAGTGTTTGGGTGCTAAATAGGAAAAGGATTTGCTGGAAAAGAATGGCCAGAGTTTTGAGAATGCAGCTGACATGAAGGACTATAATGCGATAAGAGCTTGTTCAAGTACTGAGGAGTTAAACCATTCCGGGCTTTTTAAGTAATTAGCAAGATTTTAAAATGTATACAATGTTTAATAGGGATCCAGTGCAGTGTTGACAGAAGCTGGCTAATATGGTCATTCTTCCTGATTCTAATAAGAACTCTAGCCGTTGCATTTTGGACCAGCTGGAGTGTGTTTATTAAAGGTCCCATGGCATGAAAATGTCACTTTATGAGGTTTTTTAACATTAATATGAGTTCCCCTAGCCTGCCTATGGTCCCCCAGTGGCTAGAAATGGCGATAGGTGTAAACCGAGCCCTGGGTATCCTGCTCAGGATTAACATTAAGCTCAGGTGGCCCAATCTGGAATCTTCCCTTTCTCTGCTTTGCCCGCCCATGAAAAAATGAGCTACTACCGTGTGAGGCGAGCACAATATTTTTTTTCCCTCGAGAGACATCATGGCTTGCAAACGATTGAAGCATGGCAGTTGCTCAGTGTTTGGATGTACAAATGAACACCAAAGTATTTTTTTTAGTTCCTTCATCCAAGCCTATGGCTAGCATTAGCTACATGATAATAACTGTAACAGCATACATAAACAAGCCAACTAAAGTACTGTATCCAGACACAATATTTTAAATTAACCATTCGGAGACGTCCTGCTGTAGCCGCTGAGTTGCAACTTCATCCGGTGCTTCTCCATCTGGATCAGATTCGGGTCAAACTGAAAAGCTTGAATGGCTGCGTGTCTACGAGCCATTGCGATACATCCACTGTCAACGTTAGCGCATGGTAGCGCAAGCTTGTTAAGGCCACACCCACCCTCCACCTTGCCCCGCCTCTCTCCTCCTCATTAGCATTTAAAGCTACAGACACAGAAATGGCACGTCCTAAGGAAAGCTCATTGTGGGACTGGCTCGTAGTGGCTGAAATTCTGCACCAAGGCTGAATTTCGGGAAAGAGACTTCAGATACAGTACTAGGGACCACTTAGGCCTATATAAAGCATCCAAAAAGCAGCATGTCGTGGGACCTTTAAGGATGCAGAGCAACCACCCAATAAAGGATTACAATAATCTAACCTTGAGGTCACGAACGCATGAATTAACGTTTCTGCATTTGACACTGAGAGCATATCTTGTAATTAAGATATATTTTTAAGATGTGGTTTTATAAATGCTAGAAACGCGGCTTTCAAATTAAAGACTGCTATCAAATAGCACACCTACATTCATAGCTGATGACAAAGAATTGACAGAGCAGACATCAAGTATTAGACAGTGTTCTAGGTCTTGAATTTACCAGTAGGAAATTACTAGTCATTAAGTTTTTTTTATATCAACTATGCATTCTGTTAGTTTTGTGAATTAGTATGTTTCATCAGGGTGCAGATAAATATAGAGCTGACTATTATCAGCATATCAGTCAAAGTTAACACAATGTTTCCTAATGATATCTCCTAAGGGTAACATGTAAAGCGTGAAAAGTCCTAGTTCTGAGCCTTGTGGTACTCTATACTGTACTTGTGATCGATATAATATATCAATATTTATGTTGGTTGTAGTTGGTGTGTTTCTGCTTTAATGGGTTAAAATAAGAGATTTTTGTATTTGGTCACATCATAACTTTTGTTCATTTCTGTGGACATGATATTTGCACATTTCTGAGGATTCTTTGTACAACCCAAATTCCAGAAATGTTGGGATGTTTTTTAAATTTTAATAAAATGTAATCTAAAAGAATTTAAAATCACATGAGCAGATATTTTATTCACAATAGAATATAGATAACATAACAAATGTTTAAACTGAGAAATTTAAAAAAAAAGTTTTACACAAAATGAGCTCATTTCAAATTTGATGCCTACAGGTCTCAAAATAGTTGGGATGGGGGCATTTTTACCATGGTGTAGCATCTCCTCTTCTTTTCAAAACAGTTTGAAGACGTCTGGGCATCGAGGTTGAGTTTCTGGAGTTTTGGTGTTGGAATTTGGTCCCATTCTTGCCTGATATAGGTTTCCAGCTGCTGAAGAGTTTGTGGTCGTCTTTGACGTATTTTTCATTTAATGATGTGCCAAATGTTCTCTATAAGTGAAAGATCTGAACTGCAGGCAGGCCAGCTGTTGTAATAGCTGCAGTATGTGGTTTTGCATTGTCCTGCTGAAATACACAAGGCCTTCCCTGAAATAGACGTCGTCTGGAGGGGAGCATATGTTGCTCTAAAACCTTTATATACCTTTCAGCATTCATAGTGCCTTCCAAAACATGCAAGCTGCCCATACCGTATGCACTCATGCACCCCCATACCATCAGAGATGCTAGCTTTTGAACTGAATGCTGATAACATGCTGGAAGGAATCCAGGACACGGCATCCGTGATTTCCAACAAGAATGTCAAATTTGGACTCATCTGACCATAGAACACTTTTCTACTTCGACAGCGCTTCTGGACCTCGTTCACATATGGCTTCCTTTTTGCATGATAGAGCTTTAGTTGGCATTTGCAGATGGCACGTCGGATTGTGTTTAACGACAGTGGTTTCTGGAAGTATTCCTGGGCCCATTTAGTAATGTAATTGAGAGAATCATGCCAATGAGTGATGTACTGTTGTCTGAGGGCCCGAAGACCACGAGCATCCAACAAAGGTCTTCGGCCTTGTCCCTTATGCACAGAGATTTCTCCATTTTCTCTGAATCTTTTGATGATGTTATGCACTGTAGATAATGAGATTTGCAAAGCCTTTGCAATTTGTCATTGAGGAACGTTGTTTTAAAAGTATTCCACAATCTTTTTACATATTTTTTCACAGATTGGAGAGCCTCTGCCCGTCTTTACTTCTGAGAAACTTGCTTTTTCAGTCCTTTGTTGTCCCCGTGCCAACTTTTTGAGACCTGTAGCAGGCATCAAATTTGAAATGAGCTCATTTAGTGGATAAAAGTGTAAAATTTCTCCGTTTAAACATTTGTTATGTTCTCTGTTCTATTGTGAATAAAATATTGGCTCATGTGATTTGAAAGTCTTTTAGTTTTCATTTTATTCACATTTAAAAAACGTCTCAACATTTCCGGAATTCAGATTGTATGTGTGGACTGTGTTGCGCTGCAATGCAATCTTGTAAAACAAAGTACTGGAAGTTAATATTTACCTACAATAAAATGAAACCACAGCTGCAAAAGCATATATTGCTCAAGATGAAGTAATAATTAAGTTGCATGGTGCAGATGAAGACAATTCGTCCCCTTGGAATTATAAGGTTCTATCTGACAGTTTTGTCAAAATTGAGTTATTCACATATTCTTATTCTGTGACAACTTATTTACATTATGTGATGTTTTTTTTTTTTTTTTTTAAGTTTTGTACAATTTAGAACTTTTTATTTAGAAAACAAAAAGGTTCTATCTACAAAGTCAAACTCTAACTTGGTTCTATGAGGTTATATCTGTGAATCGGCCAATCAGCACTTCCAATGCACGCAAGAGGACCAATCAGGATCAACGTTCTTTGTCATGTCGCCGGACTGCTCAGTAACAGCAGGAAAGATTAAACATTAAACAACAATAATTTCGTGTCTGCATAATCAATATGTGTAATTCACCTTTATTCCACAAAGTGGCACTGTTTAAAACATAATGATGACGTGATTTTTCACTCATAATTAGCGCATGCATAAAACAAATAATCATCTGCAAAAATTGAACGGGCTTGAATGGCTTTACTGCAGAGCAATTACTGCACATAATGAAATATAAGTGTCACTGTCGTTTGATAGTGGATGTGGTGAATAGCGATCAAAATGTTTTGTTTGAAGATGCTGAAAACGACAGTTTTGAGAATATATTGAGTTCGTGAATATGAGCCAGATGCGCTCTGACGATGACAGTGATGGTAAAATCATCTGCTCAAATCAAACCCTTCTAAGTTTCAAAAGGTAAGAAAGTATGCTTATTTTATTTTTTATTTTTATTTTATGTTCTTAAAATATCAGGAGAGGTTGCTATTGCAGCAATTAGAGATCCATCCGTGCTGGATATAAGTATGGGTCGCTAAAGACCCGAATATGTAATGATTGGCGAAATATTCATGCAGCTTAAAATGTCTTAAATTTTACAACATTAAGCCTTAAATATCAAATAGTCAACCATTTAAATGATGGGGTCTTAATTACAACAATAAACGTCAGCATGTTATCTCGGCCATACTGATTTAAAGAGAATGCCATTTTCCCTGTCCCACTTTTTGTGGAATAAAGTCCTGGTCAGATGGATTAGAGTAACGTTAGCTGCCTTAACTGTTCCCTCAATAATGTGTTTAATTACCCACTATAATCCTAGCTAAAATTAACATCAGCACTGAACAAAATATTTAGTATTGCCCTTTGTTCCTAACTTAACCAAGAAAAAATTATTTGTCCTAAAATATGGAATAAATGTGATAAAGCATTAAATTTACCTTTCTCATACATGTTGACACATTGTTACAACACTAATTTTATGTTTTAAAACAAATTATTAAAAAAAACTATTTGTATTTTTTGAAAATTGTTGCTTCAGTTAATGTTTTGCAAGATAGAACCTTATAATTCCAAGCGGAAAATGACTTTTTAGAATTTAGACATTTGACCTGTTCCAAAAATCCCCATTTAAAAATTTGAGAGGATTTTGATATTGTACATTTAGAATACATTTAGGGTCTCTGTCATTTTCATGTAGGAAAGAAATTTGTTCCCCATATAATTTTTGCTATATGGAATGCAAAATATTTGAAGCTCAATATCTCAAAACCACTCAGAATGCAGATAGAACCTTATAATTCCAAGGCGACGAATTCCCATAACTACCAGTACAAAAAAGCTAATCAGTAACAAGCATGATGGCATTTTCCTAATTTTGGTAGATGAGCCTGGAGGACCTTGTTTTTGAGTATTATCCTGTTTTACCTTTTAGCTCCTCCTTCTACTTCCAAAGTATTTAATATAACCCAAAGCAAACCAAAATCAGTAAAGGAACTGGGATACTGTATGTTGTAAAGATCTCTGTAACTTTGGCTTAAGTGGAGACGCTTCTCATCATAGGTTAGAAAATTAAAAACTTGAAGGTGATTAGAGAAATTAAAAACTTGAAGGTGATTAGAGACAGCACAGCATAGAGTAAATAAGCATTTTAGATATCTAACATAACATAGCAGAATATATAGTTAAGCATGAGTGAAATGTGAAATGTTCACATTTTTGCCTTCTTTGAGACATACAGTACAGTCAATAGTCACCTCTTTCACACCTTACATTGTATAAAATACCCATTGACTATAACTTTTGCCTCAATAAACACCTAATTTGCATTACATTGCAAATACAGTAGGTGTGTGTAAAAGTTGAACAGTTTATTTGGATTATACTGTAAATGTAAATGTCTGTTTAGAAATAAATGATGTTTAAATAGTAGTGCACATAATTGCACCAATACCACTTTCTCCAGAACAAGTACAGTATCAATGTTAATTTATCAATATATACTTTATACAGTACTTGCCAATACCAACTATTTTTACACTTAATTTTGTCTGTTAAAATGTATTTATTTTTCATTTATTGTTCAATCTTATTTTTCTTCATTTAATAGCACAGCACACATTTTGAGCTGCTCCATTACAGTAATCACATGATACTGTATATTACTAAATGTAAACGTAATGTCATGTATAAATATTTTAATATACTTTTATGGCTTTTCTTGATGTTTTCTGTCTTACAGCTGTCAAAACAACATGGGTCTGTTTTCACAGTTCACAGCCCCCAAAAAAGTGGTGATATTGTCAGGATACAAGGCCGTCAAGCAGGAGCTAGTGAACCTTTCACAGGAGTTTGCAGACAGAGATATTACACCCATATTTCATGATTTCAATGATGGATTTGGTAATAAGTCTGTTTGAAGGATCAGTATACTGATAAGTATGTAGATACATTTCTGTTATTTCACTATCCGGTAACGCTTTAGATTACAACCCGTAACGTACTGCGTAAGTAAACAGAATTTACAGTGTAACTTTTTTTTTAAATTATAGTGTACCCATTCAGTACCTCCGTGTAGGTCAGGGATGGGCAACTTCAGTCCTGGAGGGCCACTGTCCTGCAGAGTTTAGCTCCAACCCTAATCAAACACACCAGCCTGTAGCTTTCTAGTGATCTTGAACAGTGGTTCTCAACCCTGTCCTGGGGACCCCCAACCACAGCATATTTTGTATGTCTCCCTCATTTAACACACCTGATTCAACTCATCAGCTTATTAGTAGAATCTGCAAGACTTGAAATGGGTGTGGCCAATGAGAGACACATACAAAATGAGTGGTGGCTGGGGTCCCCAGGACAAGTTTGAGAACCATGACAGAGGACTGACATAACTCCCCCCTCCGGAAGGCACGTCCCACGCCATAACAGTACCACCGGGGAGGGGGGGTGGGCGCCCTGGATGGAACAGACAGTTCGGGGCACCATGGCGGATCAGGGATCTCAGGAGGCCATGGCGGATCAGGGAGCTCAGGAGACCATGACAGAGCTGGGAGCTCTGGAGGCCATGGCAGGTGGTCTACGGTCCCCTCGGCCCGGCCACTACAGCCGGATTTCTACTACACCCCCCCCCCCCAAATTCCGTGGGGGAACTTACGGGCTCCTGGACTCTCCGTGGGCTCAACACAGGAACAGGAAGCTCTCTCAGGGCAAAACACACAGGAACAGGACAATCCACTTGGGGCTAAAATCAGGAACAGGAGCCCTCCGTGGGCTATTCACAGGAACAGGAGCCCTAGTCTCGGAATCTGAGGTCCTTATTGAGCATGACGGAAGCACAATAGCCCTCCTTGGGCTGGACGTGGAGTCAGGGGCCCTCACAGGGTATGCTCAGGAACCGCTTCCATTTCCACGATAGGAGAGGCAGGCAGCTTAGGAATGGCCTCTGCGGCCATAACTAGAGGAGCCGCCTGCCCCAGACGAGTCTCCATCGATAAGACAAGACAAGGTTGTTTAAAAACTGTTCCTGTGGACACAACAAGACTTGAAAATGACTTGACTCTGGTCAGGGGTTGGAGCCTGCACTGGACTCAAGAGCGAACTTTGGAGCTGAAGTGAGCCGCAGCCGGTGGGCTTGAATTTGGAGCAGCCGGCGGGCTTGGGTTAGTCACAGCCAGCGGGCTGGACAGATGAACGGCTGGCAGACTTAACTGATGAGTGGCTGGTAAACTTGACTGAGGAGTGGCCGGCGGGCTTGGGATAGCCACAGCCGGCGGGCTGGACAGATGAACGGCCGCCAGACTTGAATGATGATCGACCGGCAGGCTTGAGTGAGCCGTGGCCGGTGGGCTGGAGAGAGCCACGGCCGGCGGGCTTAACTTTTTAGTGGCTGGCAAACTTGACTGATGAACGGCTGGCGTGCTTGACTGACGAGTGGCCAGCGGACTCGCAACGCTTGCGGCAATCCCGCCAAACTCCCACGCATTATCCACAGGCTATGGCAGAAGGACGAGCGGCGACTTCCATGCTGCGGGGAAAACAAACAGGAACAAAACAAAAAACTTTCAAAAAACAGAAAACAAAATGGTGAAAAGGGGGCGCCGCTTACTTTAGGTTAGGTCTGGTCTTCTGTCACGGTGCACACACACGAGGGAAGCGAGGAGACGAGGATAAACTCAAAATACAGTCTTTAATCCAAACTCAAACAGGGCAAGACAAGGCAAGGCTGGGACACACAGGAACACAGGTGCGTAACGAGTAGACCAGACCAAAAGGAACTAATCAGGCAGGAACTTATGTTTATTGACGTGATGGTTTGGCCATAGTAGTTTAACTTCGTCAGTGGGTGAAAAACAAATTGAACAAAATCTTAAATTTGTTCTTAAACAAGCTTTTCAAAAGAATGTGGTTTAACTGTATAAGCTGTATGGAGTTGCTTTGCTTTTTTTCTAGACTGGTGTAATACATTTTTATCTTTTATTATCTGTTGCCTGTGTTGTTACTGTTGTCATATTGTGTGTGATTTTGATTTAAAACCCATATTTCATGATTTCAATGATGGATTTGGTAATAAGTCTGTTTGAAGGATCAGTATACTGATAAGTATGTAGATACATTTCTGTTATTTCACTATCCGGTAACGCTTTAGATTACAACCCGTAACGTACTGCGTAAGTAAACAGAATTTACAGTGTAACTTTTTTTTTAAATTATAGTGTACCCATTCAGTACCTCCGTGTAGGTCAGGGATGGGCAACTTCAGTCCTGGAGGGCCACTGTCCTGCAGAGTTTAGCTCCAACCCTAATCAAACACACCAGCCTGTAGCTTTCTAGTGATCTTGAACAGTGGTTCTCAACCCTGTCCTGGGGACCCCCAACCACAGCATATTTTGTATGTCTCCCTCATTTAACACACCTGATTCAACTCATCAGCTTATTAGTAGAATCTGCAAGACTTGAAATGGGTGTGGCCAATGAGAGACACATACAAAATGAGTGGTGGCTGGGGGTCCCCAGGACAAGTTTGAGAACCATGACAGAGGACTGACATAACTGCCCCCTCCGGAAGGCACGTCCCACGCCATAACAGTACCACCGGGGAGGGGGGGTGGGCGCCCTGGATGGAACAGACAGTTCGGGGCACCATGGCGGATCAGGGATCTCAGGAGGCCATGGCGGATCAGGGAGCTCAGGAGGCCATGGCAGGTGGTCTACGGTCCCCTCGGCCCGGCCACTACAGCCGGATTTCTACTACACTACACTTTAATTTACAGCCCGCAAATTTTGTATTTACCCTCTAAATATATGGAACAAAGAGGTAACTGTCACGGATTGGCCAGGCCCTACGCTCCACCAATCACAACGATCCACATCACCCGAGTACTAATCACACTCACCTGCACCCTATCACATCAGCCATCAACTCCAGTATATAAGCCATCACGACAGTCTCTCACATTGTCCGATCTCGTAACCACGAAGTGGACTCTACTCCCCACGACCTACGTGTTGAGTATATACATCACTGACTTACCTCTGTGTGCCTTACCTCCTGTCTCTACTCCTTGTGTCCTCCTCTCCTCCCAGATCACCGCATTCAGTCTTGCTCCACAGATTCCTCCACAGCCATTGCCACTCCTCCTCCACGCGAACCAGAGACCAGTGACCCTCCAGAACCCATGCAAGCAGACTCAACCTGCCTTTCACCACAAGAGAGACAGAAACGGATCACCCAAGGTTTATGACTATACTGTGGCGCTAATGGGCACAAGATCCTGGAGTGCCCTCTTTGTCCCCCCCGGACTTTGGTGAGTACCATCTGTCCTCCATTCACCAAACTAAACCCTCTTTCCACACGTGCTCAGCTTACTGCCGAATCCTTTGTGATTACAGTTACCGTCCTCCTCGACTCCGGCTCTGCTGGAAACTTCATCTCTGGAGACCTTATCCAGCAGCTCAGGCTTCTGACCTCGGTCACGGAAACAGCTTACGAGGTCCAATCCATAACTGGCAAACCCCTAACACGACGTCACGTCCGCCACAGTGTGGGACCCTTTACGATTACGCATCGGGCAGTTACATCAGGAGGAACTCCATTTGCTGGTTCTGGAGGGTTCCACTGTGGATATCATCCTTGGCCGCCCCTGGCTGGTACAGCATAATCCCCACCCATCCTGGAGAACAGGAGAAGTCCTAAAGTGGGGCGAGAGCTGTTTTCCTCACTGTTTCCCCAGGTTACCAAGGCCTTCCCTCAAGGATCCTATCCAACTTCCCATTCATACCACCTCCATAGAGAGCCCGGTAGAGAAGCTATCCATCGATATCCCATCCTGTTATGCCCACTTTAGTGACGTCTTCTGTCCCAAGAAAGCTGCCCAGCTACCACCGCATCGGCCGTGGGACTGCGCGATCGATCTCATACCGGGTGAGCCAGTACCGCATGGGAGGATCTATCCACTTTCACCCCCCGAACAGAAGGCCATGGAGGAGTATATTGAGGAGTTTTTACCGACGGTTTATATCCAACTACAGCACCATCACCAGCCCACTCACTGACCTACTCAAAGGAAACACCAAATCACTCACCTGGAATCCTAGTGCCCTAAAAGCCTTTGACAAACTCAAACACGCCTTCACCAGCACTCCACTCCTCGTTCACCCCAATCCCAAGTTGCCTTTTGTTGTAGAGGTTGATGCTTCCACGACAGGCGTCGGAGCCATACTATCGCAGCAGCAGGGGACGCCTCCCAAACTCCATCCATGCGCCTACTTCTCCCGAAAACTAATTATGACATCGGGAACTCTTGGCCATCAAACTTGCCTTGGAAGAGTGGAGGCACTGGTTGGAGGGGGCTGCACACCCCTTCTTAGTGTTGACAGACCATAAGAATCTACAGTATCTCCGCGAAGCCAAGCGGTTAAACCCCAGACAAGCCAGGTGGGCGCTATTCTTCACCCGATTCCAATTCAAAATCTCCTATCGTCCTGGCTCTAAGAATGTAAAGACGGACGCCCTGTCCCGCATCCATAACCCCGAAGACAATAATGAAAAACCGACGAAGATTTTACCCACCGAGATCATCACCAGTCCCATTCAATGGACCTCTCCACCAGTCGCCTCTACCACTCCACCTGCCAATCCGCCGGGCTGCCCCCCAGATCACCAGTATGTCCCAAGAACCCAACGCATCCCGCTCATCCGTACCACCCATACCTCCCTTAGTACTGGCCACCCAGGGGCCAACGCTACTCTCTCGCTGCTACAAGATCACTTCTGGTGGCCTAATATGGCTAGGGATGTGAGAAGGTTCGTCCAGGGCTGCCCTGACTGCGCCATCTCCAAAAGCTCCCGTCATCTCCCCACTGGTAAATTACTTCCACTACCCATACCTCACCGCCCTTGGTCACACCTAGAGTGGATTTCATCACGGATCTACCAGCCTCTGATGGTAATACATGTATCTTCGTCATCATAGACCGATTTTCTAAGTTTTGTCATCTTATACCCCTCAAAGGCCTTCCCACAGCACTACAAATGGCAGAACTCCTGTTCAACCATATCTTCCGTTATTATGGTATACCTGAGGACATTGTATCGGACAGAGGACCACAATTCATCTCTCGTGTTTGGAAGGCCTTCTTCTCCCTCCTGGGTGTGACCGTAAGCCTATCTTTTGGCTACCAGGCCGAACGCAAGTTCCAGAAAGTGGGACGCTTCCTAAGAACCTTCTGCCATGGTCGCCAGGACTCTTGGAACAAGTTCCTAGGCTGGGCTGAGTACGCCCAAAACTCACTACGTCAGAGCTCCACTGGACTCACTCTCTTCCAGTGCGAACTCGGTTTCCAGCCTCCCCTGTTCCCTTGGTCAGGAGAGCCATCTGAAGTCCCCGCCATCGACTACTGGTTCCGAGAGAGCGAGAGAGTCTGGGACACCGCACACCACCAACTCCAGCAGGCAGTGCGCAGACAAAGGATGGCAGCAGACCTCCGAAGATCCACCAATCCCGAATACCAACCCGGGCAAAAGGTCTGGCTTTCCACAAGGGACATCAAGCTGCGCCTGCCTAGCCGGAAACTTAGTCCCAGATTCGTTGGCCCCTTCACTATCCTGGAACGAATCAACCCCGTCACGTATAAACTACAGTTGCCTCCACACTACAAAATTCACCCCACCTTCCATGTGTCCCTACTCAAACCCTTCTCTCCTCCTGTTTCTCCAGGGCCTGACCAAACTGAAGAACCCCCTCTCCCGCTCATCTTAGATGAAGGAGCAGTATACCGAGTCAAGGAGATACTGGAATCCTGGCGCCGTGGTGGTTAACTGGAATACCTCGTGGACTGGGAGGGTTACGGTCCTGAGGAACACTCATGGGTGCCTAGAGATGACATTCTGGACCCGACACTCCTCGAAGAATTCCACTCGGCACACCCCGATTGCCCAGCACCCCGAGGCCGGGGTAGACCACCACGATGCCGAGGGCGGCCCTCAGGAGCAGGCTGTGGAGAGGGGGGTACTGTCACGGATTGGCCAGGCCCTACGCTCCACCAATCACAACGATCCACATCACCCGAGTACTAATCACACTCACCTGCACCCTATCACATCAGCCATCAACTCCAGTATATAAGCCATCACGACAGTCTCTCACATTGTCCGATCTCGTAACCACGAAGTGGACTCTACTCCCCACGACCTACGTGTTGAGTATATACATCACTGACTTACCTCTGTGTGCCTTACCTCCTGTCTCTACTCCTTGTGTCCTCCTCTCCTCCCAGATCATCTTTCTTGGCAATCCGTGTGTCTCCGAAGATTCCCTCCTCTCATCGTTACCGCTACCCTGTGGAATAAAGCAGCATTACTATTGATCTCCTCACTCATCGGAACTCGCTAGTGAATTCTATCACTTACCTCCTGACGTTGATCCATCACTCCAGCCACCTTCTACTATTTAATAAATACTCACGTACAGCCACTTATCTTTGTGTCCGGCCCTATCTGTTACAGTAACAAAGCACCACTTTAATTTACAGCCCGCAAATGTTGTATATATCCTGTAACCACATGGAATAAGGGGGGAACAAGCACCACTTTAATTCACAGCCCGCAAATTTTGTATTTACCCTGTAACTACATGGAACAAAGAGGCAACAAAGCACCACTTTAATTTACAGCCCACAAATGTTGTATTTACCCTGTAACTATGTGGAACAGGAAGGTAACAAAGCACCACTTTAATTTACAGCCCACAAATATTGTATTTACCCTGTAACTACATGGAACAAGGAGATAACAAAGCACTACTTTAATTTACAGTCCGCAAATATTGTATTTACCCTGTAACTACATGGAATAATGGGGGAAACAAGCACCACTTTAATTTACAGCCCGTAAATGTTGTATTTACACTGTAACTACATGTAATAAGGGAGGAACAAGTTGGGCTTAAACACAGAACAAGTGTATATTTGCACGGTAATTACAGAGAAAAACATTGCACTAGTTTTAATTTAATTGTTTAATGGCCAAATTAAACCCTCTTTTTTCTTTGCTATAAAAGCATCACAGTATACATCCACTGAAATACAAATGTTGTATCATGTATTTTTATCTGTGAACAGCTGTAAAGAGGTAAGCTTGTTTTAAGCTCCACTGAACCTTGATGGTGTATCATGCAAAGTTATTTGGTGATAGTGGTATTGGGAAGTTGCTGGTGTGAAGTTGCTGAGATTAATGAATAAGCTTTCATAAGGTAAACTGACTTGTGAATTATAAAGCTGAAACTCATTAACTCATTTCACTAGATGCCCAGTTTTGTTGTTCAGTAATCTCCACCATGTTTCCTTTAATAATTGAATGGTTAAAAATACCTTGGCCTATAATAAAATACCAGTATAAAATTATAAAAAGAATATCGTCTTTCTAAATCACTCTCAAATTTAAGATTATTGTTTAGGCAATACATACCACGTAATATTAAAATAGGCACCCCTTAGTTTCAAAATACTTACAGTATAAATGATTCGTAATTTTACAGGTTGTTACTCCTTTATTCCCCAAATGTTGCCATATTATTCCCCTATACCTACATGGAGGTACACTATAATTACAAAAAAGTTACGCTGTAACTTCAGTTTACTTACGCAGTTCTTTGCAGGTTGCATATCTCGTTGTTACCCCCTTATTACCCAAACGTAACAAATTGTTCCCTTATACCTACACGTACATTCTTTATAGGTACACTATATAATTACAGAAACATACACTGTAAATTCAGTATACTTACACAGTTCTTTGTGGTTTGTAATCTAAAGCGTTACCCACTATGCTAATACCATGTATTTGTATTTCTTTAAAGCATTCTTCACTTTGGTTACCACTAATGGATAAATTATCCCTCTGTAGGGATTGTGTTTTCCAATGGTGAAAACTGGAAGGAAATGAGACACTTTACTCTGGCAAACCTGCGAGACTTTGGAATGGGCAAGAAAAGAAGTGAAGACATTATCATTGAAAAAATGCAATATTTAAAAGAGGAATTTGAGAAGTTTGAAGGTAAAAATGTGAACCAAGGACAATATTTAAAAGATATTGGCCCCTAATTAGAGTCTCTCCTCACAGGAAAACCATTCAGCCTGTGAACCTCGCAGTTTCAAACACTGTTGCAATGATTGTCTACAGTTACAGATTTGAGTACAACAACACTAAGTTACCTCACATGGTCAGACGAGCTAATCAGACCTTGATGATAATTGGTTCTGCTTCAGTTCAGGTAAAGAGACATTTGTGTATGCAATTCCCAAATAATTCATAAACTGCGCATGTATTAAGATATTAATACTAACTTCTTTTTTTCGTTTCCATTTCTATCACTTTTTTTATGAATGTTTTTTTTTATATATATACAGTTAGGTCCATATATTTAGACACGGACACAATTTTGGCTCTGTATGCCACCACAATAGAATTAAAATGAAACAATCAAGATAAAATTGAAGTGCAGACTTTAAGCTGTAATTCAAGGGGTTAAACAAAAATATAACATAGACTAGTAACACTTTACAATAATGTTCCATTAGTTAATGTTAATGTATTAACTAACATGAACAAACACTGAACAATACATGTTTACAGTATTTATTAATCTTTCTTAATATTTGTTAATGGGAATACAGTTGTTCACAGTTAGTTCATGCTAATTCAGGGTGCGTTAACTAATGTTAATGAGCACAACTGTTCATTTTAATAATGCATTAGTAAATGTTGAAATTAACATTAACTAAGATTAATAAATGCTGAAGAAATATTGATCATTATTAGTTCATGTTAACTAAAGTAGCTAACTAATGAATCTATGTATACTTTTATAGAAACAATTAAAATTGTGCTGCATAAGTGAAATGACAATATATTTAAATAAATATATACATACATATAAAAAATAAATCACAATAAAAAATATTGCATTCTCTGACTTTAGCCAGACCTTCTTGATGAAGTATCCGTTAAATCACAGGTGGTCTTACAAGGTAGATTTGCGGGAAATATGTTGGCAAGACTTTGTGTTTCATGGATCACAGCAGCTGTGTAGGGCAAATTCTTCATGTCTTCTACCACTGGCTGATGTCCACCGATCACTCATTCAATCTCCTCCTGAACCTTGGCCTTTGGTCAAAATTCACATTAAGCAATTACATAGCATTGTTGATTAACTTTTTATGTAAAATTATAGATGCACCTTCAGCCCCTTTAATCATGATAATATTCACAATATAACAAAGCATAATATAAAATATACCATCCCAAAGCGGCACAAAATCACTTTCACAGACTTTTACATTAAATGTTCCCTCCTGGTGGAATGACCTGCCCAATTGAATTCGAGCAGCCAAGTCCTTAGCCATCTTCAAGAATTGGCTAAAAACACATCTCTTCCACCTTTATTTGACCCTCTAACTCTAGCACACTAGCTTCTCTATTCTTTTTGTATTCTATCTGTTTGTTTTCTTTTTATTTGTTCTAACACCAGCTTGCTCTATTCTTTTATTCTATTCTATCTGTTTTATTTTTATTTATTATATAATAAAAAAATAAAACTCTTGCTACATGCACAGTGTTTTTAGGCTAACTGAGACTTGTTATAGCACTTGCATATCATTGCTCTTTTGTTGCTTCCTTTGTCGTCATTTGTAAGTCGCTTTGGATAAAAAGTAAATGTAAATGTCAAATAAAATGTTTAAAAAATATTTTAAGAAAATGTAATCAAGTGTCATATCCTTCTACTAGAAGGACATCCTATATCTGCTAGAACATTAATGCTTTTTCTTAAACATGACATGTATCTGTTTATATGCTTGCATTAACATTGCCAAATGTGTGTGTATATATATATATATATATATATATATATATATGAAGCGCTTTACTGCAGCGTAACTCAACCAAATGCTTTTTATACGAGATAAATAATATACACACGATATATATAAACCGGCTGAAATGTTTTGAAATTACTTGTACCCTGCCTGATCGAAAAAATCCAGCCTTTCACTCTGCCTGTGTCAGTTTGAGTCTTGCTAAAGATTTAAATCCATGCCGCCAAGATGCTTCTGTCGGTCATGCATGGAAAGTGAAACTTACAACTAGGTGTGGTAGGATTTATTCACGCCAGTGTTAATTTCGTCGACGAAGACGAAAAATATTCGTCAACGAACCTTTTTTCTGTGACTAAGACGAGATGTTGACGAGCTAAAATTAATATCTGATGATAAAAACTATGACGAAATTTATGCCGCGTCTTCATTAACAAGACGAGACGGGACTAAAATGTTATTTGAGGACTACCGGACATTCAAAATACATCCTATAGGCTAAGTTAACTGTATTGTCTTTCAAAATGTGCGTCTCTGTCATTGGATTACAATGGGATGAGGGGCGTTTATATCTAGTCTCAGTATGGCAGCCGCAGCGGAGGGATAGGCTCAGTACCGTTTCTAGGCATAGGCGAGCTAGGCGGTCGCCTAGGGCGCCGCCAGCTGAAGGGGGCCAATGAGCGCAGGTACTGGCACTACATTTTAGCAGGGTTGTGATAAAGAGTGGCACGGTCACCCTGAAATATGACTGCTGACCCCACTGGATCCCCAACATCATTGGGCTAGAGTACTGTCAATCTGACGATGCCTGTATGCCATTGGATCAGAGCGCTCTCAGTTGTTGCCTGATTGTTGCATGCTTGCATTTGGAGCGCTCATCAACGCCATTAGATCAATGGGCTCTGTTAGTGCTTTGGCAAGGTAACGCTTTTTTTCCCGCCATGCAATAAAGCTAAGTTAAAAGGCCAATTTAAAATATTGGTACAGTAAATAAAGTGCACAAAATCAGTATCTTGTTTAGGCAGTATTTGTGGCAGTTGATGAATCGGGGTGCGAGATTTGTCCAAAAGGTGTGCGTTTTGCCAATGCGCAAGGATCAGCGTGTCATGTAATATTCCCATATTTAACAGCCAATTAAAAAATATTGGTATAGTAAAATTCACCAATTCACAAGATCAATACATCCTTTATTAAACCGCTTTGTGGAGCTTAATACATCCTTATGGAGGTGTTGAAATGCTGATCAATTCATTCAATTCTAACACAGCACTTAATGGGAGAAGCATCATACACATAGAGGGCAGAGCGTCACGTTATTTAAAGGGGAAGTTCACGCGTAAATGAGTAGCAAAGGGTTAAGTAGCTGCATTGATTACTTTTATGCCACTGATCAGGCTTTTATATGTAGTTTGGGGCAACAAAGGGTTTTATAGGTTTGACTGAAATAATAATGCAATAACTGACACTTTAAATCAATGTTTCAAGCAACAAGAACAAAACAATTGAGCAAAAAACAGATAAAGACAAAATGTAGCCATTTATAGTATCTAAACATGTATCCAAATCCAAATGTAATAAAATTAATTTATGTGTAAATTATGTGCAATGTCTTAGCTACTAGGGATTGTTACATAGGGCTATATAGACATCTAGTGGCAACACAATGATATTACAGATAATAAATTGTGCAAAATGTTAATCTTATGTCAAATTACAAATAATGCATTCAGATTTGTGGAACTCTATCTGCACAAATCAGTGTCGTTACTATGACAACCAGTTTGAATGTAACAAGAAACTGGTGTCTGAAAAGAATATATATTAAAAAATTTATAAAAAAAGAATATATATATATAATTGGGGGGGGGGGTACCAAACGCCAACTAGCGATCTGAAACAATGGCCTCAGCACCTGAAGGGTTTTTTTTTTAGGGATAGAGTGACCAGACGTCCCGTTTTTCCCGGGAGTCACAGTTCGTTATCGATAAACTTAAAGTTAGTGACGGCGGGATAGGCGGAATCGCGCTGATAGAAGTGCTCTCTCTCGCGCACGCTCCACTTCTTCAGTTCTCATACAGCGCGCGATCAGTTCTCGGTGCTCAAATACACACACAGCAGTTAAAATGTCTATTGTGTAGAGTCAGAGTATCTCACGTAAATACAGTCGGTTATAGCTTAAGTGAGCGTAAACAGGTGGGTGAAAACTGAATGCGTGTCAGTATTACATGCATGCCTTCCGTCTTAAAGGGGCAGCATTCCTATCCGTGTCATAAATGTTAACCAACAAAAGATGTTAAATAAATGTATAATTAAGTAAAGCTACTGTATCTGAAAAATGAGTTTAATTTGTATCTCTACCAAAAAATGAAAATGTATTCCAGTTTTTCCAAATTCAATCCTTGATTCAAATTTCTCATAAGCTTAATTGATTTGGTCTAAAGAGAGAAGAATTGATGCCTATTTTTGTTTGAATACTACATATAAAATAGCTACCAAAATAAATGTTGTTAACGGGACTTTGACTAAAAGTAATGACTAAAAGTTGACAAAAATACAATGAATTTTCGTCGACTAAAACTAGACTAAAACTATGAAAGACTCAAATGACTAAAATGTGACTAAGACTATTAAGCATTTTCATCTCAAGATAAAGACTAAGACTAAATCAAAAATGCCTGCCAAAATTAACACTGATTCACGCATGTTAAAATATTTATTTAAAGCTTCTTTCTTTTCAGATTCTTATTTACAGCATTATTATAATAAGCTGTATATTAACTTATTCTGAGAAAACCGGTAGTTCTATGTGAAATCAGACATTTGAGCACCCCCATATAACCAAAATGGCATGATCATAACCCCCCTGCCAATATTTGACTGTGAGATTGGGAGTCGAATCAGGCTCCTCCTATCGAATCATGGAATCGTCGACTATTCGGGGTCACCTCTAATATATACAGGTGCTGGTCATATAATTAGAATATCATCAAAAAGCTGATTTATTTCACTAATTCCATTCAAAAAGTGAGACTTGTATATTATATTCATTCATTACACACAGACTGATATATTTCAAATGTTTATTTCTTTTAATTTTGATGATTAGAGCTTACAGCTCATGAAAGTCAAAAATCAGTATCTCAAAATATTAGAATATTACTTAAGACCAATACAAAGAAAGTATTTTTAGAAATTTTGGCCAACTGAAAAGTATGAAAATGAAAAGTATGAGCATGTACAGCACTCAATACTTAGTTGGGGCTCCTTTTGCCTGAATTACTGCAGCAATGCGGCGTGGCATGGAGTTGATCAGTCTGTGGCACTGCTCAGGTGTTATGAGAGCCCAGGTTGTTTTGATAGTGGCCTTCAGCTCATCTGCATTGTTGGGTCTGGTGTCTCTCATCTTTCTCTTGACAATACCCCATAGATTCTCTATGGGGTTCAGGTCAGGCGAGTTTGCTGGCCAATCAAGCACAGTAACACTATGGTCATTGAACCAGCTTTTGGTACCTTTGGCAGTGTGTGCAGGTGCCAAGTCCTGCTGGAAAATGAAATCAGCATCTCCATAAAGCTTGTCAACAGAAGGAAGCATGAAGTGCTCTAAAATATCCTGGTAGATGGCTGCGTTGACTGTGGACATCAGAAAACACAGTGGACCAACACCAGCAGATGACATGGCAGCCCAAATCATCACTGACTGTGAAAACTTCACACTGGACTTCAAGCAACATGGATTCTGTGCCTCTCCACTCTTCCTTCAGACTCTGGGACCTTGATTTCCAAATGAAATGTAAAATTTACTTTAATCTGAAAAGAGGACTTTGGACCACTGAGCAACAGTCCAGTTCTTTTTCTCCACAGCCCAGGTAAGATGCTTCTGACGTTGTCTCTGGTTCAGAAATGGCTTGGTAGCCCTTTTCCTGAAGACGTCTGAGCGTGGTGACTCTTGATGCACTGACTCCAGCTTCAGTTCACTCCTTGTGAAGCTCTCCCAAGTGTTTGAATCGGTTTTGCTTGACTGTATTCTCAAGCTTGCGGTCATCCCTGTTGCTTGTGCACCTTTTCCTACCCAAATTCTTCCTTCCAGTCAACTTTGCATTTAATATGCTTTGATACAGCACTCTGTAAACAGCCACACCTTTCAGTAATGACCTTCTAGTATCCTCACAATTATATTCCTTCCTAGAGAAAAATGATATCTGTGAGGAATTCCAGTCAGGATTTAGATCGTATCATAGTACTGAGACTGCTCTCATTAGAGCTACAAATGACCTGCTTCTATCATCTGATCGTGGTTGTATCTCTTTATTAGTTCTACTGGATCTTAGCGCTGCGTTCGACACTATCGACCACAACATTCTTTTGATTAGACTACAAAACTTTGTTGGCATTAGTGGAAGTGCCTTAGCATGGTTCAAATCGTACTTATCTGACCGCCATCAGTTCGTAGCAGTGAATGAAGAGGTATCATATCGATCACAAGTGCAGTATGGAGTACCTCAAGGCTCAGTACTAGGGCCGTTACTTTTCACGCTTTACATGTTACCCTTGGGAGATATTATCAGGAGACATGGTGTTAGCTTTCACTGTTATGCTGATGATACTCAGCTCTATATTTCTTCGCGCCCGGTGAAACACACCAAATTGAGAAACTAACGGAATGCATAGTCGATATAAAAACTGGATGACGAGTAATTTTTACTGCTGAATTCTGAAAAACAGAGGTGTTAATTATCGGACCTAAAACCCCACATGTAATAACCTAGAACATTATCTAACACTTGACGGCTGCTCTGTCAATTCTTCTTCATCAGTCAGGAACCTAGGTGTGCTGCTCGATAGCAATCTGTCATTTGAAAGCCATGTTTCTAGCATCTGTAAAACTGCATTTTTTCATCTCAAAAGCATATCTAAATTGCGACCAATGCTCTCAACGTCAAATGCAGAAATGTTAATTCATGCCTTTATGACCTCAAGGTTAGACTATTGTAATGCTTTATTGGGTGGTTGTTCTGCACGCTTGATCAACAAACTACAGTTAGTCCAAAATGCAGCAGCTAGAGTCCTTACTAGAACCAGGAAATATGACCACATTAGCCCGGTTCTGTCAACTCTGCACTGGCTCCCTATCAAGCATCGGATAGATTTTAAAATCTTGTTAAAGGAACACTCCACTTTTTTGGAAATAGGCTCATTCTCCAACTCCCCCAGAGTTAATAAGTTGAGTTTTACCGTTTTTGAATCCATTCAGCCGATCTCCGGGTCTGGCGATAGCACTTTTAGCATAGCTTAGCATAGATCATTGAATCCTATTAGACCAGTAGCATCGCGTTCAAAAATGACCAAAGAGTTTCGATAGTTTTCCTATTGATAACTTGACTCTTCTGTAGTTATATCGTGTACTAAGACCGGCGGAAAATGAAAAGTTGCGATTTTCTAGTCCGATTTTGCTAGGAACTATACTCTCATTCCGGCGTAATAATCAAGGAACTTTGCTGCGTAACATGGCGCGGCAGGCGCAGTGATAGCGGCGCCTGAAAGTAGTCCCCAGCCAGGTACCTGGTTATAATATAGCTGGGGACTACTTTCAGGCGCTGCGTATCACTGCGCCTGCTGCCGTCAAAGTTCCTTGATTATTACGCCGGACTGGGAGTATAGTTCCTCATCATATCGGCCTAGAAAATCGCAACTTTTCATTTTCCGCCAGTCTTAGTACACGATATAACTACAGAAGAGTAAAGTTTTAAATAGGAAAACTATCGAAACTCTTTGGTCATTTTTGAACGCGATGCTACTGGTCTAATCGGATTCAATGATCTATGCTAAGCTATGCTAAAAGTGCTATCGCCAGACCCGGAGATCGGCTGAATGGATTCAAAAACGGTAAAACTCAACTTATTAACTCTGGGGGAGTTGGAGAATGAGCCTATTTCCAAAAAAAGTGGAGTGTTCCTTTAATTACTTATAAAGCCCTGAATGGTTTAGCTCCTCAGTACTTGAGCGAGCTCTTATCGCATTATAGTCCTCCACGTCCGCTGCGTTCTCAAAACTCCGGCCATTTGATAATACCTAGAATATCAAAATCGACTGCGGGCGGCAGATCCTATTCCTATTTAGCACCCAAACTCTGGAACAGTCTACCTAACACTGTTCGGGAGGCAGACACACTCTGTCAGTTTAAATCTAGATTAAAGACCCATCTCTTTAGCCTGGCTTACACATAACACATTAATACGCTTTTATTATTCAAATCCGTTAAAGGATTGTTAGGCTGCATTAATTAGATCAACCGGAACCGGGAACACTCCCCATAACACACGATGTACTCGTTACATCGTAAGTTGAATGGCATCTACGCTAATATTTGTCTGTTTCTTTCCTAGTCTGTTTCTCAGTCCGTATCCGATCAGATGGTGGATCAGCACCAAGAGATGATGTCTACAGCCCTGATCGTCAGCGGAGACAAGGACACCCAGATGACCCCCAGAGATATATCCCCAAATATATCAACCAAAAATAACAAAATAACTAAAATATAATAAAATACCTAACTACATAATACTACTATTGTTAGAAATTGCAACAAAATTAAAATAGAAATATAAACTTTTGAACTGTGGGTTTCGTCTGGTCAGAGGAGAACTGGCCCCCCGACTGAGCCTGGTTTCTCCCAAGGTTTTTTTTCTCCATTCTGTCACAGAGGGAGTTTTGGTTCCTTGCCGCTGTCGCCTCTGGCTTGCTCAGTAGGGGATACTTAATTTCTAGCGATTATCGCCGATCTGATTGCACAGATACTATTTAAACTAAACTGAGCTAGACAATGACATCTCTGAATTCAATAATGAAATGCCTTTAACTGAAAATTGAGTGTTTAATCTTATCATTATACATTACTGACACTCTATCCTCCAATTTGATACTGTTAAGTGCTTTGACACAATCTGTATTGTAAAAGCGCTATATAAATAAAGGTGACTGGACTTGACTTGTGTGACTTACCCTCTTTGTGGAGGGTGTCAATGTTCGTCTTCTGGATCATTGCCAAGTCAGCAGTCTTCCCCATTATTGTGGTTTCAAAGAACAAGAGATACCCAGAATTTATACTGTAGGGATGGTCATTTATTCAAACTCAAATGTAAATATTCTAATATTTTGAGATACTGATTTTTGACTTTCATGAGCTGTAAGCTCTAATCATCAAAATTAAAAGAAATAAACATTTGAAATATATCAGTCTGTGTGTAATGAATGAATATAATTTACAAGAAATAAATCAACTTTTTGATGATATTCTAATTATATGACCAGCACCTGTATATATATATATATTGTGACGAGCGTCCCGATTACTCATCAGCGTCGTCCTGGAAACGGATCAGGATCACCTGCACTCCCTCATTACCGGCCGCTCAGTCACAGCTGAGACTCATCAGCAGCCGCCACTTAAAGCCACGCTGAACCATGCCACAAGTGAGTTCACTCTCCATGAGCCAAGAGCTAATGCCTTTCTCTGGTTGTTCCCTCAGACAGCAGCTTGTGACCGAGTGGCACCCACTTGAGCACAGGATTTTGCACCGAGCACGAACCCACGAGCAAGGAAGAGGACGAGAGACGGCACGCACGGCACAGAGGCACCATTGCACTTGACACTGTTGTGAACTTTTATCTTCTACGAAGCAGAGACCAGGAGACGTTGGGATATCTTTCATCCAGAAGTTACTCTTTATTGAGAACTCGCTGCGCGTCGCTGTAGTCATCCAAGTCTAAACTAAAGCAGTGATACATTGTAGTTTTAAATACATTTTAGGGGGCAGTGCTTAGGAATGGAGACCAAGCACCTGGGTGACAACTTTAAACAAAGCATGCAAATGAGAAAGACAGACCCAATCAACAACACTCGATTGCATTGATAATCCAATCAGTCTAACGATTCATGTCTGGGCCAGGGGGCTCCGAAAGCCATTTGCAGAACAAAAGATTCGAGTCTGGCTCATTTGGCTCATTTCACTTACAATAGGAGAACAGGAACTGGCAGGGACCTCTTGCATCTGATGTAGTGATCTGACTCATGTCACCATTTTTCACCTTAAATGCTAAATACAAGGTATATAACTTCTTCAGTTTGTACACTATTACATTGGAATCTAAATTAAACATTTAAATAAATTTGTAATCCCACAATTCCCCCTTTGAGAGTTCTAATAACTCTCACAAAATACAAATTTAGACACTTAAAAAGTTTATTCTTGTAACTTGTGATCGTTACAGGCTCATAGCACTTGTTCTGTGTTGATTGTCTGTAATTGCATGCTGACACAGAAACAAAACATGCAATTATGGTCCGTGAAGTTCTTACGGTAATAATCTTTTCTGGTTGAACTGTCATTTCCTCGTGAGAGGCGGAAGTCATTTGCTGAACGAAACACTTGATACTGTGGATGCATAGATAGTACACCAGTAGGAGAAACAACAGCAGAATTGCTATGTCCTTGATCCACAGCCAGGGTTTACCTAACAAGTCTCCGAACCATGAAGAATTATCTTCAGTCATCTGGTGTAATTTTACTGAAAGATCAAGGATGTCTTGTTGGATATTGTTCAAGTTCTTGGTTGGATCCATTAAACCGGTGCAGCATTCAGGGCCGATAATGGTACAGGCTCCCCCTTGTGTTGCAAGAATATAATCCAAGGCCACTCTGTTCTGTAAGATCATCATCTTGTGTGAAGCGAGAGTGTCCGTGATATTGCCCAGGGCCAAAACCGTATCATTGGCCAATTTCTGTACAGAATCCGACAGGCTTCTGACTTGATCGAGAGCCTGCATGACGCCATACGATGGGATTAATGCTCCAAGAGTTCTTGACCACCACGTTTGTACACAAGTGAGTCCTGGAATGCAGCCATCTTTGTTGGTAGAAGCTGAATTTTGTAGATGTGGAGAATTTGAGGTGGAGTGTGTATTTTCTCTGATAGCTGGTAGAACATAAACCAGGGTGCACCTGCCGTTGAATTGGCTGGGTAGGATGCTGTAGACAGAAGTTCCACATAACCATAAAGTGCCAGTCGGTGGAGGAATCATGCACAACTGATTTATGGCAAAAGTTTCGTAGGGATGGGTTCCCGTAGAGACAGTCTTTTAAGTCATTCTCCTCTTCGTAACTGATGTAGTAACGTACACATTGAATTCGGTTCTTCTTTAATCACAAAGCTGCAACGTTCACGAGGAATTTCACCCAGTGTAGTCGATGCTGGAGCATAATTTTCCATGCACCAATAGAACATCCTTGGCATGAGTAGATCTGTCATGATGGGAGTAGCTGAAGTTAGGTTGCAGGATGGTAGTCCAGCAATGCAACACGTAGAAGGTGGAGGAATTGTTATGTTGTGACATGTATCCTTGTTGTATAATCCACTGGTATGATGATCGAATAAGGTACACGTATCACATTTGGAGATAGGGTGTGCCACCCATGGGATTCCTGCTCCTACTGAAGGTGCGTGTGGCATGCAAACGTTCTTTCCAGCAAACAAGGCATTTCTTGACATATTCATTAGCTCTAAGAATATGTTGTTTCTGGGGTCTACACTTAGCGTGATATCCATGATGGTTAATAATACGACAATCTTGTTCATGTTGATGATGACTGAAGTTCCCGTATGTGATTCTCTGCGTTGTGTATTTTTTTATTTTTCTTTGTTCTGTCTTCTGTGACAGTTGGCTCGGCAGTGGGTCTTGTTGTCTTTAGAGGTTGTGGCTTCATACGCAGGTGAGGGGTCGGCACGTATGGGTCTCAGGACAGCCATCATGTGGTATCTGCACAGAGGAAGAAAGAAAACAAAAATAGAGCAGTATTTGTTCTAAAGACTGCAAACATTAGGGTTGTATCCTCTGTTCAATCTCGTCTGCTATTGTTGTTCCTTCTTTCCCTATTTCTTAATTCCTGTGACACCTAAAGAACAGTGAGGTGAGGGTGGACTAGTGGATGGGGAAGGCCTATGAGGGATGTTCACCGCAGGGTTGGCCCCAAGCCTGTTGCTCTGGTTCTTCCCTGGGCTCCTCACTGGTCCATGTGTCCTAACCTATCCCTGTAGGTGGAGGAACAACTTTACAGTGTGACACATGAGTCCAAGTTTTCCTTCCTGACACAATACTGCAGCTGCTGTAATCAACATCACTTGATGTGGTCCGTACCACTTAGGCTCTAATGGCTTGTTTCTGAACGACTTTATCATGACCCATTGACCTGGGATGATAGTGTGTCCACCTTCTAGTGGAGTCTGCCAACACGACTCAACTCTCTCTGGCACTCTGTACTGCCTTTGTGAGGTTTTCACAGTAAGCGATCAGGGCATCTGAAGCAATGTGAACATCAGCATTTCTAAGATCAATCACACCTGGCATCTGCATAGGACGCCCAGTAATAATTTCATGAGGGCTCAGTCCTACTGATCTGTTAGGTGACGCTCTCATACTACACAGTACTGCGGGCAGTGCTTCAACCCATGGTACTCCTTCCTGATGCATTTTGCTTAGCCTGGTTTTGATTGTTCTGTTTGATCGTTCAACCTGTCCTGATGCTTGTGGCCTATAGGGACAGTGAAGGTTCCACTTAATCTTCAACATTCTAGACACTTCCTTGACTACCTGTCCTGTGAAGTGGGTACCTTGATCTGAGTCAATGCAATCTGGTAATCCCCATCTGGGAATGAAATCAGTAACAAGACATTTAGCAGTATGTGCATCTGTAGCACGCCCTGTTGGATAAGCTTCTACCCATCTTGAGAATTTGTCTATTACTACCAAAACGTCAGTTTTTCCTTTACAAGGGGGCAATGTTATGTAATCAACTTGCAGGTGACGAAATGGCCCTGGTGGAGCTGGGGTATGTGCTGCTGGTGTGGTGGCTGCTGGTACCTCATTATTTTTCTGACATGTTACACATCTCTTGACTGTTTCAGTGGCTATGTTTCTGAATTTTGGATTCCACCATTGATTTGAGAACCTGTGATTCATCGTTGCTGGACCACTGTGACCCAAATTGTGTATTTGTTGAGCCAAATATGGCAACAGTGATTCGGGAGCAACATACTTTCCCCCTTTGGTCCAGCAGCCGGATGAATCCACAGTGGCTCCTTTGTCTAACCATGTCCATGCTTCATATAGAGGAACGCCTTTATACAGATCAATGATTGATTCCGGAGGTAGAATTGTCTTCTGTGCTGTACTACCTGAACACACTTGTACAGTTGCATAGAAACAAGCCTGTTTAGCCGCTACATCAGCAAGAGCATTACCTTTAGCTTCCGTAGTATTAGTTGTGAGGTGTGCTTTCACTTTGATCACCGCTAATTTCTTTGGGAGTTTCATGGCAAACATTAAATCTTTCACTAATCCAGCATGCTTAATGGGGATCCAGCAGAAGTTAGAAATTGTCTGGTTTGCCAAATAACACCAAAATCATGAATTACCCCAAAAGCATACCTGGAATCTGTGTAGATATTTGCAACTGATCCTGAAGCTAGCGTGCATGCTCTTGTTAAGGCTACTAGTTCTGCAGCTTGAGCTGAAAATGATCTGGAAGACGACCTGAAGCAACTACTTCAGTGGTGGAAGTTACTGCATATCCTGCTCGTCTGTTACCTTCAATAACTTGAGCTGAACCATCAACAAACAACTCCAATTCTGCGTTCTCTATGGGAGTTTCTGCTATTTCACTTGTCGCTGCATATGTAAGCGTAACACAATCATGAGTCATTTCACCTTCACCCTCTAACACAACTTCAGTCATTGCAGACATCATACATGAGGATGGGTTCGTGACTGGTGCACGCTGTATAACAATGTTCGGGGCTGTGAGCGTTGCTAACCAATTTCCCCAACGGGAGGAGGTGACAGAAGTGACTTTTGCTTGATTCATTAGTGCAGACACTGCGTGAGGGCATTTTACATTTACATTCTGACCTAACACCATTCCTGATGAAGCCTGAAGCGCTAGATGAACTGCCTGTACTGCTCTGAGGCATGGGCCCATACCTTGAGCGACTATGTCAAGTTTACCAGAATAGTAATGAATTGGGCGAAGCTGCCCCATGATCTTGCATTAGACATGCAGTCATAAAGCCTAAGTGTTCATGGACATAAAGCACAAAGGGTCTATCAGATTGGGCAATTCCTAATGCTGGTGCTTGACATAGTGCTCTCTTCAAATCATTAAAAGCTTTGATATGAAGTTCTTCCATACAAACAGTATCTGAATCTTTACCATGGCCTTTCAACAAATCATAGAGAGGCTGTGCAATCGAGGCATAGTCTTCAATCCAAGGTCTACAGTAACCTGCTGTTCCTAAAAATGAGCGGAGTGTTTTAATGGTAGTAGGCGGAGGTATGGCTTTGACTGAAGCCGCCGATCCTGTGTAATGGATCTATTTCCTGCACCAATTGTTTGACCCAGAAATGTGACTTGCTTTTTAGCAATTTGAGCTTTGTGAAAGCTGCATTTGTGTCCTTTTTTATGCAAATAGTCCAACAATGCTGTCAATTCAATTTGATGTACCTCGTGGTCTGTTGAGGCAAGCAAAATATCATCGACATATTGAATCATAGTGGACTGTTTGACTGGACATTCTGGGTCACACAAATCACGCCTGACAGCCTGATGATATATGGTTGGGGAGTTTTGAAATCCCTGTGGCAATCGTGTCCACTGGTATTGTTCATAGTCAACTGTGAAAGCTAACCATGACTGGCTGTCAGAGTGCAACGGTACAGAAAAGAATCCATTAGACATATCAATTACTGAAAAAAATCTTACAATCTAATGGTAAGCCATTACAAATTGTAGATGGATCTGCCACTAGGGGGGTGATTTTATCAATATGTTTATTGGCTACTCTGTAGTCTATTGTAAGTCTCCATGTCCCATTTGATTTCTTGATGGGCCATATGGGTGAATTACATGGACTGTTGGTTTTAACTAGCACTCCTTGCTTCAGCAACTTTTCTACAATAGGTTTGATTCCTGTATAGCTTCCTTATTAATCGGATATTGTTTGGTGACCGGAGGTGGATTTCCGTCAATTTAACTGGTTCTACACCTGTTAACAAACCACAATCATCCTTGTCTTTAGCCCAAATTAGATGATTCTGTAAGAAAGCATACTCAGTAGGGATTGCATTATTGGTAGAAACTTGTGCTGAGGAAATTTTATGCTAGCGGATTCTGAGGACACGCCTAACGTTAGATGTACTTGTCTCAGAAGATCCATGCCTAAAATTGCACCTGTATTTAATGGAGCACATAGCAATTTTGTAGTCAGAGTTTTTGGGCCAAATTGTACCTCTATGGGCGGGGTTTCATACAAAACAGAATCTTCACCTATTACGCCAGTTAAACAAAGTTTGGTTTTCTTGTATGGGATGTTTAAAACTTGTGCCAATTTTGTAGGAATTACTGTACACTCTGCACCTGTATCAAGCAAAAATCAATCTCTTTCTCTTTACGCTACCTTTCACAAAAATTATTTTGTCATTGTGATGGATTACAGGGAAAGGTAGCTACCACAGCCCCAACAATTAGTTTTTTCCTGGTCTTGTTGTGCTCTTACAAGAGCCTGTACGAGCTGTCCTAAAGTTTCAGTGGTCACTGGCGGAACTACTTCAGGGTTGTAGGCAGGCTGAGGAGGAGCAGAATTATGCATAGCATTTCTTTTACTATCTTGCAACTTCTTCCTACACTCTTTCTCCCAATGTCCTAATTTTTCACAGTAGTTGCATTTGCCTTCTTTTAGACCATCTCTTGTCTTGTTTTGTTGTGTTAAACGTAGCTGCTGCTACTCTCACTTTTGCCTTGACATCAGCATCTCTTTCCCATGTAGCTAACCTGTCTAGGTTACTTCTGAGAGTTCTGTTAGATCTAAGAATGGTAAAGCTTTTCTGTATTCGGCTACAAGGCCATCTGACCAGATACGAACTAGGGGTCCCTTGTCATCTAGCACACTTTCAGGGTCATCAACAATTCCACTGTAAATTACAGCTGACTGACAAAATCTCTCAGTATATTCACTCACAGTTTCTTCTTTCTTTTGCACACAGGTAGTAATTCTAGACCAATCTATTTTGGGTCCTAAGATATTCTTTAGGATTTTCAAAATACCTTCTCTTAAATCACCTTTACTTGCATGTCGCAGTTCAGAAGTAACAGCAGATTCAAAACTGTTGAATTCAGATTCAGTTAGAATTTGTGACATCAACTGCGTTACCTCTGTTAAAGACATGTCGTAAAGGCGCATTTTACTGATCAATACTCTTCTAAATTCAGAAAAATGTGTGCGTGCTGAGGGTAAGCTCTGAGACAGTCTCTCTATATCTTTAGGTCCTAGTGTTTTGGCAACAGTTTGTACTTGCACAACAGAAGAGTTGAGGGGAACACTTTCAGTTTCCTCAATTCTGAGAGATCTTCTCCGAGCACCACAAACATTGACCGAATTTACAGGCACATCAATTACTGATTGGAGAGCTACATCTCTTTCAAAGAATGCTTGTAAATCAGGGTAAATGCTATCCGCTGGCTAACTTCCACATCAGTTTTTGCTGCAGCTTTGTTGCGGTTCAATTTCTTAGTCAAAGAGGATATTCTAGCTTGAAGCTCATTGTTCTGTTTCTCTAGCTCTGAGTTACGCTGAGATTGTTGTGTAGCTAGTGCTAAACCAAATTCTCTGTGGCAGCAGATAATGCCTTTAACATTGTTCTTGCGAATACATGCTCCTAATACCTTTTTACACTCATCTACAGACCAAGTCTTGTCTGGATGGATCTCATATTTCTGAGTTAGTTTTTTTCTAACTTTCTCAGTGATTATTAGGTTCATTTGTTCCCCTAACAGTGTTTTGAATTCACTATCTGACCACAATGGAGTCGCAAGACCATCCTTTTCTGTTGTTGGAATCAGCCTAGTATTCCTTCTAACCATTTTGTGAGTTTCTTTGTTACCACACAATCAAAAAACACTAAAACTTATCTGATCAACAGAGGGTACACTTGTTAACACAGCTTAACTATTGTTAACTTTGTTACCACACAATCAAAAACACTAAAAACTTCTCTGATCAACAGAGGGTACATTTGTTAACACAGCTTAACTATTGTTAACTTTCCAAATTACCAACACTTCACACTTAACTTCCCTGCCTACAAGAACAGAGGATAAACCAAAATTATTAGCATGAAATGCTAACCTTCTCTGGGAAAAGAGGATAAACCAAATTTTAGCATGTATGCTAACCTTCTCTGCCTGAACAGAGGATAACCAATTCTTCCCTGCCTAAAACAGAGGGTAACACAATATTAGCACGTTATGCTAAATCTTCCCTGCCTGAAAACAGAGGGTAATCTTCATCTCTAAAAGTACATTTTTAGAGGATAATTTAGTTAACCAAACCCTACAGTTGTCTGTTAACTCTTCTCTGACGGCGCAGAGGATAAACAAATTTGTACTGGTCTTAAAGGTTCTTTTGGATTAGAGACAGCACTCACCACAACCTTGGTTGAGAGAAAAATTCAGTCTGGAAATCTTTGTTCAGCTAGAAGTTTTCGCTGGATTCCAAAAGATGCAGTCTGGAAGCAGATCTTTGTTTGAGCTTGAAGTTTTCAATCTGGATTCAGGTGAGGAAGCTGGAACTCTATCCGGGTCACGGCACCATCTGTTGTGAACTTTTATCTTCTACGAAGCAGAGACCAGGAGACGTTGGGATATCTTTCATCCAGAAGTTACTCTTTATTGAGAACTCGCTGTAGTCATCCAAGTCTAAACTAAAGCAGTGATACATTGTAGTTTTAAATACATTTTAGGGGGCAGTGCTTAGGAATGGAGACCAAGCACCTGGGTGACAACTTTAAACAAAGCATGCAAATGAGAAAGACAGACCCAATCAACAACACTCGATTGCATTGATAATCCAATCAGTCTAACGATTCATGTCTGGGCCAGGGCTCCGAAAGCCATTTGCAGAACAAAAGATTCGAGTCTGGCTCATTTGGCTCATTTCACTTACAATAGGAGAACAGGAACTGGCAGGGACCTCTTGCATCTGATGTAGTGATCTGACTCATGTCACCATTTTTCACCTTAAATGCTAAATACAAGGTATATAACTTCTTCAGTTTGTACACTATTACATTGGAATCTAAATTAAACATTTAAATAAATTTGTAATCCCACAACACCCACCTGCTTGTTCACAAATAAATCCACCCTCCGGGGCATTTATTTTTGCACTTCCTTGTCGTGTGATTCTTCACCCCGTGACAAGTGGTGGAGAATGCGGGCATAATAGTGAAGGATCACCGACAAGCGGACTCACTTGCCTGACTGCTCACCGCCGAATTTCCTTTTTTTTTCTCTCTCCACAGAGGTGCGCGCTCCCTCCCCGACTCACACCCCAGACATGGAGGAACTCCTAAAACACCTCACTGAGGTCAGCATCCGCCAACAACAAATCGCCGAACATCTCGCCACTCGGCAGGGCCAGACGGAGCAGGAGCTTGCGACCCTCCGAGCCGCTTACCCACCGGCGCCACCACCAGATGCCCGTGTGCAAGCCGTGAGGCTGCCTCCGAAGATGACTCCGCACGACGATGTCGAAGCGTATCTCCAGACGTTCGAGACGACCGCGACTCTGGAAGGTTGGCCGCCCGTGGACTGGGCCCGGGCGCTGGCACCTCTTTTAACCGGAGAAGCTCAACGAGCCTATTTCAGCCTCCCCGCGTCTACCGCCGACCAGTATGAAGAGGTCAGACGCAAAATCCTAGCCCGGTTGGGCCTTTCAGCCGTCTGTGCAGCGCAACATTTCCATGAGTGGGAATACAAAGCCCGACTGCCAGCCCGGGCCCAGGTCGCCGAACTGACACGACTAGCGCGCCACTGGCTGCTGGAAGAGGCCCCCACAGCGACGCAGGTGATGGAGCGCGTCGTCATTGACCGGTTCCTCCGGGCCCTTCCTCGTTCACACAGACAGGCAGTCGGCATGAGGAACCCGACCTCAACTTTGGAGCTGGTCGAAGCAGTAGAGCTGGCGGATGCTGCCCAACAGCGAGAGGCCGGGGAGAGAGTGCCACCGTTCCCCCGGAGGGTGGGCCAGGAACGACGCGCCGGAGGGCACCCGCGACACCGAGTAGGCCGGCGGCCCCTCCGCCGAGACGAGCCCATGCCCACAGAGCCTCCCACACCCCCCGCTTGGACCTGGCTGGCAGGCTGTATCGTACACCGGGACCTTCCCGATGGGGCACCCGAGGCCAAGGTGAAGGTAAATGGAAGGCCATTCCGGGCCCTACTAGACTCAGGGAGCGCCGTAAGTCTAGTCCAGACGCACGTCTTGGCTCCTCGCACCGAGTGCAAAACGTCTCTGCCCATAACTTGCGTCCACGGCGACACCCGACAGGTCCCCACCCGCCGTGTGACCATCTCCACTGCTTTGGGCTCCTGGCCCGTTGAAGTGGGCATAATGAAGGATCTCCCCATACCCGTCCTGATCGGCCGGGACTTGACCGTCTCCTGGCGACCCTCACTCAGCCTGCCAGCCCGGGAGGGGGCCGCCGAAGGCAACCGGCCCCAAAAATGCCACGACGACGGCCCGTCCTTTTGACAACGGACAGCGGGAGAGATGGTGAGTCCCCCTCTCAAAACCCTAACCTATTCTATGATATATTCCAACAGGTGACGGGAGGGGGCTCTTTCGGCCGAGCCCAACGGGAAGACGACCGCCTGAAGCATTGTTGGACCCAAGTCCGGGTGATGGACGGAAAAGAGCTTCAGCCGGGCCCCATCCTCTCCCGCACTTCGTCGAAAATGGCCTACTCTATTGTGTCGCACAGCCAAGGGGAGGAAAACTACTGGTGGTACCCGCTCAAAAACAGAAACGGTCCTGACTCTGGCACACTCCCATCCTATGGCGGGGCACCTCGGGCCGGTCAACACGGCCCAGCGGATCAAAGACCGGTTCCATTGGCCAGGCTTAGACGCCGAGGTGAAACGGTTCTGTCAGGCCTGCCCCAACTGCCAGATAACAGCGCCCAGGAAGCCTCCCCAGTCCGCTGATTCCGCCTCCCCATCATTGAGGTGCCCTTCGAGCGCATCGGGATGGATCTGGTAGGGCTGCTGTCAAGTCTGCCCGGGGCACGAGCACATACTGGTGATTGTCGACTATGCCACCCGGTACCCAGAAGCGATTCCCCTGCGGAAGGCCACAGCCAAGACGATCGCCCAGGAGCTCTTTCTTCTGTTCAGCCGAGTCGGCATCCCAGTAGAGATCCTGACCGATCAGGGGACCCCATTCATGTCCCGGCTAATGGCTGACCTCTGCCGGCTGCTGAGGGTGAAGCAGTTGAGGACCACAGTCTACCACCCCCAGACAGATGGACTCGTCGAACGCTTTAACAACACCCAGAAACAAATGCTGAGAAGAGTGGCGGCAGAGGACAAGCGCGACTGGGACCTCATGATTCCATACGTCCTGTTCGGCATCCGCGAGGTTCCCCAGGCCTCAACTGGCTTCACCCCCTTTGAGCTCCTCTTCGGACGTCAACCCCGAGGTCTCCTAGATGTGGCGAAGGAGGCCTGGGAGCAGCAGCCGGCCCCCCAACGTTCAGTCATCGAACACGTTAAAGAGATGAGGGAGAGGATTGACCGGGTGATGCCATTAGTCCGGGAGCACTTGAGCCACACGCAGCAGGCCCAACAACGCCACTATAACCGGGCGGCCCAACCACGGGAATTCCAACCTGGAGATCGGGTAATGGTCCTCGTCCCCACCGCCACCTGCAAGTTTCTCGCCACGTGGCAGGGCCCGTACACAGTACTGGAAAAGATTGGGCCGCTGACCTATCGCCTCCGGCAACCCGGCCGTCGAAGAACGGAACAATTGTACCACATCAATCTGTTGAAGAAGTGGGTGGGGACGAGGGACCAACTCGCAGCCCTCGCCACCTCGGAGCCCGTGGTTGTAGACATCAACCCCCACCTGTCGGCCGCCCAGAAAACGGAGCTGCAGCACCTGATCGGTCAGTTCTCGGATGTGTTCTCCCCCCTCCCTGGGCGGACTAATGTCATCCAGCATGACATCCGAACCCCTCCTGGAGTCATCGTCCGGCAGCGACCTTATCGGGTCCCTGAGGCTCGCCGGCAGGCTATTGAGGCAGAGATCCAACAAATGTTGAAGTTAGGGGTGATCGAACCATCCCGCAGCCCATGGTCCAGCCCCATCGTCTTGGTCCCGAAACCGGACGGCACCCTCCGTTTCTGTAACGACTACCGCCGCCTGAACGAGGTTTCACAGTTCGATGGGTATCCCAGAGTAGACGAGTTGCTGGATCGGCTGGGGAGGGCCCGGTACATCTCCACCCTAGATCTCACCAAGGGCTATTGGCAGGTGCCGCTGTCAGAGGACGCCAGACAAAAAAACGCTTTTTCCACCCCTAGCGGCCACTGGCAGTACCGGACCCTTCCCTTCGGCCTTCACGGGGCACCCGCAACCTTCCAAAGGATGATGGATATCATCTTGCGGCCCCACCAGTTATACGCCGCCGCCTATTTGGACGACGTCGTAGTCCACTCTGAAAACTGGGAAGACCACGTGGAACGGCTACGGAGGGTGCTGTCAGAGCTCCGGAGGGCTGGACTTACCGCCAACCCCCGCAAATGTCATCTGGCGCTTTCGGAAGTGAAGTACCTGGGATTCCAAGTCGGGCGGGGTCTGATTCGGCCACAGGAGAAGAAGGTCGAAGCCGTACGCTCCGCCCCCAGGCCGAAGACCAAGACCCAGGTACGAGCCTTTTTGGGGTTGGCAGGTTATTATCGCTGCTTCATCCCTAACTTCTCCTCTTTAGCCGCCCCTCTGACAGACCTGACCAGGAAGGGGCAGCCGGAGAAAGTACAGTGGACATCAGCAGCCGAAGAAGCTTTCCGGGCCGTTAAAGTGGCCCTGACCTCCGAGCCCATCCTTCGAGCCCCGGACTTTAGCTGCCCCTTCCTGCTACAGACGGATGCCTCTGACACAGGACTCGGGGCCGTCCTGTCACAGGTCCAAGCAGGTGAAGAGCATCCGATCTTGTATATCAGCCGAAAGCTGTCCCCCGCCGAGAAAAACTACGCCGCAGTTGAAAAGGAGGCCCTGGCCGTCAAGTGGGCAGTCCTGGAGCTGCGGTATTATCTCCTGGGCGAAAATTCACCCTCGTCACCGACCACGCTCACAGTGGATGGCACGTGCCAAGGACACCAATGCCAGGGTAACTCGCTGGTTCCTCGTGCTCCAGGACTTCCACTGACGCAAGGCCATCGGGCCGGGCCGCGAATGCCAATGCCGATGGGCTCTCCTGGATGTGGACAGCTTTCTCAGGTCTGTCAGGGGTCACTCCCCACCCACCCCTATTTCTCCCCTACTAACTCAGATCTTTGACAGGACCAGGTCGACGCTTAGGGGGAGTGTGACGAGCGTCGATTACTCATCAGCGTCGTCCTGGAAGCGGATCAGGATCACCTGCACTCCTCATTACCGCCGCCGGTCACAGCTGAGACTCATCAGCAGCCGCCACTTAAAGCCACGCCGAACCATGCCACAAGTGAGTTCACTCTCCATGAGCCAAGAGCTAATGCCTTTCTCTGGTTGTTCCTCAGACAGCAGCGCGTGACCGAGCGGCACCCACTTGAGCACAGGATTTTGCACCGAGCACGAACCCACGAGCAAGGAAGAGGACGAGAGACGGCACGCACGGCACAGAGGCACCACCGCACTTGACACCCACCTGCTTGTTCACAAATAAATCCACCCTCCGGGCATTTATTTTTGCACTTCCTTGTCGTGTGATTCTTCACCCGTGACTATATATATATATATATATATATATATATATATATATATATATATATATATATATATATATATATATAGTGAAAGTATTCATACCCCTTCATTTTTTTCCACGTTTTGTTATGTTGTTGCCTTATGTTAAACTGCTTTAAATTACTTTTTTTCCCCACTGTAAAAAACCCCAACTGAAATATGTACATTGCATAAGTATTCAAAGTATTTCATAACTAAATATTTAGGTGAATCACTTTTACAGTCTCAAGTCTTTTTTGTTTGATGCGACAAGCTCATCATCGTTTGGAAATTATCTGCCATTCTTTTCCTCACCTCTTCACCTCTCAAGCTCTGTCAGGTTGGATGGGGGCAGACACACATTTTCAGGTTTCTCCAGAAATATTAGATTGGGTTCAATCCCAGGCTGCGGCTGGGCCACTCAAGGACATTCACAGAGTTGTCTATAAGCCACTCTTGCTGTGTGCTTAGGGTCACTGTCCTGTTGGAAGGTTAACCTTCTGTCCAGTCTGAACCCTGGACAGTGTTTTCATTAAGGCTATCTCAATATTTTGATGCATTGAGCTTTCCTTCTACTCTGATGAGTCCCTCAGTCCCTGCCACTGAAAAACAGTTCCACAGCATGAGGCTGCTACTATCACACTTTACTTTTGGGATGGTATTCTGCAGGTGATGAGCAGTGCCTGGTTTCCTTCAAACACGATGCTTAGAATTGAGGTTCATCAGACCAGAGAATCTTGTTTCTCACAGTCTGAGGGTCCTTTAGGTGCTTTTTTGCAAATGTCAAGTGCATTTTCATGTGTCTTTACTGAAGAGAGTATTGCGTCTTGCCACACCACCATAAAGCCTAGATCAGTGGAGTGTAGTGTAGTGTAGTTTGTTTGTGTAGTGATGTTTGTCCTTCTGTAGGTTTCTCCTGTCTCCACATATGATCATGGAGCTCAACTAGAGTGACCATCAGGTTCTTGGTCACCACACTAACCAAAGCCCTTCTCCATCAATTGCTCAGTTTGGCCAGGAGTCCAGGAAGAGTCCTGGTTGTTTCAAACTTCTTCCATTAAGGGTAACAGAGACTACATGCTTCTGTGACCCTTCAGTGAAGCAGGATTTTTCCCAGAACTCTTCCTCAGATCTGTGGCTTGATGCAAACCTGTTTCTGAGCTCTACAGGCAGTTCTTTTGACCTCAGGGCTTGGTTTTTGCTCTTTTACACATTATCAGCTGTTAGACCTTTTATTAAGATGTGTTTGCCTTTCCAAATCATACCCATTCAATTGAATTTGCCACAGGTTAACTTCACTCGAAGTGTAGTAACATCTACAAGCAATATGAATGCTCCTGAGCTAAATTTCAACTGTCCCAGATACAGGTATGAATACTTACGCAATGGAACAATTTAAGTATTTTATTTTTAATAAATTTGCAAAGATGTAAAAAAAAAAACATATTTTTTGCTTTACCAATATGGTGTATGGAGTGTAGATTGATGTTCAAAAAAAGTAATTTAAAGCAGTTTAACACAAGGCAGCAACATACCAAAGCATGAAAAAATTAAGGGGTATGAATACTTTCACAAGGCACTGTGTATATATATATATATATATATATATATATATATATATATATATTAGTGCTATCAAACGATTACTCGCGATTAATCGCATCCAAAATAAAAGTTCATGTTTACATAATATGTGTGCGTATACTGTACTGTGTATATTTATTATGTATATTTAAATACAAACATATGCATGTATATATTGATTTTGAAACGTCAAGTTGCTCGCATACGGATATAAGCGTCTGATAGATCAAAGAATAAACACTTATTTTATTTTATTTTTTTGTAAAAAAATGAAAAAAATGTTTTGTATGTAACACATTTAAACAAGTGTAGTGCATTGGTAAGGAATTCTGAGCCTTTTGCAAATGCACATGTTAAAAATTATGTAAAATCATGCTTTTAGTGTATCATTACCCAACATTTGCTGACTTTGTTGTTTAAGAAAATGTGATCTTGACTTTGACATTTAGTAACTGCTCTTAAGCTCAGTTTAGTCCTAGTTAATTGTCACCAGATCAGTTAATCAGTCCCACATTATCATGTTTTGGTCCCACTTTATATTAGGTGGTGTAGGGTTTGATACAGAAATATAATTTAATTTAATTTAACTCAAAGGGAATCATTTGTGATTTTATAGGGAATTTGAACAGAATCACTGTTCTGCGGCTGATCACTGAGTCGGCAGCGATCCACTGAATGAGCCGTATAACATTACTTCTGCACTGGATATTAAAATCCAAAATATAGTGAAAACACTATTAATAAGCACAGTAACAAGATCGGCAGATTAAGACATTAACTTGTAAGCACAAAACACAAGATACTTCTCTTTTAAATATAAATACGACTTTATTTATATAAACCTAAGACATAAACTAATCTAACACATGAACACACGCATTCACACATTCACACGTTGCAGAAAGAGAGAAAGGATGAATTTAGAGAATGAGAACGTGAAATCCCAAGTTTATAGCAATATGTGCTATCGCATAGACCTGAACAAACCATCAATCACTTAATTAACCCTCGCATTGAGTTTCTCAATGAGGCTAAAATTTATATTAAATGCACCACTTCAGTTAGACCTGGAGGTACTTGCTTGCGTTGCCTTTGTGTTACAGGGATTCCCTTCTGTCGTCGTCGTTGCAGGAAAGGGGTTTTCCCGAGTTGGTGATTGGCTGGAAGTTCAGTTGTTTTTGATGTCTTGGGAAGCCAGTGGTTGGGCGATGGCTGAGGATGGTTTTGGAGTCAGTTGCTGGTTGAAATTTGAAGCGGGTGCAGTCGGAGCTGGACTTCGCGGCAAACTTAACTTTTGAACACGAGACACAACGGAAAGAGAAGAAACTAAAGTAAAAGAATAAAATGAGTAACAAGACTAGGTGGTTTTTCTTCTCATCGTGGTGTTAAGTAGCAACTGGCCTGTAGGCCAGAGCACGCTCAAAGAGCGCTAAAAAGCAGCGTCAAAACGCGGTGGTGAGAAGAGAGAAGGGCAGAAGGGCAAGAAGGGAGAAGGGGAGATTTGATGGTGTCCTGAGTTTTTAAGGTTTCCCAAAACTGGACAGATAAGGAGGCAATGGGAACTTGCCCTGAGAAGGGACGGATTTGTTGCCTCTAAGAGGACACTGCTCTGCAGTGAACACTTCAGGAGCGAGGACTTTGACAGGACGGGGCAGACTGTCCGGCTTAAAGGTGGTGTTGTGCCAAGTATTTTCGATTTTCCAGCTCATCTTCAAAGGGTATGTGTATCATTGGCCAACAATAATTCAAGGTGTATAAGATTGATATATCAATATGTGATTAAATGTCACTTTAGTTTTTTTATATAATGTGTAGTTTATTACAACACATTTTAGACACTCAAAACTTCTTTACTTTATTTCAGCTGGTGGCAACAAGAAGCACAACCACCTCTAGAAGAGCGGAAGACAACCTGCCAATGGACTTGTCTCAGGATGTACCTCAACCTGATGTTGTGAGTGTTTGCATGTGGAATGTCAAACAAATGAGATCCTCATATGGCTTGTTGCAAACAAGTGAGAACATCATGTGTCTTTTTTTAATAAATCCATTATCTTGGTGGTACCCAGAAAGACATATGTTGTTAGTAGTCTAAGAGCCCAATATTATTTGAGGTGGTACTCTGTGTAAAAAGTTTGAGAACTAATGGCTATCTCACTTGCTTCGTCGCTTCAACATTTAATTTCTTAAATGCTATTAAACTTATTTTATGTTTAAAGATCATTCAGGGGTGGCTAGTTCTAATTTATTTTTATTTTAAGCATAAAACATTTTAAAGCATGTATTGAATATCTGTGTACTATACTCATATCTTTTATTTTTTTAAGGTGGCTGGAATAACAACCCTAATGCCAGCCAGTTCAAGTACATCTTCAGGAAGCTGATGGCCCGGTGTGGGGTTGTTAAACCATGCAGAGGCAATGTGACGGCGCATGATGACACAGAGTCCCTACCAGCTGTCATCGACACCACCTCTACAAGCCTGTCAACTGTAGAAATGTCCTCTGCAGCAGGAGAAGAAGATCTTCCGTCCCCGTTTGCAGACATTCCTGCCCTTGTACATGACCACAGCTACCTTCCTGTCCGCTTCGATGGTCTTGTGGACAACGCTCTAGTGAACATTTCAGGTAAAGGCTAACTGAAAATCAATTTTCCCTATAACCGAAAATGCCAATAGTCAAAATCTGGGGGGAAACAATCTCATAATAGTCCAAAAAGTCTTCCCTTAATTTCCCCGTGCTTATTAATGATTATATTTATAAGTTATGATATTACTATATTAACTCAAATTTCAGGATTTGTTGTGCGACGGGCTCTGAAGAAGCTGTCCTGCGATGTCTGCCGTGCCAGCCTGGTGACACATGCTTCATCTGCCATCAAGGACCAGAGCTACCACCTGCTTGCTTTAAAAAACAATGGAGGTCTGGTGATTCCTTCAGAGGGAACCGTGAAGGTTGTCAGGGCAGCAGAGTGGGTCATTCGGCAGGCATCAGGCAGTACCAAACGATCACAGCCCATCAAACTGCTTGAGGTCGTTTACATTGTTCGAAAAGGATCGGTCTAGAGGATGTGTTTGTGCTAGGGGAGCACATTGGCGAGACACAGTATGGGATAGACAGCCACCACCATATGCTTTTAAAATTAATTGTGTCCCTGTTTTTGAAGCTAAGGCTGCACCATATCGCCAAAGTTACAAACCTCAGATTGCAGAGCAACAACATGCGACAGAAACATAATAAAACTGTCCTTTTTAAAGGGCATTAGCCAGTGTGTTTTTAAAGTTACTGTCCACTTTAACAGTAGTGTAGTTCTCTCTACAGTATTTCTTTTTTGTATATTTGTAAATATTTTGCAACTAAATTACACTTTTTATAATGGTTTACAAATAGAGACTTTTGTGCAATTATTCCATATTTTGTGTATTCATTCTATTTTATATATCAGAACCCCTTAGATACAATCCAAATAGTGTACAAGTAACATCAGAGTGTTACCTTTGATTTAATTTCATTATGATTCTACACGAAGAGGTTGCCAAACAGTAAGCCTTTTATTGTCAGTATGCATTTTGGGTAACCAAAAGTCCTATATGGGGAGTTTCCATTGGGCATTTTACAATACACATGACCATTCCTTGGCAAATAATGGTCTAAAGTACTCGTTTTCATTCTGTATTGATCTGCTTTTGCACACAGCTTTACAAGACCTGGTACTAGGGCTCAGTTGTGTTTCTAAAGTCATATCAAGTAACTTAGAGGGCTGAAATGTGGTCAGTTCAGAGATGCTTGTTATCCGGCAGAAAGAGAAAACGTAATAATTTAATTATAATAGTTATAATAGTTTTATTATAATAGTAATATTCATGTTACAAAAGTGTGTGTGTGTGTATAAGTCATCTCGCCATTCTGTACACTTAGTTTTATTAGCCTATATATTTATTTAACTTATACTTTATGTGTGTAATATTCATTGCACCTAACTGGTTCGGTGCAAGGATATTTTCATATGGAAGTCTATTGTTATAATTATTCATATGTATGCAGTGTCATAACTACATCTCTGACGTTGATAACAAATCAAACCGTTTGAAAATCGGTAGATAATTGAGCAAGTTATGGTTATTTAAAAAGTACATGCTTCATACAACACAATGTTACGAGTGAGCGAGCACCCTGTGGCAAGATGGCCGCCGTGTGCGGACGTCGACCTCCATTGGCCAACAGCGCGTACGAGGTATCTAGTGTTTATATATATATCTATGGTTGAAACCGTCTACAGTGTTATGTCTAGCAATGTCCTTTTAGGATGATTTTATGTGCATATGAAAAAGAAAGTCTCTGTGTAGTTCTGTGGAGACCAAAAGACATGTTCTTTGGACAGAGTAATTTCAGTCTGGTTCTTTGTCTTCTATGTGTGGGGGAAAAGTCAATCTAAAGAAGCTCGTGATTTCTCTCGTGGAACACATGTGATGGCCATCTCTTTGACCATTAATCTTGATTATTTACCCCAAATTTGACGATCTCCTTCCTGCGTTGGACTTATCAATAAGTGTTCTTTTGTCTTAATGTTGCAAACTGTTCTGGAAGAGGCTTGTTGGTTAGGCTTGCTCCAGAGGTGAAGCTAGGAATCTGATTTACGACGTTGTCCTGTTTTCTTGGCGCCTCTCAGGAATTTCGGCTCCTCATGTTTCAATGTTCTGATCGAATCTTAGTTTTGTCTGTCTCTTTCTGATCCTACAGTGGCCTTAACTATGTACTTACATTTAAATTAATCATTGCACTTATTGTGTACATACATGTGTTTACATTGTACTTATATTTTTAAAAACACCTATATGTAATTACATCTGTAATTAATTTCTGTAATTACATTTAGAATTACACTGTCGACACATCCCTTACATACGGAAGTTCTAAGCGGCCATGCATTAGAATTTTTTCCCCTTCTTGTTTTCTTGTGATCACGACTTAATTTTCTCGTGATCTTGACATAACGAATTGTTTTCTCGTGATCACTACATAACAAAAGTTGTTTTGTCGTTATCACGACTTATTTTTTCTCTGATCTCGACATAACTAGAGTTGTTCTCAAGTTACACAACTGCGCCAAGAAGTGGCAGTATAGAACTACGATTGGGGAGTTGTATCAGCATACTGTACGCGTTTGGGACAGAGCAAAGGACCTTAGGTTATCTATAATTTGTGCCATTCATTACTGACATTTAATTAACTCATAAATGTTAAATGCTTGAATAAATATGATCACTTTGCTTGAAATTGTATCTGTTATCGTTACGTTACTGCTGCACGACTCATCACTGTTTCTCATATACAACGACGTAGCCCATTTCTAATGTGCATCTTTCTTATTTTTAATCTTTATTGTTAATAAATGTAATAAGATATACATATGTGTATAATTTAGTTCAGTGATGTTATACAGTGTTGTAACCTAATCTTTTGTATTTTCTACATTTGTTTGTAAAACACACACACACAGCAGGACATGACTAATAAAAATCACAAAAATTATAATAATATATTATTATGTATAATTTTATTATATATAATAATTTTATTTTATTATATATAATTTTAAATGAACGAGGAAAATGAAGTGAGTTTAATCCAAGCAGTTTAAGATTTTTAAAATAGTTCTTCTCTGCATTCTTCTAAGGCACTCCGCCTGCGCTTGCGGCATTAAATGCTTTGTTGTTGGACCATTTAAACATATTAATTACACAAATAAAATGTTTAGCGTAGCTTAAATCTGGACAAAATCAGCAGTGTTTGATTAGCCTATTTATTTTATTGTAGACGTCATTTCTATATCCACAAGATAGGAGCGCATGGTTATGTCGATCATTTGCGCCTCAAAGGGGGCATTCCAAAACGCTTAACGTTGCTCAATGCGTTAAGAGAGTGTTTTAAAAAGACCAAACTCAGTAAACACATTTTTAATAAATTAATAGCCTGTACAGACAAGCAGATGAGTCGAACGCAACGTGTATTTTCTTATAGCCTAACTGTTTTCTATGGGTAAACGTTTAACGTGTTAAACGTGTTAAACGCGTTAAACGCATTGCGTTCTTGTTATAGACTTATTTGTTTATCTGTACATGGAATGCTTTATTAATGATGTGTTTACTGAGTTTGGTCTTTTAAAAGCACTGCATTAACGCATTAAGCCTTCGCTTAACGCGGAATTAAACGAATTGCATTCTTATTATGGGCTCATCTTCTTGTCTGTATGAATTACTATGTGTATATACTGAGTTTTGTCTTTTAAAAACACTCTCAATTAACGCATTAAGTCAGGTTAAGTATTTTAAAATGTTCCTTTCAAAGTTGCATTCGTTACTATAGCAATAGTAATGTCGAAATCACGAGAAAATGAAGTCGCCATCACGAGAAAACAACTTTTGTTATGTCGTGATCACGAGAAAACAACATTTGTTATGTCGAGATCACGAGAAAAATAAGTCGTGATCACGAGAAAACAACTTTTGTTATGTCATGATCACGAAAAAAAAGAAGGAAAAAAATAATAATGCATGGCCGCTTAGAACTTCCGTACTTACACCTTAACCCACCCTTAAACCTACCCGTACCACCAAACTAGCTTTACCCGTATCCCACCTCCATAGCAGCAAATGTGTTTTGCAATACAATATGAACACAATAAGTACTTATTTTTTGATGTAAGTACATAGTAGTTAAGGGCACCTAATATAAAGTGTGACCCATGTCTTTGTTTGAAAACTCTGTGGAAATGCCATATTATTGTGTTCAATGAAGACAAGAAAAAGTCCACCACAGAATGACTGAAAGATTGAAGTCCTTTGAAAAGCAAAAGATCAATTCACTTTGCAGAGGCTCACGTGAGGTTGTCTGAGGTCCAGTAGGTGCAGGTTCCCCAGGAGAGGCAGTGGTTTGGGTCCTGGGGGATCTTCTGGAGAGCTGGAGCTGACGGGGAAGAGATAAACAACCAAAAACAACAGCACAGCAGCCAAGCTCCTGTGGGGGAGCTCTGAGGCTCCATTTATTTTTACAATGACATTTAAGTAAAACTGTTTAAATAAATCATTCAATAACGAAGTGTTTAAGAAACTGAAGTTGACAAAACTTTTCTACTTGAAATATTTTATTTTCCAGATGTCATGTTCACCTTAAATACCCTCTGTATCACTTTATATAGATTTTAATAGTATTTTCACAGCCCTGAAAAACACAATGACACGACAACATGGTGGTCAATTTTATACCTGAGTAACAACACTGAAAATACTAATAGTCATTGGATTGAAAAAAGTGAAGAGCTAGAGAGCTTTGTGTTTAAGTTTCATCCTAACAGTTCATCACAACACTTATTCATTTATGGACATAATATTCCTCTTATATGGTGTGGACTGTGCAATTGTGCCTAACCTTTTAGTTGACATTAATATGAAACTGTAAAACTAAATGTCACGTATAAGCTAACCAGTAACAAGCATGATGACATTTTGGAAGTAAGCCTGGAGGACCTTGTTTTAGTAAAGTTTATCATTTTTTTATATATAAATATATATATATATATATATTACCTCTTGGCTCCTCCTGCAACTCCCAAAGTATTTAAAAACCAGACCAAACCTCAATTGGTGATTGATGTGAGATATGTTGTGAATGTCTCTTTGACTATGGCTTTAGTGCAGCTGCTTCTCATGCATGTGTCCTTCACAGGTGCTTTATTTGCTGCTGTGCTGCTGTTTTTGTGTATTTATCTATTCTCCATCAGCTCCAGCTCTCAGAATGATGGAAAATATCCTCCAGGACCCAAACCACTGCCACTGCTGGGAAACCTGCACCTGCTCAACCTCAAGAAAACCTACCTGAGCCTTTGGAAGGTGAGCTCTTGAGCAAAAATCAGATGATTAAGACAGCAAGATAGAGAATTTCAATTATCTAACAAAAAAGCTGAATATATATATAAAAAATAATTAGTTTTATGGCTTTTCTGATTTTTTGTCTTAAAGCTATCAAAACAATATGGGTCGGTTTTCACGGTTCACTTTGGCCCCAAAAAAGTGGTGATATTGTCAGGATACAAGGCTGTCAAGCAGGCTCTAGTGAACCTTTCAGAGGAGTTTGGAGACAGAGATATTACACCTATATTTCATGATTTCAATGATGGATTTGGTAAGAATTCATTGTATATGGTATTATCATGGTAAAAATCCATAGTACTACCATCTGATACAATACCACCACAGTATTGTTATAGATTAAGAAAGAATAGCCATGTAATTCAATATTCACAAACAAATCACAATTATTTAAATTCTGCTTTAATTCAAGTTAAAGATCCTCTATGGATGGCCATTAATGGATTAATTATTCCTCTGTAGGGATCACGTTTTCCAATGGTGAAAACTGGAGGGAAATGAGACGCTTTGCTCTCGCAAACCTGCGAGACTTTGGAATGGGCAAGAAAAGAAGTGAAGAGATAATCATTGAAGAAACGCAATATTTAAAAGAAGAATTTGAGAAGTTTGAAGGTAAGACTGTAGAATATAGTAACAATATAGTAATGTCGTCGCTTTGGAATTATAAGGTTCTATCTGCGTTCTGAGTGGTTTTGAAATATTGAGCTTCAAAGTTTTTGCATTACATATAGCAAAAATTATATGGGGAACAAGTCTCTTTCCTACATGAAAATGACAGAGACCTTAAATGTATTCTAAATGTACAATATCAAAATCCTCTCAAATTTTTAAATGGGGTTTTTTGGAACAGGTCAAATGCAGATAGAACCTTCTAATTCTAAAAAGTCATTTTCTGCTTGGAATTATAAGGTTCTATCTGGCAAAACATTAATTCAAGCAACAATTTTCAAGAAAAACAAACAGTTTTTTTTTTTTTTATTTGTTTTAAAACATAAAATTAGTGTTGTAACAATGTGTCAACATGTATGAGAGAGGTAAATTTAATGCTTTATTTATCACATTTATTCCATATTTTAGGAGAAATAATTTTTTCTTGGTTAAGTTAGGCACAAAAGGCAATACTAAATATTTTGTCCAGTGCTAATGTTAATTTTAGCTAGGATTATAGTGAGTAATTAAACACATTATTGAGGGAACAGTTAAGGCAGCTAACGTTACTCTAATCCATCTGACCAGGACTTTATTCCACAAAAAGTGGGACAGGGAAAATGGCATTCTCTTTAAATCAGTATGGCCGAGATAACATGCTGACGTTTATTGTTGTAATTAAGACCCCATCATTTAAATTGTTGACTATTTGATATTTAAGGCTTAATGTTTTAAAATTTAAGATATTTTAAGAGTTTAAACTGCATGAATATTTCGCCAATCATTACATATTCGGGTTTTTAACGACCCAGATTTATATCCAGCACGGATGGATCTCTAATTGCTGCAATAGCAAACTCTCCTGATATTTTAAGAACATAAAGTAATAATAATAAAAAGAATAAAATAAGCATACTTTCCTAAGCACCATCACTGCCATCTTCAGAGCGCATTTCCCTCTATACATTCAGCATCTGGCTCATATTCACGATCTCAATATATTCTCAAAACTATCGTTTTCAGCATCATAATGAGTGAAAAATCACATCATTATGTTTTAAACAGTGCCACTTTGTGGAATAAATGTGAATTGCACTTATTGATTATGCAGACACGTAATTATTGTTGTTTAATGTTTAATCTTTCCTGCTGTTACAGAGCAGTCCGGCGACATGCCAAAGAACGTTGATCCTGATTGGTCCTCTTGCCAGAATTCGAAGTGCTGATTGGCCGATTCACAGATAGAACCTTATAGAACCAAGTTAGAGTTCTACTTTGTAGATAGAACCTTTTTGTTTTCTAAATAAAAAGTCCTAAAATGTACAGAACTTAAAAAAAAAAAAACATCACATAATGTAAATAAGTTGTCACAGAATAAGAATATGTGAATAACTCAATTTTGACAAAAATGTCAGATAGAACCTTACAATTCCAAGGTGACGATGTGGCTGAAAAAAATAAAGCACTCCATACTGTAAGCAGAATGACTTATAATGGAATAAAATTGTTTTTTGCAGGAAAACCATTTGATACAACTCAGCCTGTGAACCTTGCAGTTTCAAACATCATCTCTGCAATTGTCTATGGCAGCAGATTTGAATACAACAACACTGAGTTACATCGCATGGTCAGACGAGCTAACACAACCATGCAGATGACTGGATCAGCGTCAGTTCAGGTACCCAGACATTTCTGAATGCAGTCCACAAATAGCCTAATTCCTAAACTGAGCACATGTTGTAACATCTACCAGAGAGGGGGAGTCTACCCGGATGAAACAGAAGACAAGAGAGAAAAAACCTCGAAGCAATCAGCTAGTCGTTCCACGAGCCTTTATAGTTGTTTGCACCAGCATACTCTTCTCACACACATGTGAAATGGCGGGTACAAAACGGGAAATAAAACACTCTGGTAACGTAACAAACAAAAAGAAAAGAAGTTACGGCACTGTGGTAGTCAGCAGTAGAGCGACCATCATCTCCTTACCCTTGACTCTCTCTCTCCGTGTGTGCGCGTTCACAGAACAGCGTTCAAACTTATAGCAAAACATTTAAAGGGACTCTAACATGAATAACGTTCAACATTAGGTGGCCCTTACATTGTGTAAGGTAATCAAGTACTCCATCAACAATTTAAAGTACCGGTAATCCAAAATTTATTACCAAACATTTTATTATTGCATTAACAATTCATTAGCATATTGTGGAGAATTTTCTAGTAGATTTATTTTGTTCAAGTGCATGTGTTTCCCAGGAGCTCACCTTACTCCAGGCCCGGCTCCAGATAGGAGATGAAGGGTGGGCCAAGTGATATCCCAGGTGGGCCGGGAGATATATATATATATATATATATATATATATATAGTATTCTAAATAAGAAACTAAAACTTCCAGTAGGTGGCAGTAAATGTCTCAATAAGCAAGTTATTGAGTTATTCATTGGATTCTTTCAAATGGCTGATTCATTCAGGAATTAAGTAAATGGCTCAGTAGGGTCTCTTTATGAACGCTATTAAATCATCATTGGTTCTATCACATTTTCACTCGTGCTATTTGGGACACAAACAGCATTGTGTGATATTGCACTCGTTGAAAAAGTGTGAAATTGCTACATATGATGTAAATATGAAACAAAAACTCATGCAGGGATATTTTTATGCCCCTTTTTTTATTTATTTATTTACGGCATTCTATAGGCTACATCACGCAGTGAGTTGTTGTCCTGCTTTATGTTTGTCAGCAATCAACTGAATGAAATGTGCGATGACCTATAGGCGTATAGACGTATGTCTGTGGCAGGTGCGTTAATTGCTTTAAAATATTTCAACTGCGTTATTTTTCGATAACTAATTAAATAGATCAATGCACATTTGATTAGATTGTGCCTTAATTTTTGATAGGACATTGGAGACATGACAGGAAAACATAGGCAGAAAGAGAGGGGAGCGAAATCAAATTCGGATCGCCAAAGACACAGTAGCTACATGTCGACGCACTGATGACAAGGCCATCAGCACCGACTACATTTTTAATTTCTACATTCTTTCTTCTTACTTTTGCTTAAGTATGTATGTATGTATGTATGTATGTATGTATTTTTATTATTTAATTTTTTTAACTCTATAACATATCTTACAAGATCAATTTAGTAACATTAGATTTGATTTTAAAAAGGGCCAGGTCTTATAAAAGAACTATTTACATCACTATAGGCTAATATTTACAACATTGGCTATTTGTGTGTTTGTGTGTGTGTGTGTGTGTGTGTGTGTGTGAAAACTGTCACAAACTCAAAATGTTATTTTTTTTCCTGAAATTCAGTTTTTCTTAAGAAAAAAAAATTTTTTTTTAATCTTGCTTTTATGTATGTTTTATGTTAACTATGTTTAATGTATTTACAGTCTTTTTTAACCCCATGACAGATCCTGTATCTATTTAGTAACTTTAGATTTGATTTTAAAAAGGGCCAGGTCTTATAAAAGAACTATTTACATCACTATAGGCTAATATTTACAACATTGGCTATTTGTGTGTGTGTGTGTGTGTGTGTGTGTGTGTGTGTGTGAAAACTGTCACAAACTCAAAATGTTATTTTTTTCCTGAAATTCAGTTTTTCTTAAGAAAAAAAAAATAATTTTTTTAACCTTGCTTTTATGTATGTTTTATGTTAACTATGTTTAATGTATTTACAGTATTTTCTAACCCCATGACAGATCCTGTATCTATTTAGTAACTTTAGATTTGATTTTAAAAAGGGCCAGGTCTTATAAAAGAACTATTTACATCACTATAGGCTAATATTTACAACATTGGCTATTTGTGTGTGTGTGTGTGTGTGTGTGTGTGTGTGTGTGTGTGTGTGAAAACTGTCACAAACTCAAAATGTTATTTTTTTCCTGAAATTCAGTTTTTCTTAAGAAAAAAAAAAAGATTTTTTTAACCTTGCTTTTATGTATGTTTTATGTTAACTATGTTTAATGTATTTACAGTATTTTCTAACCCCATGACAGATCCTGTATCTATTTAGTAACTTTAGATTTGATGAAAACAGGGCAGGTCTTGAAAAATTACAACATTAGCTTTCTGCTCGTTTTAGAGAATTCTGTCACAAACTCATCCATGTCTAGTTCATGTGTTATTTCTTTTTCATGAGCTAAAAGTACAAGGTTTTTTTTCCTCTCGTGAAGCATTGTTCGGCGGAATGGTGTCAAAATTCTTGCCAGAGTAGAGAATGAGCTCTCACATGAAGCAGTAGAGGTACCCATAACCACTGCAGATACATACAATTTATGAAGACCAGCAAATGCATCTTTGTATTCCTGCAGAAGTTTGCAAACAGCAGAACAGTCAGCATCAGTTGGAAGCTTTTTGGAGAGCATTGGTCTGGCAACAAGAATTTCATTCTGGAGTTCATTTTTTGCAACTCCTGCAAGACTACAGAGAGGCTCAAGCAACTGAATGTCAAGAAATTTGTTGGATTTTGGCATCAAACATGAGAGGGCTTTCATCAGCTCTAAATTCTTTGTGGAAAACCTGTTTTCCATCTCTGATACAGCTGTATCTAGTATGTTCAACATCTGCCGCCTTAGGGCTTCAGTGGCACGTTCAGAGCCTGACTGCCCTTCTTGCCCTAAAGTTGAAAAAATGACAGAGTCAGCATAAGAGGGATTGACAGTCCTTAGACGTTTTGGTGAGGGCTCAACAGTAGTCATGCCTGTGCAGTACTGCTGCAATTCACTGTCATTTTCCCTAAGATTTCTCAGTGCACCAAGACATCCCTGCACAACTTCAGCTGCACTGCACAAATTAACATGCTGAGACTGTAGGATGGCATTTGCTGGTTTTAAAATGGCGAGAAGATGCATCAGAAATTTGCCAACTTCAAAAAAGTGGCATCGCTTCAGCTGAGAGAGAAGGCCAGAGGCTTCTTTTGCAAGGTCAACTGATGCATTGTCATCATTGGAAACCTTGGAAAGAATGTCAAGAATGACTTCCTCATTCTCCACAACACATTTTGTGACTTCATAGTGACTTGTCCAACGGATTTCCAATAGTCTCTTGAGATAAGGGCAGCTGTATCTCTGACTGACAAAATGATGTCTGAAAAAAGAGTACAGGGAGCCTGACAAGTCAAAGAATCTTTTGGCACAAGGTTCACTTTGAATTGCATGTATGATTGAGAGGTGAAGCTGGTGGTTATAGCAGTGGATGTAGGGGATATGTCTGCCCAACCTTTGTTGCAATAAAGCCTGAACACCACCCCTCACCCCACTCATCACCGATGCTCCATCATAGCACTGGCTCAGTATATTGTCAGCACTGAATCCTGTTTCAGACAAGTGTTGCAATATTTCAGTGGTGATGTAATCTGCATTAAGCTGCTGAAGTTCTAACAAGCCAATGAGATGTTCCTCTGGCACACCATTGTGCACAAAGCGAATTACAACAGACAAATTTTCAATGTTGCACCGATCCCTTGTGCCATCACTTTTTAAACAGAATGCAGCTGAATCAGCAGTGTCATATTTCTGTTTTATTTTTTTCAGAACCATGGATGCCAAAATTTCAATCACTTCATTCTGGATGGTTTTGGAAGTGTACTTGGCATTTTGTGGGATATGTGATGTGATGTCAGCAAGGTATTTATCTTTTTCCATCGTGTATTTAAACAACTTGGCAAAAAGCCCAGCAGCTATGCAGTCCTCCTCACTGACAAATGTTTCCCGATCCCCACGTAGTGGAAGCTCATTAACCGCTAAAAACTTAACAACACCTGCCATGCTTTTTATGTAATAGCGATTCTTCTCTATCTGCTGGGGGCTGAGCAAACTTGCTATGGTCTCCCCGGACACTTGTCGGTGGCAAAACTCGGTCCATGCGGCCGAGGCTTGTAAATGAGCCTGGCTAGACACATGTTTTTGAAGACCGCGGTCACGTTCTAATGCTGCTTTCCAGTTTCGAAAACCTGTCGAAACGAAAGTGTCATTTTCGGAGAAAGCAACACCGAACACTCGACATGGAAAACAAAAGCATGCATCGCGCTCTATGGAATATTCAAGCCACGGTTGTGACTGATACCAAGCGGCCGAAAAGCATCTATCCCTCCCTCCAAAACCAGTTCGGGGGTATGATTTTAGAACCGGCTGGTGAGGATTTGCCCTGTTTAAATCATTTGGGACAGAATTGCTGTATTTTTGAGTGTGTGTAATTGTGTTTTTGACACCATCGGAAGCTGCTGATGGACTTGACTCATCTATTTCTCCGTACGCATTGCCGCACATGGATGAAGTGGCAGCTGTGCCCTGGTGAGTTGAAGTGGTTTTCTTTTGTCCTTTCGGAACAAGAAATCTATACATATTGTGTTTTGTTAGGCTACTAGTGCAGTAATAAAGTTCACATATAGTTATAATAAAGTTCCTTGGCTGTTATTGTCGTTATTGCTGCGCGATTCAGCACGTTCGTTAACCTCGAAGGTAGCGAAGTGAATGAGCTGGTTAGGCTGTTGCTGTCTGTCTCAAAAAAAAAAAAAAAAAAAGAAAAAGGCGGTTGGGAAGAAATTTAAAAATATTTACATGGAGCTCAATTGAATATCGCACCAATTATGTGATTGGCTGTTATGTGGTGTGAGGCCAGGGTGGGCCAAGCTTCTGATTGGGTGGGCCAGGCCCACCCTGGCCCCCCCCCGTGGAGCCGGGCCTGCCTTACTCACGTGTGAAATTGACTGAAAAATGCAGGAAAACCTGGTGTTTAGCAGGGAAGAACGGTCTCATATATAACAGAGAATTCTGTCTTTAGAGGGGGAAAAGATATTAAGATATTAACAATAAATTGAGAAATTAATAAAGAAATATAAATAGATTCAGGGCTGCCTGAAAACTCTTACGCAGTCAGCGTGAGACAGTGAGAATTCACTCAATACTAAACGCCACACGTAGACATGATGTAAATGAGATATTATATTTGTAGTTTAGAGAGCTTCATTGATTATAACGGAATATTGTGATATTTCGATAAATTGAAGTGAGTGACAGCTTTTAATGATTATAAGGAAGCGCTATTTGCTTGCTTTCTAGGCTATAATCAATTCAGAATTTGAATAAAAGTTTGATTTTACATGCTGCTAACAGGACCAACAGCCACATGCCCTGTACATGCAGCAAAGTTTCAGGAGTGACATATAAATCTATGTAAATATATCCATTCTGCTTTTCACTTCTTGCCCTTGTTTTTCAGTAAAGCTTATCCTTTTTTATATTACCTCTTGGCTCCTCCTGCAACTTCCAAAGTTTTTAACAACCAGACCAAACATAAATTGGTGATTGATGCGAGATATGTTGTGAATATCTCACTGACTATGGCTTTAGTGCAGCTGCTTCTCATGCATGTGTCTATCACAGGTGCTTTATTTGCTACTGTGCTGCTGCTGCAGTAGAGTACAGACTTTCTCATCAATTCTGCTTTTCACTTCCTGCCCTCCATCTGAATTTCGCACATCATCAGAATCACTTGATTGCAAACAAGCTATTCAATTCAAAAGTGAGCATCAATGCGCTGTTCACTCTGAATGGTAAATAGTGTAACGAAGCCGATGAGACGAGAGGCGAGCGGATCCAAGTGCAATGCTTTATTCCTCAGATAGCTATGTTCTAAAGGTCTTATGAAGGCTTGTAGACCAGAATAACAATACACAGCTAGCCTAGATAGCCTTCCTGCAGAGCTGCCCAGACCACAGAGAGTGGGCTGCTATCTACTTACAACCCTAGCAGGGGAGATAGCGCTGTCTAGGCAAGGGCTTAAGGAGACTGCTACTTAAAGACCCTAAGAAAGGAAGTAGTCACTGAGCTACACATAGATATCCTCAGATAAATGTACCTAGGAAGGGCTACCAGAAGGGGGACCGACTGAAACTACCCAGACCACAAAGAGTGGGCTGTCTAATTACAACCCAAAGAGGGGAGACAGCACTGTCTAGGTAAGGGCTCAAGAGAATGCTACTTAAAACCCTAAGCAGGGGAACAATCAAGGAGCTAGCACATAGCCATCCTCAGATAGCTAGGCTCTAGGAAAGGGGACCACTCCAGGAGAGGGCTCACCGCATTGCCGGTAAAACACAGCTAGCCTCAGATAGCTGTATTGAAGTAAGCCCATCCTGCCATAACAATGGCTGGAATATAACCACCCTCAGATGGCTATACTATAGAGGTCCCCAATCCATGTCAGTCCCACAGTAGGCTAGCAAAGTACCGTGTTATTGACCAGGAACTCACAAGAGGGAAGTGGAAGTGGGCCACCACGGAAGTGGGCCATCTACTTAAAACCCCCGAAAGGGAGACAGCACAGTCCAGGCAAGGGGCTCACGGAGACCACAATTTAAAACCCTAAAAGGGGAGCAGTCTCCGAGCTGGAAGTTCAGCTATCCTCGAATAGCAGATTCCTGGACAAAGGCTTCAGCGCATACTTGAGAGAACTTGTGCCAAGGGGAACGCAACCTAGTTATAGAAGCTAGGCTAGAACATAGCTGCCCTCAGACCACTATATTCCAGAGCAAAGTAAGCTTGAGCTGGAGCATAACCATCTGAAGATGGCTACACTCCAGCTTAACACAAGAAGAGACATTCCCCATAACCACTCGAGGTGCTGAAACACATAGCCTCACAAGCCTCTCTCCACAGAGTATTTAAATATATTCACGCCCAGCGAGGCTGTCCACACACAATAACATGCATATTAGAGAGGCATGGCTGAGCTGAATATAGCTCCGCCCACGATCTCGCAGGATCAGTGCTGAAATGATTCTGTGCTCACACTTCATCGTCATAACAACCTAATAGTATCTGTGACATCCGACAACCCGTTTAGAGCGGTTGTGTGGATCCCGCAGATCAAAGCGATGACCGCGAGGTGAGATAAAGACGCTTTGTCCCGCATCCCTCGGGAATAGGGACAAATACGAGCAGGGTTGTATATATATATATATATATATTTATGTGTGTGTGTAGAAGCCAGCAGCCATATTACCCTGTTGCCCAAGACTGGTTGCCCACTGTAGCTAAGCAGGGTTGAGCCTGGCCAGTACCTGGATCGGAGACCTCCTGGGAAAACTAGGTTGCTGCTGGAAAAGGTGCTAGTGAGGCCAGCAGGGGGTGGTCACCCTGTGATCTGTGTGGGTCCTAGCACCCCAGTATAGTAATGGGGACACTATACTGTCAACAAGCACCGTCCTTCTGATGAGACGTTAAACCGAGGTCCTGACTCTCTGTGGTCATTAAAAATCCAAGGATGTCTTTCGAAAAGAGTAGAGGTGTGACCTCGGCATCCTGGCCTAATTTGCCCACTGGCCTCTGACCATCATGGACTCCTAACAATCCCCATATCTGCTGATTGGCTTCATCACTCTGTCTCCTCTCCACCAATAAGCTGGTGTGTGGTGGGCGTTCTGGTGCACTATGGCTGCCGTCGCATCATCCAGGTGGATGCTGCACACTGGTGGTGGATGAGGAGATATCCACCCTGACAATAAAAAGTGCTTTGAGTGCCTAGAAAAGTGCTATATAAAAGTAATGAATTATTATTATTATTAGAATCTAAACATAATACATGTGATAATTATATCTATCTATATATCTATCTATCTATCTACACTCTAAAACACACTGGGTTAAAAACAACCCAGTTTGGGTTGTTTTAATCCAAGGGCTGGGTAAATATAGGACAGAATACATTTGGGATTAATTTTACCCAGAAAATTGGGTTGTGGGTTTCACTTTATTTTGATGGTCCCTTTAACACATTCTATTGACTATAAGTAATGTTGCACCTACATTTCTACTGACTCTCATTAGAGTGTTAGTAGTGTATTAGTTGACTGGTAGGGTTAGGGTTAGATTAAGTTGACACGTTCTTGCAAAGATACTTATAGTCAATAGAATATCTGTTGGGAGACCAACACAATAAGGAGTTAGTAGATATGAAGCAGACAGTCTACTAATACTCTTATGAGAGTTTGTTGACATGTAGTTGCAACATAACTTAATGTCAACAGAATGTTCAAAAGGGACCATCAAAATAAACCGGGTTGTTTATTTAACCCATCATAATGAGTTGATTTAACCCAGCTAATATACATGAAATAATAATTACAGATTAACTTAAATCCTCTAAACTTTTGTAAAATACTCCACAACCACTGGTTTGCATGATAACCTCCTTTTCTTTATTTCTCATTTACAGCATTGTTTATATCGTTTTTATTAGTGATGGCGAGATGAAGCCTCATGAAGCATTGAAGTTTTTCAGCCAAGTGGTTCACAAAAGGGTTCATTTCTCGAGGCTTCACAATACCACCTGGTGGCCAAAGAGTGTAGAACAAGCAGATACATTACAGATGACCTGAAGTGATGCACTGTATTTTGCGCCAGTTGAGGCTTAGAAATAATGGTGAAGAAAAAAATCACTTTCCACATAGACTAATGTATTTGAATATAATGTGTATTTTCTAGTGTGATTGTATAACATAATATAACATAAATGTGTAATAAAGGTATTGGCTTGAAATTAATGGGGCTATCAAATGTGTGTAAAAAAAAAAGACCGACGCGAGCGACGGTGATTCACACCGCGCGCCTGTATGTTGCGCTGCATAAAACTGAACGATATACAGCACAGTAACGATTTTATATAAAATAAAATGTAAACAAACCTGTATTTTACCGAAGAAATGCTTAAATTCGATGGTGCTTAGAACTGCTCTCTCCGGAAGACGACGCAAAATCCCCACGATAAATAACTCAACCGCTGGGTTACGTCTGACCCAGGATCTGAGTATCACAAAAACTACCCAAACATTGGGTTGTTATGTCTGACCCAGGAGCTGCGTAACACTAAAAAACTACCCAAACATTAGGTTGTTACATTTGACCCAGGGGCTGGGTAACACAAAAACTACACAAACACTGAAAAAATGACCTCCCCCCAAAAAATGGGGCTCAACCCAGCATTTGGGTTAAAAAAATAACCCATGATTTTTTTTTAGAGTGTATCCATCTATAGATAGATAGATAGATAGATATAATTAACAGTGAAGACTAATTGATTTACACAATGTATGTAGCGTTTCTTATTTATTGCAGTTTTTTTGTCCTATTTCTTGCAATTAGATTCTTATCCTTATTTCATCACTGATTGTTTATTTATCCTCAGTGAGCTTGAGGTTTTTTTTTGTTTGTTTCCTTTTAGGCTTATATAGTTTGATATTGACATTGGTGACAAGGATTATGAAAATTCTACGGTATCAAAGATTTGATTTTAATATCATAAAAACCTTTTTAAAAGAAAAAAAATAACTATATCGTGATATATATATATATATATCGTTATCGTGATATAAAATTACTCATATCGTGATATAAGATTTTGGTCATATCGCCCACCCCTACTTCTACTACAATGAAAAATAAAATTTCATTTTCATAAGGGTGATTTCTCAAAATGGTGCACTTGTGTGCTTTTTCTGGATTAACCTATGTTTTTTTCGTTGGGTCCTGGATAGGTTATTTTGTAAAAACAAACATATGAAATGTTTTAATAACCCAATTAACGGATAGTTCACAATAGGGTTTAAACGGGTACAATTTTGAGTTAAGTTAACAACTGTTCTGCTGCAGTCCTGTGTTGAGCATTCAAGTTGGAAAAATAATAAGAAAGCTTCCTCACTTTGATTATATATCAGTTCTCCGGCCTCGAGGTCCATGTTCCTGCAGAGTTTTGCGCCAACCTTGATCAAACTGACCTGCCAGTAACTTTCTAGTGATCCTGAAGACCTTGATTAGCTGGTTTAGGTGTGTTTGATTAGGGTTGTAGCTAAAACCTGCATGAAAATGGACCTCGAGAGCCAGAGTTGAGAACCCTTGATATATAGGCTTATATAATTGTATCAGGGTTTACATTTATAAACTTTTGGTTCTTTTCATTCTGCTTGTTTGTAGCTCTACAACATGTTTCCTTGGCTTCGTTGTTTTGTGAAGAATCAGAAACGTATCATAAACAATTTCCGAGAAGCCTTTAAGCAGAGTGAGGAACTTGTAGCCGGTCTGCAAAAGACTCTGAGTCCTCAAAACCCACGAGGAATCACCGATTCTTTCCTCATACTTCAACAACAAAAGCAGGTACTGTTCACTAACTTCACTCGATAAAATCCCGATTCAATGATTTGATTGCACGATTTGTACTTTTTTGCATACATGTGTATAAGTTGGTAACACATAATGGTAACACTTTATTTTGATGGTCCCTTTTGAATATTCTGTTGACACTAAGTAATGTTGCAACTACATGTCAACAAACTCTCATTAGAGTATTAGTAGACTGTCTGCTTCATATATGCACAACTCTTTATTGTGTTGGTCTCCCAACAGACACTACTGACTATAAGTAACTTTGCAAGTACATGTCAACTTAATCTAACCCTAACCCTACCAATCTACTAATGCTCTACTAACACTCTAATGAGAGTTAGTAGAAATGTAGGTGCAATGTTACTTATAGTCAACAGAATGTGTTAAAGGGACCATCAAAATAAAGTGAAACCCACATAATTAATTAACGTTAATTATTGCATTAGGTATTATGAAATAAAAATAACCAACAGCATTTGTTAATCTGTTAATGATCATTTCTACAGTACTAATACATTTTCAACAGTGATTTCTGGAAATACAATCTAATTTTTAATGTTTTGATATTGCACTTTATTTATTTAATTAGTTTTAATTTAAATTTTTTATTTTTGGGATGGCACCATCATAATGTGTGCAGGGATCAAGTGAATTGGGAACTCTGTTTCATTCGAAGAATCTTCATTGTACAATTAATAACCTGTTTGCTGCTGGTACCGACACTACGACTACAACACTGCGCTGGGGTCTTCTGCTCATGGCCAAATACCCTGAAATACAAGGTACAATTGCACATGCAGTTTGCCTCATTCATTCATCTAGGTCAAGTCTATTTTAAAAAGTCAAGTCATTGTTTATAGTAGTCAGGTTAAACTGTATTGTTTTATCAATAATCTGTAGACTAGACGCCTATTAATAAAACTTTTGAACAATGCTGTGTTACTGCTTCTTGTAAATGTTAATCTGGCTTGACAAAAGACAAAGTTCAAGACGAGATTGACCGAGTGATCGGTGGACGTCAGCCAGTGGTGGAAGACAGGAAGAACTTACCGTATACAGACGCTGTGATCCACGAAACCCAGAGATTTGCAAACATAGTTCCCATAAGCGTCCCCCGTCAGACCACCTGTGACGTTCACCTGAATGGATACCTCATCAAGAAGGTATGGCTCATGCAATGTTCTTGATTATGTGTTTGCACCTTGTATCACTGATCATTTGTGTTGTTTTTTGCAGGGTACCAGTGTGTGGCCGCTACTGGTATCTGTATTGAGGGATGAAAGTGAGTGGGAAACTCCTGGCAACTTCAACCCAGGACACTTCCTAAATAAGCAGGGCCAGTTTGTCAAAAAGGACGCCTTCATGCCCTTCTCTGCAGGTGCAGTAGACTTCAAATTCACTATTTAGGCCTGTGCAATTTCTCAATTTTTGTGCTTTTTGTTGATCTTCTGTTCATTGTTGTTCTCAGGCCGCAGGGTTTGTCTTGGAGAGGGTTTGGCCAGGATGGAGCTATTCCTGTTCTTAACCTCCCTTCTTCAGCGTTTCCGCTTCACTCCACCTCCTGGAGTGTCTGAAGATGATCTGGATCTGTCGCCAGTCGTGGGTCTCACCCTGAACCCAGCCCCACACAAACTGTTTGCAGTCAAACGGTCTTAACATCATTTGCAATTAAATGTCTGTTACTTTTTGTTTTTTGTTTTTTTGCATTGTATTGCATTTATTCATTTAGCTTTCCACTGGAAGCACATTCAATGTTTATCACTTTTTAGATAAATAACTGCTTTTCTTAAGTTTAAAAGCATAAATACATTTATCACTTTAAAATCATGCAAATATTTTTAGTAAAACTGATGATAGCACTTAAATTACACGTGGAAGTAATGTGAATGCTTCCTTTAACCAGAATACGAGGACTGAGAAAAGAATCATCAATACATAAATTAATAAACTTTTCCACATTTCGTCGCCTTGGAATTATAAGGTTCTATCTGCATTCTGAGTGGTTTTGAGATATTGAGCTTCAAAGGTTTTGCATTACATATAGCAAAAAATGACATGGGGAACAAATCTCTTTCCTACATGAAAATGACAGAGACCCTAAATGTATTCTAAATGTACAATATCAAAATCCTCTCAAATTTTTAAATGGGGATTTTTGGGTGTTAATTGAAACTATCTGCATTTTTGAAACAGGTCAAATGCAGATAGAACCTTCTAATTCTAAAAAGTCATTTTCTGCTTGGAATTATAAGGTTCTATCTGGCATTAACTGAAGCAACAATTCTCAAGAAATACAAATAGTTTTTTAATAATTTGTTTTAAAACATAAAATTAGTGTTGCAACAATGTGTCAACATGTATGAGAAAGGTAAATAGGACAAATATTTTTTTCTTGGTTAAGGCACAAAAGGCAATACTAAATATTTTGTCCAGTGCTAATGTTAATTTTAGCTAGGATTATAGTGAGCAATTAAACACATTATTGAGGGAACAGTTAAGGCAGCTAACGTTACTCTAATCCATCTGACCAGGACTTTATTCCACAAAAAGTGGGACAGGGAAAATGGCATTCTCTTTAAATCAGTATGGCCGAGATAACATGCTGACGTTTATTGTTGTAATTAAGACCCCATCATTTGATATTTAAGGCTTAATGTTGTAAAATTTAAGACATTAAGACTTTAAACTGCATGAATATTTCACCAGTCATTACATAGGGTGAATTTGAGTAATCTGGGACATTTTTTGCAATTTTGACTTCTGCGATTTATTTAGATATCTATCTAACACATTAGATCAACACATTAGACTTTTCTGAAATCCCTAAGATGTTTTCTAACCACACCAGAAGAAATAATGTAGATATTATGCCCAGAGGAGACATGCAACACCTATTAAGTGTTTTTGTGCCCCCCAAAAATATTCTGCCTGAATTTGATAATCTGGGACAGGTCACTTTATAATCTGGGACATATGTATTAGGCCTAAAAAAAAGCCTATATTCACCATACTTTATGCATGCCAAACACAATATCACCAATAGCTCCCTTCATTGTACTCTCATTCCATTGGTTTAGCTTCTTCGTATTTCTCTTATTTCTCTCTCTCTCTTCCTCGCTCTTTCTATTGCCATCTCTTTTCCTGACGCTGTAATGCCATTGCATTTTGTAATACATTTCATTGAGTTAATTAAAGGCCATGGATATTTTCATATTTTAGCTGACTAAATGACTGTGTGTGTGGGGTGTGTGTGTGTATGGGTGGGTGGGTTTCGGTGTGGGTGGGTGTGTGTGTGTGTGTGTGTGCGTGCGTTTGTGAACAGAACATTTTGAACTGGCCTGGGTGCAGATCCCCCTCCTGCTCAGTGATTTGAACCGTTGTATATACTAAACTAACTGGGAATTTGGGAAATTAAATTAACGATTTACTTCATCCTGATACCTTTGCTTGCTATTGGAATACATTTCCCAGATTCCGTCTCTGTAGCATCTCTCTAGCTGCTACCTACTGTGAACTTGTGCTAATGTTATAACCTCCAGAATTAACAACCATTTCTCATTATGGCATATATTAACCCTTGTCATTAAATTTATAAAGTCCCTAAATGCATATTTCCCCCATTTGAAGACTGTCCCAGATTACCCAAAGCATGCTGTCCCACATTCTCAATCATATTTGATAATGTGGGACAACAAAAAAATGTTTGAAAGAAAAAAAACTAAAACACATTTTCAACACTTTAATACATATTTTGTTGCTTGAATAGATCACAAACATAATTTGACAACAATTAGGAACATTGTCTTATTTATGACAGATTTATGTCCTTAACATTAATCTAGTCAAAATCCTATGTCATTGACCTTGTCATGCAATTCCCAGGGGAGCTTCTTGATTGACAAGTGCCCTGCCCTTTTCTGTGGCATGACCCCCATGAAGTCATGTGATTTTTGTCACATGACATCCATGCTAAAATTATAGTAAATTTGATTAGAACAGGAAATAAACACACTGGAGTTTAGGTGTCCCAGATTACCCGAATTCACCCTATTCGGGTTTTTAGCGACCCAGATTTATATCCAGCACGGATAGATCTCTAATTGCTGCAATAGCAAATTCTCCTGATATTTTAAGAACAATTAAAAATAATAATAATTAAAAAAAATAAAATAAGTATACTTAGAAGGGTTCGATTTGAGCAGATGATTTTACCATCACTGCCATCTTCAGAGCGCATTTCCCCAGTATTCAGCATCTGGCTCATATTCACGATCTCAATACATTCTGAAAACTATCGTTTTCAGCATCTTCAAAAACAACATTTTGATCGCTATTCACCACATCCACTATCAAACGACAGTAACACTTATATTTCATTATGTGCAGTAATTGATCTGCAGTAAAGCCATTCAAGCCAGTTACATTTTTACTGATGATATAATTTGTTTTATGCATGCGCTAATTATGAGTGAAAAATCACGTCATCATTATGTTTTAAACAGTGCCACTTTGTGGAATAAAGGTGAATTGCACTTATTGATTTTATTGATTCCAGTGCACTTTCACGGGTAGAAGGTTGGAAAAACACGGGTTAGGGGTTGCCTGGAACGAGGCATAAACTGCAGTGGAAACACAAAAGCGAGCTGAACAGTGGAACATATTATTTTATGTCATACATCGGAAAACCCCCCAAAAGTGAACTGTACCAAACCATACTGTGCCGTACCATGCAGTGGAAAAGCACCATAACTAAACGTCAAAGATTATATTTTCTTGGGCAAAATAGTCAATGAATGCTGTGCCAATGAAACTAGAATAATGCTTTTGCACATTTTTTTTTACATCTATTTTGACGTTTGTGGAGTACCGCATCATTTCTCATGGCACATGATTGCTCGATTCCACTTGATGTGAATAATAGACAATGTTTTGTGCCCTGGATATTAATATTTATTTCGAAACATATAATTACTTTGTGGTCCATCTGAGGAAATGCAATTGTTTCGCATATTCATGAACACAGGCCATAAATTCACAAAAACAGTCCTCAAGCCGCCCTGTACAAATAATTTTCTGTTTTGTCCACTCCCTCCCAGATAGCAATAAAAAAAAAATAAAGGAATTTTATTTCACACATCTCTGTAATAGTTATAATTAATCCTGTCCAGAATTTCGTGGGAGATTGTGTGTATCACGTAATTTTACTCATCCCGCAGCTTTCAAATTTATAATGAGGGAAATTCCTGCAAACATTTATTCAATATAGCAAGTAGGTGGGTAAATAAATCCACACAAACTAGCAGATTAAATCAGTCATTTGAAAACAGCGTGAGTGATTCAGCTGGACCGCGTCTTCTCTCTTTCACTCTCTCAAAGCGGCTTCACATCAGCGCATCTCCTCTGCAATACAACGAGCTGCTGCACGCTGTCGCTGATCCAACACTTTCGCTCGCATTTCGGGACATTTGACAGAATTGTAACTTGCTTAATCGGGTCATTGTTGCATTGTCACAAAAATGCACGTCTTTTTAAACTAATCGGTACTCTCCAGAGGCGGTCTCAAGGCTGAGTTCTCACAGTCACATCCAAAGCCGCCTAGGGAGTATCATATTGAGTTATTTTTCGTAGTTTGTTGTTGAGCAAGTGGCCAAATACACACAAAATTACGCAAAAATGGCCGTCCTGGCGAATATCCAGGTTTTTTCTTGAGTAAATGTGAACAGTTGAGAAAGAAAAGGCATGCATATAGGCCAGGGGCGCCGCTACGGATGCTGGGCCCCCTGGACCGCATATTCACTCCAGCCCTCTATACAGATCACGTTCCGGTAGAATCCCCCTCGGTCGAAATCGCGATCGCGTTTTTCAGCTATTAAAATAATTCAGTTTTGTATGTAATGGCAAATTTTCGAAATTTCGTTTCATTTTTTTAAGTTAATTTAGAAAAACGTTTTGGAGCATTTTTTTGTTCCTAAAATAAGTTTATTCTTTCTTAAAGTAACGACCAAGCAGCCAGCGGCAGACCGGCAGGCTGATCATAGCCATGTTTGATAAATTTAGCCTTCTCAAATCATCATGACTTGCCTAAAATACAATCTATAGAAATCATCATGACTTGCCTAAAATACAATCTATAGAAATCATCATGACTTGCCTAAAATACAATCTATAGAAATCATCATGACTTGCCTAAAATACAATCTATAGAAATCATCATGACTTGCCTAAAATACAATCTATAGAAATCATCATGACTTGCCTAAAATACAATCTATAGAAATCATCATGACTTGCCTAAAATACAATCTATAGATATACTAAAACAGTTCAAGCATATGTTTAAACGTTAAACCTAGATAAATGTGCGCTGCATCCTATTTGTGTGGAGAACGGAAGCTAAAGCACAGGACATATGGAGGCGCCAGCGCAATCAATTGCATTTTTTTCAATGGAAACAACTTACGCTGTAATTTTTGCTCATAAAGGTAAGAGTAATGCATCATTCGGAATTGTAAAGGGTCTACTTTTATTTGTGTGCACTCACAATATTAACAAAAAACTTTTTATAAAATAAATAAAATAATTTTATAAAATAAAGAAAACAATGATGAGCCGTCTCGTCTTGAACAGGAGCGCTTCAAAAAAATGAACCGAAAGTCAGCGAATACATGCCTCACAGACATGATAAATATATCTATAGAAAGCTTTAAATTACTACTTAACGAAATAAATCTAATCGAAAACAAAAACTCTTTCATTAACTCGTTAACTCATTAACTTTCGTTAAGATTCCACTTCTCTCTAAAGGCGCGTCTAATGAGGACGGCGAGTCAGGATCATCATCTTCATCTTTGCGACACTGACACAGAAAACACTAGTTTATTAGTAAATAATTCAAATATCTCCTTACTATTTCCCCAGACACATTCATGGTAATTACTATGGAGTCAATTTAATGCCGCATATATATGCAAAAGAATAAAGTTTTGCAAAAGAAAATGAAAGTATTGAGAAAAAATAATGTGCTTTTTGTAAACAAAAATAAAGAATTGCAAAAGAAAATGAAGTATTGCAAGAAGAAAATAAGTTTTGCAAACAAAAATAAAGAATTGCAAAACATAAATGAAACAGAGCAAAAGCAATGATTTAGCAATACATGTTTTCCATGGCCATATCTACTAATTTATTTGCAATGCAGCTTTTATTTTGCGTTTCAGTCAAGTTTGAGCTTGCGATACCGTTTTCCCCTTTGCACTTCACGTTTCTGCGCGTCTCACTTTGTGGCACTGTTTTGACATGGGGGTGGAGTCAGGGGACGGGGGCGTGTCCAACAGGCCTGGGCATGCCTCCCTGGAAGTGACGTCATCGGCCCGAGACGCAGATCACAGCTGATCCAGGCACCGTCATTGAGCAGAGGCATGCAGGTGGATCGTTTCCTTTTATTCACTAGCTTTAAAACATGAATTTTTATTTTCATTTTCAGTTTTCATTTTATTAACAAATAAAATGTGTATTAGCAGCGTTTGCTCAAGTTAAAGAAGTTGTTAATATGAACATCTGCTGTTTATTTCTCTCAATGTTCACACTTGTATAGCATTAAAATGTGTATTGTTTCATTTGGTTAACTAAATGTGCATTAATAGTGCTTGTTTAAAATCTCTTAACCTGTGGGAGGACGCCAGCGCACTGTGCTCTTTGTTTACATTAGTTCAGAGTTACTGCTAGTTTTAATGTAAAAGAATGCAATTAACTTCATAAACTGTACATCATTAAAAAGGTCTAAGACTCAAGCTTCATATCCATCTCGACTTCGTTTTTTATTTACATAACTCTGGCATAAATTAAGAAATTCCTTTACGCTACTAATCGGAGCCGGATGTGACCACACGCGGACTGTGATAAAGGCCTAAGGTGTGTTCGACTTCATGCAGCGCCGCACAGACCTATCGGCGAGAGCAGCCGCTTGCAGTCGGGGGGCGGAATTGAAAGCGGAGACGTGATGTCGCACTCTTTCTGCTCCTGACAGTGATGCTCTAGCGGTGTTTGCATACTCTTATCACAGATGAAGTGAATAACATGCTATATTTGTCAAATGCACTGATGTTTTAGAAATGTTTTCATGAGCAACAGAAACACTTTTTATATACTGCTTAATACAGGGCCATCTGTTCAAGAATAAAGTTCAACATAAACCTGTACTATTTAAATACCAGTAGGCCTTTATCGGTGTTTTTTTCTTATTAAATTTGACTCATTATAACATTGTGACTATACAGTAAAAAAAGCTTTTACTGTTCTAAAAACAGATTTGTGGGCAGTATTTTTTTTTTTATTATTATACAAAAATTATACAAAGGTTTGTACAAGCATATACAACTCACAACAAGTACAAAAACAAATAAACATTCATGAGAATATGTAAAGTGAAACAATTCATGCCAGGGGTAAAATTACAATAATTTAAAGTAACAAAAAGCTTCATAGGTCTTTCTTGCTTTTTTGTTCTTAATTTTATCTAATAGCATTTGTTTAATCTCTTTTTATAAAATGTTCAAAGTTTGGTTTAGCTTCCATTTTTTCATACGATTGTGATATTCTCCTAGTAAAATAAGATTTGTGAACTGTACTGGAATTGAAGATGTTAGAAACATACGTCATTGTTGTCATGTGGTGAATTTGGCCAATCATGAAACAGTTGTGTGGTCATCAGCGCTCCTGCAGTCGCTCTGGAGAAACTGCGCGAGCTGAGTCAGGTTCAAGTCGGACAAATTTTCTAACCGGAATGCACTGCTTCAAGCCAGCCGCCGATCGGTTTTCATGGCGCCGCATGAAGTCGAACACACCTCTATTGTCAATTGCAAACGCTAATTTATTCAAACATCTCTCTACCCAACTACTTACTGTAGCTTAATTTGCGGAGGACGAAGAGAAAGCACCCGTTTAATAGAGCCAGTAGTGGAGAAATAATAACTTTTAAGAAATAATATTTTTTGAGTAATGACCCCGGCTATGTCCTTGCTGGAGTGTGACGTGATTTGTGTCATGTGCAGGTGCGATGGATCGCGTACAAACCAATAGAGTGTCGGAATGGTATATGTTTATACTTCTCATTCAACCACAAAATCACTCTATCTGGATGGAGCGATATCTGGATAGGATTTTTTTTTTTTTTGAACGATGACAAGCCGGAATGAAAACAAGCCGAAATGAAATAGGAGTATCGAGGCTATTTTTTAAAATGTAAGGAGTAGAAAGTACAGATAATTGCGTGAAAATGTAAGGAGTAGAAGTAAAAAGTCGGCTGAAAAATAATTACTCCAGTAAAGTATAGATACCCCAAATTTCTACTTAAGTAAGGCAAGGAAGTATTTGTACTTCGTTACTTGACACCTCTGCTGGCCAGCATCACAAAATTGACATTTCCAGAGTCTTTATTCTTCATTATCCCTCTCTGATGCATGAGGAGAGTGTTACCTTTCAAAAGAGTCCAAAATCATGGCTGTATAATCAAAGTTGTTCAAGAACAGTAACTTTCTCTTTTTAGCATTTCTTACATCATACAGAGAATTTGTTCAGCTGAGTCAATGAGAAACAATAAAGTTCTGATAAAAGAAGTAACTTTATATTCTTGGCCTTTAGGCTGGTTTGAAGTGACTCATGGACTCAAAATATGAAGCATGGATATCAGGAGGAAAGTGTCTCAAGGTACCCAAACGCTTGTTTATTTAAGAATATGAAAGTGCAGTTTCACATCCTGATGCAAAGATTATTTATTAAATATTTAAATATATCCAGGATTATGGAATAATAGATGGCTTACAGAGGTTCTGACAGTGTAATTAAAATGTTTGATCATTGTAAATGTGTCTAAAGTTAATTAAAAAAAGCCTGCCCTGTGTGTTATTGCATATAGCTATAGTTTTATGTCCTAGAAAAAATACACACACATGTATGTATGTATGTATTTATTTATTTATTTTTGCAATATGAAAAAGAAAAATCTTATCTTTCTTTTGTGGATGTTTTTAAATACTATGGTTGTCATCCGGCTCTTTACTGATCTTTTTCATCCTTACTGTGCGTTCACACCAGACGCGACTTGCGCGAATAAATCGCGCTATTCGCGCGTAGTTGGACGCTTGAACATTTTGAGTTTACTCGCTTCATTCGCGCGTGACATTCACTTCACTACAGACGCGAATTCGCGTCATGGGAGGGGCTTATTCTGCCAGGCGAACGGCTCCTGTCTCGTTGCGAAATGGCTGACCTGGATAAAATACGGCGAATAAGCTCAATTTAGCTAGCTTGTAGTCTCAATATGTATATATATATATCAGTGGCGAGCGGTGACTTTTTTAACCGGGTATGCTGAGTGCTAAGATTAAGGCATGCAAGCATGAAAATATACAGTTATGATTTTTTTTTTTTTTTTCTTATGATTTCGTCGGGTTAGTTTTGCATCAAACACAATCAAATTTTTGGCAATCGAGATCTGGCAGAAACAGCTCATTTTTCCACCTGGGCGAGCGCTTCGCGGACAGCTTACCCCGCTCATGAAATCAGCCGCCTACCAGCAAATCACTGAGAACGCGCTACAATCCTGAGAGTCATAGCCACAGAGCTGAGAATCCGCTTACCCGGAAGCTTCCGTCACTGTCTCACTGACGTAGATTTACAAATGACCGTTGTTTTCAAATAAATAATTTTACCTACTTATTCCCAACACTTTATTAAGCTTTAAGTCACATCTCAAATGACAAGAGATCAACTTATAATGATGTTTATATTCATTAGCCCGTGAACTCATTCTCGCAGACGGCTTGGGTATGCGGCGCATTCGCAGCTTATATGGACGGAATATAGCTCAAATTGTATAAAGAGCGTTTTTTACAACTTACCAGATTGTCTGACCTCCTCACTCACTTGCTTCCAAACAAAATCCTTTTTATTCCTGTTTCTGTAAAAGTACGAAAATGTAGGCTATCATACAGCTCTGGGTGTCCACAAACAGTGATAATTATTTTGTCCTCCATTATTGTTTGGGATTCCCTCCGCTCCCTACGTCGTAATCACGTCACTACTAGAGCAAGCTCCTGATTGGTTAACGCGGCGCGAATTTTCGCCAAAGTTCAGATTTTTCAACTGGCGCGAATCCATTACGCCCGTCAAACGCCCAAAACGCTCAATTCGCACCGCCTGGTTCGCGCGAATCGCGTCATTCGCGCCTGACATGTTTGTTACTATATACCTCCTATAATTTCAAATGTGAGCCCTTCCCCAGATATTTTTCTTTAAGTGCATTTCCCACAATTCACAATTTTCATATATTGTTAAAGATTTGCTCATCTAGAACATAGTTTTGAGGAATACATTGACCATTTGAATTAACATTGAAAGAACAGTCTGCAATTTCTCTGACATAGCAGCAAATAGGATGGCTTCCAATTAGGGGTGGGCGATATGGCAAAAATATAATATCACGATATTTTTAAGAAAAATCACGATTCACGATTTTATCACGATTCTTTGTCATGTTGGTTTTACTATTTTGCAAGTTGTCTGAGCATTACAGCCAAACTAATTTCCCTATTATAAAGACAAAACCTTTCAAGATAACAAAAATATAAAAAAAGAATGGCAGATATTTAGGCCAAAGTGGGCGAAGATAAAAATCTTTGTCATTATTTTATCTTTGTTATTAAAAAATGAGAACAAAGATACACATTACAAATACACATACTATACAAATAAAACAGTGTTTTATTTTCAGGTACAATAGGTGTATTTAGCAGGAGCATTCGAGAAATTGAATCAACAAATATAAAAATAAAACACTATATAGATTGATTCCTATTAAATCAACTGTATTAACGTTTTTCAGTCAAGAGTAGTGAGTGATTTTTCTCTTTGTGTTGTATTAACATTGAAGGAATAATTAACCCCAAAATAAAAAGTGTTTTATATTTATACCATCATTTACTCACTCAAAAGTTTCTTTAAACCTGAATGAGTTTCTTCTGCTAAACATAAATGCTATTTTGAGGAATGTGGAAAACCAAACAGTTGCTGGTCCCCAGTGACTTATTCCATAGTATTTTTCTTTTCCTTCTATCAAAAGTCAATGTGGACCAGATACTATTTAGTTACCCACATTCTTCAAAATATCTTCTTTTGTGTTCAGCACAAGAAAGAAATTAATACAGGTTTGGGACAACATGCGAGTTAGTAAATAATGACAGAAATTAAATTTTAAGGTGAACTATCCCTTTAATGACAGTCGGCAGCATGTTCAGTACTGCCCCTTTAAGACATGCAGGCATCTAATATACAGAGGCACGCATCCGTTTTCTCTCAGCTGTTTACTTACTCATTTTAGACATAAGCAACGGAGTCTATACATAAACCTTGTGTGCTTTGACAGTATTAGTGCACAAGATAACTTAGTTCAGTAATCAGGCGCTTTTTGACAGGCTTTAGCACGCGCGCTTCGGGTGTACGGGCTCAGAAAAAGCGCACGTCAGACCGATGCGTGAATAAAACATTTAACCGGCAAGGCTTTAAAGCAGATCCGAATAATGTACAGTATATTGAGACGGAGGAATAAGAACTGCAGCTGATAGAATGTGCGCTGTAGCACGATACTACGATATTTCTTCAAAAGCAGATCGTGGAGACATTTTTATCGTCCACGATCAAAAATCGTCATATCGCACACCCCTACTTCCAATGAGGAAAACTTACATACCTAAAGCATTTTGGTTTAAATATAGTGTGTTTCATGTGAATGAAATCATATCAGTCATGAAATCAAACTTACAACTACAATATAGACAATCACACACACACATCCACAATAAAGCAGAGCATCCAACCTACATGTTTACAAAAGTAACTATGTATGCGAGAAATAAACATCCTTGTATCAATAGTTAAGTTTCATATCGAAAATGGTTGATATTGAAAATGGTTGACCTCTTATAATGGCATGCACTTTTTTAGTATTTATGAAAAACAAGCAAAAATGTTTCACTTATTTCATTTGAACTTAACCACTTCAGCCACTTTGTCAGGTAATACTTAACATAACAATATAGACTTACAATTCATAAGTGTGTACAGTCTATTAAAATCCAATACAACAACTCTGCCATAAATTCAAATTTTACATAGCTCCTTCATTTTCATTTTTTTTGTTGAAATTGATACAAATTGATAATACTACATTTTCTCTTTTATAGAAAAGTGTTCCTAATATTGCCCACTCAATTCAAATACATGAGGGGGGCTCTTCTCTGGATTTGTGTGGCTGTTTTTTTTTTTCCCCTAACAGGTCAAAATGACATAGAACTGTGTATAAAACAAGCATAATCTTTTTTTAAATTATAATAAAAATAAATGCCTCATTGTACCAGAGACAAAGCCAGCAGCAGTGCAAACTTGTAGAGGTTTTCTTACATTGAACATATCTAAATAAATGACCCAAAAATACAGAGGCGATCATCGTTTAACTCAACTAGTCTCTGACAGATGTGTCTCCTATCCAGTGCATCCAATTTCTCTTGATGCACATGGCAAATGGCAAGGTTGTTTAGCCGGGTCTGCGTCATTGATGTTCTCAGCCATGTCTTTAGACGCCTCAGGGCACTGAAACTTCGCTCTGCCGAGGAGGCAGGAACAACCATCAGCAGTCTCAAGAGGACCTCAACTTGCTGAAGCGCTTTGGAGGCATCCGTACATGAGGCATCTTGATGGGCTGCAGGTTTAGAGATGTTACAACCTGAGATGCTCTGGAGTACAGCTGGTCAAAGTGCTCTTCAGATCTTTTATCCTGGATCTCTCTCGTCAAATGCTCTACAGCAGCCAGCATCCCTGATGTTGTTTGGCTTCTCTGCTGCAGAGAAATGTTCAGCTCCTCCAACACAGGCAAGACATCTTCTGCAAGAACAATGCCGAGAATAGTATTGCCACTCAAAAACCTGTCATGAAGGCCACTTGCTTTTGCAGAAATTTCCATTATGGTGGATTGAGACATTTCTTCTGTGGCTGTGAGCACAGATTTGTATTGGGTGAGAACAGAGCGAATGGCTGGCGTTCGCACTGTCCACCTGGTGGGGCAGAGAGGCTTTAGAGATGTGTGAGGAGAGGAGTGATCTGACTTCGCTATAGCAGTGAAGATGGCCTTGAACTTCCCAGACTGATTAAATAAAACACCCAACTCATGCACTAAATGCATTGTATCTCTTATAATGGGGGAAGATACACAGGTAGCTTGGGTAATCAGATTAACACAATGTGTCCCACAATGAACATACACAGCAAGAGGTTGGTCTTTCTTGAGATGAGCTTGCACACCTTGCATCCTACCAGACATATTGGCAGCCCCATCGTATGTTTGACCTCGTAGTTGTGATAGTGGGAGATTCAGGCGAATCAAAACATCTTTAGCTACACTTGCTATATTTTCTCCAGTAGTGGATGTAACCTGATATAGACCGATGAATTTCTCTCTGGGTTGCAAGTCTTTGTCAACAAAACGCAGACAGAAGGACTCTTGCTCAAATCCTGCTGCATCCTGTGTCCCATCAATGATAAGAGAATACTGAACTACTGACTACTGACAAGATCTCTTTTGTAATGTCATGTACAATTGTGTTACTGACGATTTTAAAGGACCTCATTTTGGATTTTGGGGCTGGTGAAATTATTGGGCCGCTGAAGCCAGCTGGTAAGTTCATCTTCATCCTCTGCTTTGTACTTGATCAGCTGGTGGAAGTTGCCCTCTTTGTTGTCATGCCCCCTTAAAGCATTGCCTTGTCTTGCCAAGCACATAATCCCTCCCACAATCTTCAAGAGACTATTTCTGGCCATGTGCTGCTGTTTTTTTAACTGAGAGGAGAGTTGTGTACTGATCGGCTGTTTGCAGTGCAAATGTGTTGTCATCGCTGCTGAATGACAATCACTGTTTTCATGCTGAGAGAACCTCTGGAGTGCTTTTTTCCAGTTGCTAAATCCTGTTTTAATAAAAGCTCCATCAGCTTTACTGGCTAAAGAGGATTTCTGGTCTCCAAAATATTTGGCACAGTAAAAACACAGCACTCCCTTCAATGAGGGGCTGTAGTGAAGCCATGTGTACTTTCTAAACCAACTGTCCTGAAATTTCAGTGTCTTTTTTGTCAAGGACTGAGTTGAAATGAAATTTGGCTGGTGTGGGCAGCTACCAAGCTCCTCTGCGTGCTGATCACTGCTCTCCCTGCCTGGTTCTATCTCTCCTAAAAATAAATAATATGAACTATTGACCTATAGTGCTAAACTAAGCTTCTTGGATGCTTACACTTACTATTTATGTGTTGTACTAAATTACATTGTAGTTCCTATTCCAATATCTTACGTGTATCTTCAGAGCAGTCCTCTCGCTCCATCATGCCTGTTACTGTCCCTCCATCATGCCTGTTACTGTCTCTCTGTGCTGCCTGCATTATGACCATATACCATTATTGTTCTTGAAGAATAATGTCAGTCCTGTCTTGTGTTTCCCCTCCTCTCGTGCCCATATTTGGTTTGTTCCTGTTCCTGTCATTATGAGTTCTTTAGTCTCCAGCCGTGTTTGATTTGTTCCCCACCTGTTACAGTTCTGCTCGTTTGATTTCGTTCCGTTCATAAGCCCTGTGTTTCCCTGTCGTCTTGTCGGTTGTTAATTGTTACTCGTGTGTCCTGCATTCCTGTGTTCCTGCTATTCCAAATAAAAGTCTATGTTGGAAGGACCGTGACAAATAATGACTGACCTAAATAGTCATTTAAATTTGAATATTGTGCTCTTATTACTAGTTTACTGATGACGTGGTTAAAAATAATGTTATTATGTTGTTCAGAGGCTCATATTGCAATGCTTTACCTGTTTATCTTCTGAGCAGGTCTCTGTTTGTCTCCTCCATCATGTCTGTCACTCTCCTTCTGTTTGTCTCCTCCATCATGTCTGTCACTCTCCCTCTCTGTGCTGCCTGCATTATGACCATATACCATTATTGTTCTTGAAGAATAATGTCAGTCCTGTCTTGTGTTTCCTCCTCTCGTGCCCATATTTGGTTTGTTCCTGTTCCTGTCATTATGAGTTCTTTAGTCTCCAGCCGTGTTTGATTTGTTCCCCACCTGTTACAGTTCTGCTCGTTTGATTTCGTTCCGTTCATAAGCCCTGTGTTTCCCTGTCGTCTTGTCGGTTGTTAATTGTTACTCGTGTGTCCTGCATTCCTGTGTTCCTGCTATTCCAAATAAAAGTCTATGTTGGAAGGACCGTGACAAATAATGACTGACCTAAATAGTCATTTAAATTTGAATATTGTGCTCTTATTACTAGTTTACTGATGACGTGGTTAAAAATAATGTTATTATGTTGTTCAGAGGCTCATATTGCAATGCTTTACCTGTTTATCTTCTGAGCAGGTCTCTGTTTGTCTCCCTCCATCATGTCTGTCACTCTCCCTCTCTCTGTGCTGCCTGCATTATGACCAGATACTATTATTGTACTAGAAGAACAATGACTGACCCTAATGATCATTTTAATTTGATGCATTGAATATTCTGTTTTTATTGGTGCGAGTGTTATTTGCTTTAAGTGCCAAGTGAATTTTAAAAACATCAGTCAATATCTCTCTCTCTCTCTCTCACACACACACACACACACACACACACAGGACTGTTTCTAGCCATTTTGACGCCCTAGGCGAAATCCCTATCAACAACACCGCCCCTCCCCCCTTCTTTTTCAGACATCAGTATCTTGTCACATTTAAATTGGTTGTCATAGTAACGACACTAATTCATGGAAATTCAGCGCATTGTGAGTTCCTCAAATCTGAATGCATTAGGCCTATTTGTAAATTGACTGTTAAGATAAAACATTTTGCACAGTTTATTATCTGTGACACCATTATAGCCACTGGATGCCTGTATAAAGCTCTATGTAACAATCCCTAGTTGCTAAGAAATTGTCATCACACATGAATTAATTTGATTACATTTGGATTTGGATACATGTTTAGATATTATCAATGGCTACTTTTTGATGATCAATTGTTTTGTTGTTGTTGTGTCAGTTATTGCATTATTATTTCAGTCAAACCTCTAAAACCTTTTGATTTCCCCAAACTACATAGGCCTATAAAAGCCTGATCAGTGACATAAAAGTAATCAGAATGCAGCTAGTAGTTCTTTTATTACTCATTGACGTGTGAACTTCCCCTTTAAATAACGTGACTCTCTGCCCTCTATATGAATGACGCTACTCCCTTTAAGCGCTGTTGGAAGCAAAATTTTTTTTTAATTTATTTTTTTGGAAGCGAATTAATTGATTCAGCATTTCGACACTTCCGTCAGGATGCGTTAAATTTGACAAAGCGGTTTAATAAAGTATGTATTGATCTTAATTGTATTGATTTTAATTGGCTGTAAAAGTTTTATATGTAAATATTACATGACACACTGAACCTTTAACAATGCATTGGCACAAAAACGCACACCTTTCAGACCAGTTTCACATGAAACATGACTTCTCGACTGCCACAAATAGCCTACTGCCAAAACAAAATACTGATTTTGTGCACTTTATGTAGCCTACCGATATTTTAAATTGGCCTTTGAACTTTGAAGAAAAAGCCTTACCTTGCCAAAACACTGACAGAACCCATTGATCTAATGGCATTGTTGAGCACTCCAAATCCAAATGCAAACTTTGCATGTAACAATCAGAGGCAGCAATTGACAGCGCTCTCATCCAATGGCATACAGGCATCGTCAGAATGACAGTCCTCTAGCCCAATGATGTTGGGGGCGGCAATCATATTTCAGTGTCCGTGCCACTCTTGATCACAACCCTGTTAAAATATAGCGGCAGTACGTGCGCTCATTGGCGCCCCTCCAGCTGGTGGCGCTCTAGGCGACCGCGTAGCTTGTCTATGCCTAGAAACGGTACTGCACAGTGCACACACACACACACACACGACACACGGGGGGAGACGGAAAAAAGAACTACACACATGATGACAGAGTAAATGGACCCCTTTTAAAAGTTTTTCCCCCACCAGAATTAAGCTTTCGCAGGATCAGATAGGTTTCCATTCAAATCAATGTGTTAGCTTAAATCCGTTCAGTCGCGGATCAGATCTTAAAAACAAACATGCCAGGCCATCAAGGAATGAATAGAGGCTTATCAATGGAGCGGGAAGTGCGGGAACTCCTTGGTCTGTGACTCCAGCAGTTCATTATTCAGCCTATTTTCAGGGTATCATGCTAGCTACCTAGCTATAATACTGAGCCATTTAAAACATATTTTTTCACATTTATTCAAAAATTGCCGCGGTATTTTTGACCATGGCACTACTTTTTAGGTGTCTACTTGCTTACCGTCTGAAAAAAAGCTTTTCTTTTAGCTCCTACCTTCATTTCCTACCGTCACACAGTTTTGTTTCCCTTGTTTTTATAACAACAAATCCACTAGGCTACAACCAGGGTTCATAAAAGGAGGGCATAGCATATGTCACATATTACAATATAAAGGTGCGTTCACGCCATATCGTAATAACCGTAATTACGAGATACCAATTTGTAAAAAGCGTTCACGTCCTCGCAGAACTCGTAATTACAACTTGTGAACTGGGAGCTTTCTGAAAGCTACGGCTTGTACCACGTGACCGCTACACCTAACGCGGAACCAGAGAAAAATGCCGGCGCTTTCAAAGAAAGCTATATTACTGCTCTAAAAAAAGAGGAAGATTGAATTGAATTGAATTGAATTGAATTGAATATACTTTATTGTCCCATTTTTGGGAAATTCTTCTTGGACAATCATGACATGGCCAGTACATAACATTGACACAACTACACATAACAACTCATAATGATTTACCCATATCAAGTGTATTAAAACTACAATATGCCAGACTGGCGACACACGCATCGCCACACCCCCACTTATTTTTGCTCTTCTCTGTTAAATAATTTAACAGCAATAGGCACAAAAGAGTTTTTGTAGCGATTTAATTTACACAAAAAAATCCTCAGTCGTCTGCCTGATGGTAACATAGTAAAATAGTCATGTAAACTGTGTGTATCATTGGCAACAATTTTCTTTGCTTGTCTTAAAACAGAAACCTCATACATCTCCTGAATAGGTCTTTTCTCTTCCCAACCCACAATTTTTAAAGCAGTCTGTACAAGTCGGGCAAGTTTAGATTTAAATTGGACAGTCAGATTTCCATACCATGCTGTTATACCATATCTTATCAAACTCTCAAAAACAGACTGATAAAACAAAAATAGAATCCTCCGATTTACCCCAAATACCTTTAACCTTCGCAAAAAATGTAACCTCTGCTGCAATCTAGAACAAAGACCGTTGACATGAGAAGACCAACATAACAAATTGTCCATATAGACACCCAAGTATTTGTGTGATGATACCTGTTCGATAGAATTCCCGTTTATTATTACAGGACTGTGATCCCCCACAGATCTAGGGTCGAAAAGCATTTCAACAGTCTTTGTTTCATTTAAAATCAAAGAATTCTCGTCACACCATCTTACAAATCTATCAACTTCTGAAAAGTATTGCAAACAAGTAGTGTTCCTATGCAATAAACTCAGTATTGCCGTATCATCGGAGAATTTAATTAAAAGTTATTATCCTGACCTGAAACACACTCATTGGTATATAACGTAAACAGAATGGGTGAACTAACACACCCCTGCGGTGCCCCCTTATTGGTGATTTTCACCTCAGAGAAACAATTATTTACCCTTACTTGTTGTGTACGATTAGTTAAAAATGAATAAAACCATTTAATACAGAAGGGGTTCACTTTCAATTCTATCAGTTTACTAATTAATATCCTAGGTTGGAGAGTATTAAACGCTGAACTAAAATCTATAAAAAGTAGACGTGCATATGCTTGGGTATCCTCTAGGTGTCTATTTACTAAATGAGAGATACAATTAATGGCATCCTCTGTCCCCCGTCCAGCCTTATAAGCAAACTGAAATGGGTCAAGTGATAATTTAACCTCCTCTTTTAAAACATTTACTACTAGTCTTTCAAAACATTTCATGATGTTTGAAGTCAAAGCTATAGGTCTAAAATCACAGTTATCAACTGGGCAATTTTTCTTGGGAACTGGCATGATTATGGATTTTTTCCACAATGAAGGAATACTATGCATATCTAAAGATCTCTGAAAAATAGGACAAAATGCTGAAGTACGTTCATCAGCACAAGTTTTTATCAAAAAAGCAGAGATTCCATCAGGACCCGTAGATTTTTTGGTACATATGCCTTCAAATAATGAACAGACTGTATGAGGAACAACTTCTAATCTACAATCTGAGTTACATCTAATAGAGTCTAAATCCACCAATTCCTCTAATGGGGACTCAAACCTTAGAAAAAAATCATTCAGATAATTTGCTCTTTGCTGTTCATTACTAGTTATAAGCCTGTTCCGGACAGGTTCCATATTGGTTACTACTTTCATAGCATCCTATAATTTCCTGGAATTCCCAAAGATAAAATTTTGTTCTATGATGTCTCTATGTTTTGTCCTAGCCTCCTTCAACAAACTATTTAATTCCTTTTGAACTAATTTTAATTCAGTTTTATCTTGGTTGTTAAAAGCTAACTTCTTCCTATTTAAACACTCCTTAATTTCCTTTGTTATATAACTTTTGTTGTTAGGAAATACAGTTACGGTTTTCTTCTCAACAACTGTGTCCACACAAAAATTAATGTAGTCTGTTATTGTCTCTGTAGCATCCTCAATATCCATATCATGAAACAGTTCCCAGTCTGTGCAAGCGAAGCAGCCCTTTAAAATTTCAATATTATCATCAGACCAAACTAATACAGTCTTCGTCTGTGGCTTGGAGCGTTTTAAAAGTGTTTTATAAATAGGTACCAAATGAATCGTGTTATGATCACAGTTCGACAGAGGGGTTTGGGCTTGGCCACATATGCATCCTTCACGTTCCCGTAACATTTGTCTAAAATCTTATTTCCTCGGGTAGCACATTTTATGTACTGTTCATAACCTGGGAGAGAAAAGTCCAATCTGCAATGATTAAAATCGCCAAGAATGAAGATCGGAGCTCCAGGAGTACGTTGTAATAGTTTATGAACACAGTCTGTTATGCAGCTAGCCACTTTCGCCGCGTTTCCACTTGGCGGAACATATTGCACAAATAATAATATTTCCAAATTCTCGCGGGAGGTAAAAAGGCCTCAGCGATAAGCAGAGAAGTTCCACATCTGGTTTACACACAGACTCTCTTACCGTGTACTGGCTGCACCATCCCTCTCTGATGTAGACACAAACACCACCGCCTCTTGTCTTCCCCGAAGATTCATCTCTGTCTGCTCGAACAAGGGAGAACCCTTCAAGGTCCACCAATGAGTTGGGGATGTCAGGGTGCAGCCAGGTCTCTGTGAACACCATCAAACAGGAGTCTCGATACTCGTAACATATCCTTGAATTCATACGCAGTTCCTCAATTTTGTTTCTCAAAGACCGCACATTACTTAAGATCATATACGGCAGCGGTGGTTTATTGCCCCGATTGCGGAGGCGTTGTCGAATTCCTCCCCTCTTTCCTCTCCTCCGGGGTCGCCCCGAACAAACACGCTGCCTGCTAACAACTTCAGGTATGTCTACAGGTAGCGTCGTCCTTGCAGGCCTCAGCAAAAGCAGCTCCTCCCTGCTATAATAGATGGGCAGCATGCCAAATGTGCGTACAGGTGACTCTCGATTCCCAACAGAGATCACCCTTCCGATCAGCACCAGCAACAAAAACTGTGCCAGTATCATCTTCATTTTGATAAACACACTAAACGTGACTTGAAATAAAATAACATTAAAAACACAAACAAGCTGGCCAATGTACACGTGTCCGAGTCGCCAGCAGAGCAGCGCCACCTTCTAAGATGCATGTATATAGATACTATAATGTACTATAAAAAACATACCGTGTTCGTACTGTTATTTTGTTGTTGTTCTCAACATTCTTTCGCGGGCTCATTTTGTTGACTGTCGCTATAGAAACAGATAATCCCCAGTTGGAGGACGTGAACAGCCCCGAGTTGAACGTCACGTGTTGCCATCTCGGAATTACGGTAATTATGATATGGTGTGAACGCAGCATAACACGTATATGGTGGTTACGCCCATGCATAGCGCAGATGCTACAGAACACAGTTAGCTGACTAGCTGTATAAGATTGTGTGCAACGCTAACATATTACTTCACAGGCATTACTGGCTTGCACTTTACATCCATAATATTTATAAATTGACAGTTTATTGCTGGTCTGTCGTTTTACAGTGCTGTAATTTTTAAAGATTTCATATTATTTTAAGGTGAGCTTAAAGGATGCACGACTATGAAAATCACACAGCTTCAGTGTGACATCGATGAGAAAAAGTATAATTTCATAGATATTGTTAATAATAGTGGTTCGTATTAAAATATGTATGAACTTAATACATGACCCGGCTATTTATAGCACAAATCCTGTCATTTTAATAAATATTACATGACATTTATTAAAAATTGTTGCTGCTCCAATTAAGCTCAGTGTGCTCTCTTTAAGCTCTTCCACATTGAACATCTGTAAATACTTCATAAACAGACTTTAAAACTGATGGTTGTCACTTTAAGTTAAGGTAATCGATTTTCTCTGGATTCTGTCGACTCAAATCTACAGACCGGCTCTGATCTTTGGTAACTAGCATCAATTTCTCCAGACTTTAAATCTGTGGAAAATCGGGGCAAAAATCGTGTAGTGTATTCCAGCCTTAAGAGACTATAGATAAGTTGTGTTCATACCCATGAATTAAATGTTTTACTGAATGTGGACTAGTATAGATGTTGCAATATGCTTAGATGACACTTCACTATGAATATATAACTGATCAAACTGAATGCCTTGTTGCTTGATTTTAGTGTTCTGTTTTTTTTTTTTTTTTGTGATAGACTTTGTACCTTCAAAAATATATATTTTTACAATTATTCCTTAAATATTTTGCTTAAAATAAACAAGAATTTTAAATAACACATGATGTGAGCTTAATGGAAACAGGGGTGTACAAAAATGTACCCATTAAGCACAGCCAGACTTTTTAAATTTAATGATGTATATCTCAATTGAAATGCTTTTGTCATTTCAAATAAAATTAAATATTTTTGTATTAATATTGTATTAATATAGAGATTCATATTTTATTTTAACATAACTTTTTGTACTGAAACCAATATCTTGTGCACTAAAAATGTCTCAATGTAGATTTTGGTGAGCTTAATAGGTACGTTTACCCTAGCTTATAGTAGTACAAAAGATAAATATGCGCCTGTCAAAGTGTTGTTCTGACAAAATTATTTGGAGTATCCATATTCTGATACTGAGAAGTTATTTTATGTTATTGAAAATAACGTTTTTAATGAGAGTATCAAGGTTTTACAGAAAGTAAAATGAAGGACTGAGATGTGAAGCCTAAAGGGAACCAGCTGCTTGCTTGTTTAAGAATATGCACAAATGCAGTTTCACATCCAGATGCAAAGCTTCCCAAAACAAAAATAGCGCATGAGGTAAAATAACAGCAGTCTTGTGAACATTTCAAATAATTGCACAATGATGTCCAGTGTAAGTGAACATTTCACCTTGAAAGTGCCACAAAACATGAAAGAAGCAGAGTAATCTTTTGTACAAATGTCGCCACAAGGCACATTTTTCCAAAGTAATGAAGCCACTTCTCCTGACATCCATTCAAATAATTAAGCATATAAGCATATAATTTCATGACGCTAAATTCCTGTGCATTTTAAATATGTATATTGACAGCAAATGTCTCTCATTGATAGAAATGGGTTTACTGGCATCATCGCAAAAAAGATGGTAAAGGGTTCTTTTGGCATCTATAAACACACAAAAGTCTTGGACAGGCAGGACTAGAGGGATATGCTTTGTTTTGCGCATGTTGGAGGCTCAGAACATAGACACATTATTAGCAATGTTAAAAAAGGGCAAACTTCCTCATCTGTCAGACTGCTATTTTCATCTGACTGTGAGTGACTGACTTTTCTGATCTTCTCTTGTTGTTGCTCCTAAACTCCTGAAAAAAAACAAAAACAACAAAAACAAAATTCAAAAGCTGACAGAAAGTCAAGAGTATTTTCAGGTATTTTATTATTATGATGAGTCCATCAGGAAACATCACACGATTAAGTGACACAACACAGTATTTTCTTCATTCCTCTTAAGGGCTTTTGTGTTATGTTTAACTTAACTGTCATTACACTATTGTAAATTAAAATTCTGTTTCTGGTTGTCTTTCAGCATCTGCTCTTCACTGGATCTACTAGATCATCTGAGGGATTTGACTGAATCAATATGCTGCTGATCATTGAAGCTCTTTTTCTCATTTTAGCTGCTCTAGGACAGGTGAGCTTGTGTTCTAGTATGAATATTACAGACATGAATACTGATGATTGATTATTATGATTCCTGTTGCTACAGGATCACAGAGCTGCTGCTGTTAAAGGACAGATATTTCCACTGGATATGGCACTGAATTCAGTTGATGATCAATATGACGGTTGTACTGTGAAAATGGCGCATCTGGTGAAGACAAAATATCTACAGAAGGAAATCAATAACTCAACGGAATTTAAAAATGCTTGGCAAGAAGGCGAAGTCAATGCCACAGCACCAGAAGATAACTTGACAAGGAATCATTCAATCGCCATTTATGTGTACACCAACCTTATTTCTAAAGTATATCGCAATTTTAATATGGCTGTTCGTAATGGTAAGCAAAACTACACAAACCAGGTATATAAATGGTATTCACTTCAGTTTTTGTTAACAGATGCAATCAAGATATTGACTGAAACACAAAAGAAATGCAAGTTATCGTACCGTGGTACCAAAACTGAATTTTATCAAAATGTTAAAGGCAAAAAGATTCGTTTCGGATCATTTACATCCTCTTCTCTTCAACGTAAAGTAGCACAAGATTTTGGAAATAAATCTTGTTTTGAAATCAAAACATGTGAAGGTGCTGATGTGATCAAATATTCTAAGTATCCTGAACAGAAAGAAGTGCTGATTCCTCCATATGAGAAGTTTAAAGTCATTGCTGTCAAGACAAGAAAATATCATAAAAATCTCTGGTGTGATACTGTGTACAAGTTGGAAAGCTCTGGGAAAAGAAGTGACCTGAACTGTGCAGTGGCTTTCAAGAAACCATCCAGATGCTTTTCTCGAAAGCTAATGGCCAGTCAAGGCCATTCAAACAGTCGGTTTATAGGCAGACTATGTGGTTGTCAAGGACGGCATCAGATGCTCGTGAGCCAGCTCAATCCCACTGACAGAGATGGTCTGAAATGGTGCTGCTGCTGTAGAATTTGAGCTACAGGAATACTTCAAAATGTACAGTATGTTGAGTGCTTTGAATTTACATCCTTACATGATTTACATAATACACTTTATTTTAGACCTACACTCTTTATTTTCTCCTTGTCATAAAAAACAGGAATGTTGTTAGAATAGGACAATATTTGGCCGAAATACAACTATTTGAAAATCTGTAATATGAGGGTGCAAAAAAAAAAAAAAAACAATTGAGAAAATTGCCTTTAAATTTGTCCAAATGAACTTCTTAGCAATGCATATCATATGCATATTAAGTTTTTATTTATTTTCTGTAGGAAATTTACAAAATAATTGATCTTCATTCAACATGATCTTTACTTAATATCCTAATGATTTTTGGCATAAAAGAAAAATCAATAATTTTGACCAATACAATGTATTTTTGGCTATTGCTACAAATATACCCGTGCTATGTATGACTGGTTTTGTGGTCCAGAGTCACAAATGAAGGACTTAAGAATCTGTCTATCTACTCATTTACCATATATTTATTTACTTATTAATTTTTATTTTCTATTATTTTTCTAGAACTGTAATGTTATGTTCAGTATTGCATGAATTAATTTCAAGCTTTTAACACCACAGGATATTGTTGCAAAGTAGTTATTTTCCATTGCCTTTGCTTTGCTGTAATAATACTTGTTGAATTTGTGCTGGTCAGGCAAGATTATTCAATAAACTCAGAAAATGCTTATTTTGACTATAACTTTGTCTCCTGTCTGCTTCATTACCAGTTAGTTGGAAAGAGTTAGTTGATGCCTGGTATAATATCAGACAAAATTCAGTTTTAAATGGTTTTTAAAGTTTTAAACTTACTGATTATATTATAAGTAATAATCAGACATATTACTTATACATAATCATTTTGTGTCACTTGAATAGAAATTTCTGGAAGATGTGAACTTGAACTTGAATTGAACTGAGAATTGCTAAATTAGTAATTCAACATCCTGTATTGTGGTAAATCTGAAAGGAAAGCAGTTCCTCAATTGTGGATTGTGCTCTGGATTTCACTGAATATGCAGGTGGAGTGTTTATATCTATCCTCAGACTGAGTAAACCTCAACTCTTCACCACAACAGTGACCCACAGAAACAGAAATGGTTCAGAATATGTTGGTATTTAGACCTGGTTGGCTGCTTGGACTGCTTACATGCCAATTGTTACAATACTGAAACATCCAGTGATGATACTCATTGCCGAGCAATTCTGAGGCTTGAGAAGCAAAATGTTAAATTTCAAATGACTCCAAGGTCATGTCTGTAGTTAGAACGGTTCAAGAACAGAAACTTCTGTCTTTAAGCATGTATATGGGTGCATACTGTGGGTGCAAAAAGGTGATTCAGCAGACAATATAAGACTTCAGAGAGTGAAGTAAAAGATATAACATTTTTAAGAAAAGTATCAAAAGTTTAAAATCAGTGAAATACAAAAAAGAAGGAAGCACTGAGATATAAAGCTGGATATCAGCCTAAAGGGAACCACTTGTTTATTTAAAAACAGATTATGCATGAGTGCAGTTTCACATCCAGTTGCAAAGATTCAAAAATTTTTTTATATATCTGACTGGATATGGCATGGCTGTAGAAGAAGTCCTTGGAGAGGAATGAAACATAAAACAGTGTCATGAAAATTGTAATAACTCAATGAGATAGTAAACTTGTGTGAAGTTCATTCAGAATACATGTGCATGAGTTTCTGTTTATAATGGACCATTTAGTCAAAAATAAAACATACATGCACTACATCATACCATTGTGATACCTGTTTGAGGGGTTTCAAGAGCAACTGCTTGTGTGGCTTACTAAAAATACCTCGGATCGTTCCTTATGTTTTGCAGGAAATCCATTTGACATGACCTAGTAAAAGATGTCTTCTACAACATCATCTCAGCTATTGTTTATGGAAAACAGTTTACATATCAGGACTCAAAGATTCAGAAGATTTCTGAATAATGTAAACAAGCGCAACTCCATACTGTAACATGACTTTTGATATATGTACATTCATTCTTTTAATACCAGTTTTTCCACTTCAGACAAACAGATACAGTTGTATTTTAAAGTTTGTGTGTCTCCAGCTGCAGATCTACAACATGTGTCCAGTTCTTGGTCCTTAGATGTGGAGATTGATGATAGAAACTGTGGAAAATAACAGATCAGAAATGCAACAGCTGGTGAACGTCTTATGAGAGGCCCTCTTGACCGCAGAAGATCCGTTGACTGCTTCCTCATCCACAAACAGTACCGTTTCTAGGCATAGGTAAGCTAGGCGGTCACCTAGAGCGCGACCAAGTGGAGGGGCGCCAATAAGCGCACGTACTGCCGCTACATTTTAACAGGGTTGTGATCTATGGAATGCCAATCCTGCCATAATTAGAAATAAATAAATAAAGAAATGTACAAAGAAATGTAAAAAGCAAAAATAAATAAATAAATATATGAATAAATGTACAAAGAAAAGTAAAAAAGCAAAAATAAATAATTATTTATAATTTTATTTCCTTATGTATTTTTTTCCACATTTATTCATTCATTTATTTATTTATTTATACATTTATTTATTTCCACTTTTATATATTTTCACATTTATGTATTTATTTATGTATTTCTTTCTTTATTTCTACATTTATATATTTCCACATTTATTTATTTATACAGTTATTTATGTTCACATTTATTTATTTATACATTTCTTTGTCCATATAGGGTAATGAGGAGGGCGTGTTTTACGTCAGGAAAAGCAATTGAGCCAGAGTAGTCGAGGGGTAAGCTTGAGGCCACAGTGACACCTTGTGGTGCCCAAACGAAGTACAAGAAGTGTAGCCTACATGACGCGCTTGTTGATAGTGTGGGATGAATGACTTAGATGGGCGATATGGACAAAATCTTATATCACTGTTATTATTTCAGTTTCACGTGGGGGGTTGTTTCGGCTGGGAAGCCTGCTATCTGTGATCGCGTGCATTTGCTGAAGCTTGCGAAAGCGTGCAATCGCTCTCTTATGCACGCTGTTTTTTTTAGGTTTCACTTTCAAAGCATACAAGGCATGTTTCCAATATTCGGAATAGAAAGAGGTTACTGTAGAAGATTGGTCGCCTCGCGCCTCTTCCCGTGTGGACAGTCACCGCATCAACTGATTATAATGGGTTCTCTTGGTGTAGACACGGCTTTAGATACGGAGTAATCACACGTCTTAGGCTGGAAATATCCAGAATTAGGTCAAACAAGAGGTGTCCATGGGAACGGAGCTAGTGAAACACACACGACATGCATTGAACATACAAGCATGCTCATCCAAACAGCGCCTGTCGTGTGCCCTCAGTTTTTTGAGCTAACTGCATTTTTTAATGTAACCAAAAACCAAAAACAACATTGACAGCATCAGAAACAAACCTGTAAACTGATGTCCAGGGGCATTAAAAAAAACAAAAAAAAACTTATTAAATGCATGCATCATGAATATGGAATGCCACGTTCTTAATTCCAATCGATAAACTCAGTTAAAATAATAAAGGGCTGTTACTAGTAAAAATCCAATCAGTGTCAACAAAAGCCATCAGAGACATCATTACTGAATGCATTTACACTGCAATAAGCCTACAAATGCATCAAATGTTATGAAATGAATGTTTTAAATTTTGAAGGCAGAAATATGTCAATATGTCAATCAATTAAATGATACGTTTAATATGAAACTAAAACAGTAGTGAGTGAGTTCAATCCATTCAACTGATTCCTTCAAATAGGTTATGCTGATTACTCCAACAAAAAACGACCCTATAGGTCGTTTGTGCAAGCCCTTATTACGACCTATATTTACGTTTTAAAGTTAAGCGCCCTCTAGCGCGCGTAAAAATAATGACAGTCTCGTGTTGCGTCTGTCGTCATGAAATGAGTATGACTGTCATTACCAATCAAAATGCGTGTTTATTTAAATGCAATGTGTGGACTTTTTACACCGATCTCACAGTATTCGTACATATTTTACTAGGTGGCTAAGTCGTACGAATGACCACACCTAACCCTACCCCTAAACCTACCCCTTACAGGAATCGTGCAAAATCATGATTTTTAGTGCACATTTTATGAGCGCGTGCGTTCTCTGGGATCGAACCCATAACCCCATGATCACGTATATATACACATATCGTCGTATGACGCAATGCTCTACCAACCGAGCTACACGAAACCCGAACTATGACGCAGATAAAAGAGTACAAAACATTAATATGAAAATGTCCTGTTGCCGATAGGGGCGCAATTGTAGCATACGCTCTGATGGGTCGTATTTCAGGGATTTGGACAAACGACCTATACGGGCGTATTGGTTTGAGGACGTTGGTCCTATCATAAGAAAGGCAAAAACGCCTAAAATAAGTCTTGAAAAAATACCCTGCAAAATGATTTATGTAGAGAAATGTAAATGAATGTTAGTTTGTGCAGATTAGGCTATATTTTAAGTTGTTACACGAAATCAAGGAGCTTAAGGAGTTTATCTCTCTATATACTTTAGACATGTAGAACCCCTTGTCAAAAAATCCTATTGGAATTTCAGTTTATCCTTTAGGATCTTATTGGATTCTTAGAATCCTATTGGACATTCCGATTGATTTTAATGGAATTTCACTTTGTCCTATAGGATCTTATTGGATTCTTAGAATCCTATTGGACATTCCTATTGATTTTAATGGAATTTCACTTTGTCCTATAGGATTTTATTTGATCCTTATCCTATTGGACATTCTGATTTATTTTAATGGCATTATTTTTCCTGTAGGATCTTTTATTGATTTGTATCATATTGGACATTGTGATTTTTAAATGGAAATTCACTTTATCCTGTAAGATCTTACAGTGCCTTGCGAAAGTATTCATACCCCTGAATTTTTTTCACGTTTTATGTTGCTGCCTTATGTTAAACTGCTTTAAATTACTTTTTTCCACATCAATCTACACTCCATACACTATAATGGTAAAGCAAAAAAAAAAAAAAAGGTTTTTAACATCTTTGCAAATTTATTAAAAATAAAAAACTTAAATGATTCCATTGCATAAGTACTCATACCCTTATCTGGGACAGTTGAAATATAGCTCAGGAGCATTCATATTGCTTGTAGGTGTTACTAGACTTTGAGTGAAGGTAACCTGTGTCAAATTCAATTGAATGGGTATGATTTGGAAAGGCACACACGTCTTAATAAAAGGTCCATCAGCTGATAATGCATATTAGCGCAAAAACCAAGGCATGGGGTTAAAAGAACAGTCTGTAGAGCTCAGAAATAGGTTTGCGTCAAGCCACACATCTGGGGAAGAGTTCAGAAAAAAATTCTGCTTCATTGAAGGTTCACAAAAGCATGTAGTCTCTGTTACCCTTAATGGAATAAGTTTGAAACTTAGAGCTGGCCTCCTGGCCAAACTGAGCAACTGATGGAGAAGGGCTTTGGTTAGAGTGGTGACGAAAAACCTGATGGTCACTCTATTTGAGCTCCATGATCATATGTGGAGACAGGAGAAATCTACAGAGGGACAAACATCACTGCAACACTCCACCGATCTGGGCTTTATGGCGGTGTGGCCAAACTCAATCCTCTCCTCAGTGAAGACAAAAGAAAAAAAAAAAGCACCTAAAGGACCCTCAGATAATATTATCTGGTCTGATGAACCTCAATTCTAAGCATCATGTTTGAAGGAAACCATGCTCTGCTCATCACCTGCAGAGTACCGTCCCAAAAGTAAAGTGTGCTGGTAGCAGTCTCATGCTGTGGGTCTGTTTTTCAGCAGCAGGGACTGAGGGACTTGTCAGAATAGAAGAAAAGCTCAATGCACCAAAATATAGAGAAAACCCAGTCCAGAGCATTCAGAACCTCAGACGGGCAGAAGGTTCACCTTCCAACAGGACAGTGACCCTAAGCACACAGCAAGAGTCGCTTATAGACAGCTCTGTGAATGTCCTTGAGTGGCCCAACCACAGCCTGGGATTGAACCCAATCAAATATTTCTGGAGAAACCTGAAAATGTGCGTCTGCTCCCATCCAACCTTACAGAGATTGAGAGGTGAAGAGGTGAGGAGACAAAAATGGCAGATAATTTCCAAATGTTGATGAGCAAAGCTTGTCGCATCAAACAAAAAAGACTTGAGGCTGTAAAGGTACTTCAGCTAAATATTTAGTTAAGGGTATGAATACTTATGCAATGTACTTATTTGAGTTTTTTATTTTTAATCAATTTACGAAGTTGTGACAATTCGGTTTTTGCTTTGTCAATATGGTGTATGGAGTATATATTGATGTGGGGGAAAAAAGTAATTTAAAGCAGTTTAACACAAGGCAGCAACATAAAAAAATGGGTATTAATACATTCTTAAGGCACTGTATTTGATTCTGTTAATTAATTACTTTTTAAAAGTAACACTGCATGTGTGTACTTGTAACCCTCAATAAAAATGCAGCCTATCTGAATACACACAAATATAACTGAAATTCATAATATTACAGTAAGGCAAAGATAATAAGTATGACATTTCATAATGTCTGAATAAGTTAAAATGCATTACATGTTAGTAGGAACTCATAGAAACACAAACATCTACATATGGTATTGTCCTGACGCTTCCCCTTTAAGAAATCTGAGTGTAGTGCGCGTGCAACTGTAGCGCGCATACTTTGAACAGTAACGGTCAAAGAGGAGAAGAAGCTGAGAAATCGAGTGATTAACCTTGTTTAACTTGTTAAAATGTATTTAAAGATGCTAAAAGGGAAGAAATAGTAATACTTATCTGATCTGCATCCTAAACGAACAGTTTTGGGTTAACAATATCTGTTGGTGAGTTGTTGAGCTGGTTTTATTGTATGTTATGTGATTAGCAAAGGAGTCCGCCCTTACATAGCAAAAGATAATTGTTTAACAACTGATATTAATTAAATATTAATGTATGCTGTTTATAATAAAATGTAATTATATAAAACACTGGAGTAGTGAGTACAAAATGTATGTTCAGCCACCATTTTGAGCTGTTTTGAATAACGTTGTGCTTTACGGTTTTGTATAGCGCTATTTTAATTATTTGCATTGATGGATTAATAAGATGTTTTTATGGCCTGTTGTCCAGGTCAGGTTTTATGTTCCAGTTCAAAAGTTTGACACTGGACAACGATTCTCCCGTGATATGTGTGCGTAACGTTACATGGAGAAGAGGTGCATGACAAGCCGGTGTCAGCAAGAGGACCTGCTGCGTTGCCTGGTAACCAATTGACCATGTGCACAGAGCGCTCTTTTGAACTTCCGCATAGTTTTAGTTTAGTTTATTCTTGCACAAGAGTAAAATAGATGCATATATATATATATACAGTGAGGAAAATAAGTATTTGAACACCCTGCTATTTTGCAAGTTCTCCCACTTAGAAATCATGGAGGGGTCTGAAATTGTCATCGTAGGTGCATGTCCACTGTCAGAGACATAATCTAAAAAAAAAAATCCAGAAATCACAATGTATGATTTTTTAACTATTTATTTGTATGATACAGCTGCAAATAAGTATTTGAACACCTGTCTATCAGCTAGAATTCTGACCCTCAAAGACCTGTTAGTTTGCCTTTAAAATGTCCACCTCCACTCCATTTATTATCCTAAATTAGATGCACCTGTTTGAGGTCGTTAGCTGCATAAAGACACCTGTCCACCCCATACAATCAGTAAGAATCCAACTACTAACATGGCCAAGACCAAAGAGCTGTCCAAAGACACTAAAGACAAAATTGTACACCTCCACAAGGCTGGAAAGGGCTACGGGAAATTGCCAAGCAGCTTGGTGAAAAAGGTCCACTGTTGGAGCAATCATTAGAAAATGGAAGAAGCTAAACATGACTGTCAATCTCCCTCGGACTGGGGCTCCATGCAAGATCTCACCGTGGGGTCTCAATGATCCTAAGAAAGGTGAGAAATCAGCCCAGAACTACACGGGAGGAGCTGGTCAATGACCTGAAAAGAGCTTGGACCACCGTTTCCAAGGTTACTGTTGGTAATACACTAAGACGTCATGGTTTGAAATCATGCATGGCACGGAAGGTTCCCCTGCTTAAACCAGCACATGTCCAGGCCCGACTTAAGTTTGCCAATGACCATTTGGATGATCCAGAGGAGTCATGGGAGAAAGTCATGTGGTCAGATGAGACCAAAATAGAACTTTTGGTCATAATTCCACTAAACGTGTTTGGAGGAAGAAGAATGATGAGTTCCATCCCAAGAACACCATCCCTACTGTGAAGCATGGGGTGGTAGCATCATGCTTTGGGGTGTTTTTCTGCACATGGGACCGGGCGACTGCACTGTATTAAGGAGAGGATGACCGGGGCCATGTATTGCAGATTTTGGGGAACAACCTCCTTCCCTCAGTTAGAGCATTGAAGATGGGTCGAGGCTGGGTCTTCCAACATGACAATGACCAAGCACACAGCCAGGATAACCAAGGAGTGGCTCTGTAAGAAGCATATCAAGGTTCTGGCGTGGCCTAGCCAGTCTCCAGACCTAAACCCAATAGAGAATCTTTGGAGGGAGCTCAAACTCCGTGTTTCTCAGCGACAGGACAGAAACCTGACTGATCTAGAGAAGATCTGTGTGGAGGAGTGGGCCAAAATCCCTCCTGCAGTGTGTGCAAACCTGGTGAAAAACTACAGGAAACGTTTGACCTCTGTAATTGCAAACAAAGGCTACTGTACCAAATATTAACATTGATTTTCTCAGGTGTTCAAATACTTATTTGCAGCTGTATCATACAAATAAATAGTTAAAAATCATACATTGTGATTTCTGGATTTTTTTTTAGATTATGTCTCTCACAGTGGACATGCACCTACGATGACAATTTCAGACCCTCCATGATTTCTAAGTGGGAGAACTTGCAAAATAGCAGGGTGTTCAAATACTTATTTTCCTCACTGTATATACATACACACAATCCATATACTGTGCAGGGAGAGGCAGAAAACCCAAAGGGCTTATTTAGAGCCTCCACCTAAACAATGAAAAAACGAAACAAAAACAGACTTATAAAACTAAAAGAAAAACTTTGATTACAGTAATTCATTTATGTTGTAATTAATTACAACATATGTCGAAAAAATAAATAATAAAACCCATAAATAATATACTCAAAAAAACTACCCATATGGTACATAAAATAAATTAAAAAGACAAGATAGATTATTGCATTTAAAATGATCCTTTATACATCTTTTATAACAAGCCAGCTCGTAAACTTCCGGTAAAGCGGATTTAATGTTGTGTTTATATAGGTAGAGACTCTTGAGACCCTTATAAACTTGCTTGTCAGAAATCGAGAAAAAAATGATAATATTTGCAACATGGTAAATAATGATAGCATAACAACAATGATAGATGATGCCTTTAACTTTAGGTATCTCCCAAATGACATCATAATGGTATTATTGATAATCAATAACTTACCTTCATAGTCATGAACACATTTTAAAAACTTATAATATTTGCCTTCTCAACTCTATGGCTGTGCAGTAAAATTCACTTTATAGATATACTTTTCATTCATGAAGATGACATGAAAGAAATGTGTCTCCTAGCGAAAAACAAAGACTTTTAAGATGAAAATGTTATTAAATTATCATTATAACTAGTAGATGGCAGCAGAGGATCACTCATTAGCTCAGCTGCCATTTCAACTTCAAATGTGTGTACTTTTATTGTACTTAAGTATAAAGTATAGCAAGTGCAGGAATCACAAAGTCTCATGTCATTTTATAAATAAATAAATATGCCCCGACACCAACAGCATATAAGGGAGAATTGTTTAAACTAGTTAACTACAAATTAAATAAGTTCATTATTAATGGTATAACAATTAAATAATGCATTAAATATTTTGAAATATTTTTAGATTTAATTTAGTAACTACATTTTTTAAGTTTTATCTTTAACTGTAAAAGCTGCTAAATATATTCAGTCAACACAGACTTGTTACTGTTGTAGTTTTGCTACTTTAAATTTAGTTTGAATCACTTAATGCACAGCTATATTTTGACATTGGCTTGTCTTCCATTATCAATGTCAATCATAGCAATGAGTCCCTGAACAATTTAGCAGATTTACCCGTGTAATATGTAACACCCGCGTTTGTCATTCCTTACATGGTATACGTGGACGTTTGGTCCTCTTGGATAAACACAAATTTTCTTCAAATTGTGAATGGATTTTGTACAGAAACTAAGCAAAGGGTGCGCCTCTTACAGCACAGTACAATTGACTGGAAATGACTGAGCTGGCTCATCTAAAACCAGGAAGTAATTGTGCATATGGTCAATTGACAGAGCATTAGCGATTGCTTTGAAATATATTGGATACAGTATTTTTCATACTTTTGCCCGGTTTTCCCTTTACTGAATTGGATGTGTTTTTTTCTCTCTCTCTCTCTTTTTACATTAAACACAAACTGAACTTTATTACATTTATCGCATGAAATGAACAGTATTATACACATCAAATTCTACTTACTGTTTGATGTTTTATTGCTCCGTGTTGTGATGTGATTGTATTTGCTATTATTATTGTTATTGTTGTTGTTACAGTAAAGTGTTATTTTTTATATTCAACTTCTGGTCTCCTGGTATAAGCTTCATATCTTCCTCCCCAATTCTTTTAGAGTCTAGAACTGGTCTAGTGGATATTTGCATTGGAGGATGCAATACTGTATGTGTGTGTCATCAATCCATTATCAGTGCCTTAGAATTTTTACATTACATTCTACATCAGGGTGAATTTAAGCAAACTGCAAGTACAGTGTAAGTACTACAAATACAGTGGAAAAGTGCACCTTTAGAATATAAAAAAAAAAATCCTATAGGATTAAAATCCCATTAAAATCCTATAGGAACGGTTCCTACAGGATATTTATGTCTTGTCCTATAGGACTATTCCTATCGGAATCCTGTAGGAATGGTTCCAAAATACGATAGAAATTCCAATTAAAATCCTATACAATTGTCCTATTGGAATCCTATAGGATTTTTTGACAAGGGACATATCAGCGTTTCTGCATCAATGTATGTAATGTGTGCTGTAGGTGCGAAACTTTTAGGAATTTTATCCAAGATGTAGATGATCTTATCCCCAGTGAACTAATGCTCACGCATTATTCACACTGCGAGGATCACACTGTGAGGATCGTTTGAACTCACAAGGAGCTCAGAGGCGCGGGAAGTGGGTTTTTCTGTGGGCAACTGTTTAACTGTTGGGAATATAAAAAATAAAACCAGAGTGTCTATTTAAGTGTAAATAGCCCGGTTGTTGGCAGAGGCTATTTACAGCAACTCCACCCACAAACATATGATTGGGATAGTCAAATTTGCAAAAGACGACCATCAGTCATCAGATTCAGTGGCGCAGATGGTAAACCGTCTGTCACGCTCCTTCTGACACGATCGACCGGGGTTCGAATCTGCCTAATGGCGAACTTTTTTCTCCCTTTTCAAATTTCAAATCACATCAGAAAAGCATCTATTTTTTAATAAAAATGAAGGAAATAATCAAAAAGTTGAAAAGAAAGTATCGGGTAGGGTTAGGGTAGGTGTAGGGAAGGCTTTTGTCCCAATAAGGTGGCATCCATTGAAAAATTTTAAATAAAATTTAAAAATTACACTCAATAAGTTATTGCATACTGATTTATAATGTATTACAATGCTGAGTGCAGATAATTGCCACTATTTGCAATAAGTAATTAGCAGAATATCCTGCTATTTTAACATAGAATAAATAGAATATAAAGCTATTTGCACTGTGTAAATAGCATATCACTAAAAAATACTGCTATTTTCACTTAGTGTCGATAGCCCCCAACCCCACCCACATACATACATACATACATACATGGTGAGGATCACAGTATGAGGATCACATGAACTCACAATGAGCTCATACTTTACTCACATGGTGAGGATCACAGTATGAGGATCACATGAACTCACAATGAGCTCACATACTACTCACACGGTGAGGATCACAGTATGAGGATCACATTAACTCACAATGAGCTCACATACTACTCACACGGTGAGGATCACAGTATGAGGATTGTGTGATGTCACTGCGATCATTGCGTGATCTCACGTGTTGACTAGGGTAGTATAAGCGGAATAATTGACTTCGGTCCGTTGAATTAGTGTAACGACTCATTATTTCTTACTTTTGGAATACCTCTCTTCTTGTCTATTTTATTTTTTTATTTGTATCTATTTATGTTTGTCTATTATGCCAAAACCTTGTGAGCTGCTAAACAGTCTTTTCGTTGTTCAAAACAATGACAATAAAAATCTATTCTATTCTATTTTATCATTTATCTATACTCAAAATACCTTTCTGCTACTTCGGATGACACATAACCTTTCTCACTTTTACTCGGACGAAGCATCAGACTCGTTCTCACAAAAACCCCTTTGTAAGTGTCATTGTCACATTTCACTGAGAATACTGAGAGGTTTGGTTATCACGCTACCAAAACCACCTGGAGGTGTCATGTCTTTTCTTCTTAGCATGTAACAATGATGACTAAGGACTTGAATTAAAACAAAACTAACTGTTTTTTAAGTCAGGGGTGTCCAAACCTGTTGCTGGAAGGCCACTCTTCTGCAGACTTTAGCTCCAACCCAAATTAAACACAGTTGAACCAGCTAATCAAGGTCTTATATGGCATACTAGAAACAGGTGTGCTGAGGCAAGTTGGAGCTATAGTCTGCATGACAGACTTTTTGTTTTTGAACAGTGCTTTACAGGGGTTTCATCATTTCCACAGCATTCGATCACTTTTCTTCCTCACGGCGCCCTCTTTTCGCCAAAGCATTATGGGAAATGTATTCTTAAAGCTGATGTAAGGTTTCTTACCTCTGGGAAGAAATTGTAACAAATGTGCCTCTTTATTCCATCTTAGCTCTACTAAAACTAACACAATCGCTTCTTCCTCAAGGTAAAGGTGCCGCTACTGTCATCTAGTGGTTAGTCTATATAGACTACTGTCATATATACAGGTGCATCTCAATAAATTAGAATGTCGTGGAAAAGTAAATTTATTTCAGTAGTTCAACTCAAATTGTGAAACTCGTGTATTAAATAAATTCAATGCACACAGACTGAAGTAGTTTAAGTCTTTGGTTCTTTTAATTGTGATGATTTTGGCTCACATTTAACAAAAACCCACCAATCTCAACAAATTAGAATACTTCATAAGACCAATAAAAAAAAAAACATTTTTAGTGAATTGTTGGCCTTCTGGAAAGTATCTTCATTTACTGTATGTGTACTCAATACTTGGTAGGGGCTCCTTTTGCTTTAATTACTGCCTCAATTTGGCGTGGCATGGAGGTGATCAGTTTTTGGCACTGCTGAGGTGGTCACTTTGGTTTTCAAAAAACACAATGGACCAACACCAGCAGATGACATTGCACCCCAAATCATCACAGACTGTGGAAACTTAACACTGGACTTAACACTTCTCCACCCTTCCTCCAGACTCTAGGACCTTGGTTTTCAAATGAAATACAAAACTTGCTCTCATCTGAGAAGAGCACTTTGGACCACCGGGCAACAGTCCAGTTCTTCTTCTCCTTAGCCCAGGTAAGACGCCTCTGACGTTGTCTGTGGTTCAGGAGTGGCTTAACAAGAGGAATACGACAACTGTAGCCAAATTCCTTGACGCATCTGTGTGTGGTGGCTCTTGATGCCTTGACCCCAGCCTCAGTCCATTCCTTGTGAAGTTCACCCAAATTCTTGAATTGATTTTGCTTGACAATCCTCATAAGGCTGCGGTTCTCTCAGTTGGTTGTGCATCTTTTTCTTCCACACTTTTTCCTTCCATTCAACTTTCTGTTAACGTGCTTGGATACAGCACTCTGTGAACAGCCAGCTTCTTTGGCAATGAATGTTTGTGGCTTACCCTCCTTGTGAAGGGTGTCAATGATTGTCTTCTGGACAACTGTCAGATCAGCAGTCTTCCCCATGATTGTGTAGCCTAGTGAACCAAACTGAGAGACCTGGTCTCACAGAATTCTGTGTAATGACCACAGACCCTTAACCCCCGAATCTGTGGTGGCATCACGGAATCACCGAAAATTCTGTGATGGGCTCACAGAAGTGATACCAATGTAAGTCAGTGACAGGCATCAGCCGTGCTCCACGCACGGATCCACTGGTTCAACACCAGCGCTGCCTCAACTGATGTGGACCACGTAAAAAGAGTGACTCCGATGCAGTTTATATTTGTATATAAATTTTATATTTGTATATAAATTTATACTTTCACTGGAGCACCTAACCCACCCTTACCCTAAACCTACCCACTTCTGAACAATATAAAACACACACAGGCAAATATAAGTGCAGTCACAGGTATTTATTGCAAAATGACCATAAACAAGCAGTATAAAAGCTATACAAACAAGTCGTGTTGCATTCCAAGTCTTCTGAAGCCATACGAAGTCTTTATGAGAAGAATAGAGTAAAACACAAGGTTTTAATCGCTGAAAATGATCCCGCTCCGTTAACGCGCTCACATCTCATTCAAAAAGATACACCCATCATGTAGCATGACGCAGTCGGTCACGAGACATACAAAAACCAATAGCTTGTCACAACAGCATGACGCAATCGATCACGAGACACGCAAGAGCCAATAGCATTTCACAACCAAAGCTGACGTAAGGCTTCTTCTGGCGGCATTTTTTTAATTTACGCACAGAGACTGCAGCACACAGGAAGAAATTCACAGCGGACGGAGACGGCGATCTCATCTATTCCTCTCACAAATCAATCGTTTGCCTTGGAAGACTTGGAACATTAATACTTTTTGAATAAATTATGATGGTAGTTGTGTCTGTCTGTTATATCTTCTGTTTTACTGACAAATGGTAGGTTTAGGGGCAGGGGTTGGGTTACATGCTCATAAATGTGTAATGTAATATAAATAAAACTGTTGTGGCTGTTTACATTGAAAAATCACACCCCAACATATATGCAATAATGGCAATGTTATTACCCAATATATAATTTGCAACCTGGTCTCACAGAATTCCGTGTAATGGATCCGTGCGTGGACCACAGCTGATGCCTGTCACTGACTTACATTGGTATCACTTCTGTGAGCCCATCACGGAATTTCCAGCGATTCCGTGATGCCACCACAGATTCAGAGTTAAGGGTCCGTGGTCATTACACGGAATTCTGTGAGACCAGGTTGAACTGAGAGACCATTTTGAAGGCTCAGGAAACCTTTGCAGGTGTTTTGAGTTGATTAGCTGATTGGCATATTCTAATTTGTTGAGATAGTGATTTGGTGGGTTTTTGTTAAATGTGAGCCAAAATCATCACAATTAAAAGAACCAAAGACTTAAACTACTTCAGTCTGTGTGCATTGAATTTATTTAATACACGAGTTTCACAATTTGAGTTGAACTACTGAAATAAATGAACTTTTCCACGACATTCTAATTTATTGAGATGCACCTGTAGACTACTGTAATCTAGTGGTTAGTCTATATAGACGATTGCTTCAGTCTGTTGTGCTGCTGAGAGGTTTGTGATTGTAGCTCCGTGTACCTTCGCTTTTTATCTAATCTCTACCTTACTTTCACTCCCTTTTGTCTAAAGTGATAATATATAACTTAATTCCCACCATATTTCTGGTGTTATCTTTCAAACTAATCTAACTAATTTGATTGTTCGCTTTTAAAACCGTTTTATTGTTTTCTTTTTTTTCCCTTTTTTTTTCTCGCTCCGTTTTTCACGAGCTCATCAAACAACAGTGGTAAGTGGTAAGTTAAGTTGGTATCATTCATCAATCACGGTGAGTAATGGCTTCTTCTCCTGCTATTGTTGTTTGTACTGTTTGCCACATACACAGTTTATCTGTCTCTGTCAGCAGCGAGGGATTCACATGTGATAAATGCAGGGAAATAGTTAGGCTGACAGAGAAGGTTCGTAGCAGTGAATGAAGAGGTATCATATCGATCACAAATGCAGTATGGAGTACCTCAAGGCTCAGTGCTAGGGCCGTTACTTTTCACGCTTTACATGTTACCCTTGGGAGATATTATCAGGAGACATGGTGTTAGCTTTCACTGTTATGCTGATGATACTTAGCTCTATATTTCTTCGCGGCCCGGTGAAACACACCAAATTGAGAAACTAACGGAATGCATAGTCGATATAAAAAAACTGGATGACGAGTAATTTTTTACTGCTAAATTGTGAAAAAACAGAGGTGTTAATTATCGGACCTAAAAACCCCACACGTAATAACCTAGAACATTATCTAACACTTGATGGCTGCTCTGTCAATTCTTCTTCATCAGTCAGGAACCTAGGTGTGCTGTTTGATAGCAATCTTTCATTTGAAAGCCATGTTTCTAGCATCTGTAAAACTGCGTTTTTTCATCTCAAAAACATATCTAAATTGCGACCTATACTCTCAACGTAAAATGCAGAAATGTTAATTCATATGTTTATGACCTCAAGGTTATACTATTGTAATGCTTTATTGGGTGGTTGTTCTGCACGCTTGATCAACAAACTACAGTTGGTCCAAAATACAGCAGCTAGAGTCCTTACTAGGACCAGGAAATATGACCATATTAGCCCGGTTCTCTCAACACTGCACTGTCTCCCTATCAAACATCGGATATATTTTAAAATCTTGTTAATTACTTATAAAGCCCTGAATGGCTTAGCTTCTCAGTAATTGAGCGAGCTCTTATCATACTATAGTCCTCCATGTCCACTGCGTTCTCAAAACTCTGGCCGTTTGATAATATCTAGAATATCAAAATCGACTGCGGGCGGCAGATCCTTTTCCTATTTAGCACCCAAACTCTGGAACAATCTACCTAACACTGTTCAGGAGGCAGACACACTCTGTCAGTTTAAATCTAGATTAAAGACCCATCTCTTTAGCCTGGCTTACACATAACACATTAATACGCTTCTATTATTCAAATCCGTTAAAGGATTGTTAGGCTGCATTAATTAGATCAACCCGGAACTGGGAACACTCCCCATAACACACGATGTACTCGTTACATCGTAAGTAGAATGGCATCTATGCTAATATTTGTCTGTTTCTTTCCTATTCTGTTTCTCAGTCTGTATCTGATCAGATGGTGGATCAGCACCAAGAGATGATGTCTACAGCCCTGATCGTCAGCGAAGACCAGGACGCCTAGATGAGCCCCAGAGACATATACCCAGTGAAGACCTCGATTAAAATACAATAAAACTAAAAATATAACAAAATAACTAAAAATATAATAAAATAACTAACTACATAATACTATTATTGTTAGAAATTGCAACAAAATAAAAAATAGAAATATAAACTTTTTAACTGCGGGTTTCGTCTGGCCAGAGGAGAATTGGCCCCCTGACTGAGCCTGGTTTCTCCCAAGGTTTTTTTTCTCCATTCTGTCACAGAGGGAGTTTTGGTTCCTTGCCGCTGTCGCCTCTGGCTTGCTCAGTTGGGGACACTTAATTTCTAGCGATTATCGCCGATTTGATTGCACAGATACTATTTAAACTAAACTGAGCTAAACAATGACATCTCCGAATTCAATAATGAAATGCCTTTAACTGAAAATTGAGTGTTTAATCTTATTATACATTACTGACACTCTATCCTCCAATTTGATACTGTTAAGTGCTTTGACACAATCTGTTAAAAGCACTATATAAATAAAGGTGACTTGACTTGACTACACTCTATTATGACATCTAAACAGCAATTATATCAAGGCAGTTTATTATTAAATATTTATGACAACCAGTGTTGGGCACGTTACTATAAAAAAGTAATTAGTTATAGTTACTAGTTACTTCTCACAAATAGTAACTGAGTTAGTAACTGAGTTACATCATTATAAAAGTAACTAATTACCAGGGAAAGTAACTATTGCGTTACTTTTTAAAAAATGTTCAAATGTCAAATAACTTTGGATATCCCCAATATTAAATATGTTAAATTAATGAAATGGACACTAAAAAGAATAAATTATTATTATAAAACATTGTACATTAATCTACACTATTTATCTACTGACACTTATTATCAGTCAGTCAAGCATTATAATATAATATTATGATAATTTTATATTATATGATGATAGAACTTTAGTAATTAGAATAACCAAGTATGAATGCATATTTGTCATCGATATAAAACGCACTAAGGATTAATGAGCTGCTGGGTTCATGAATATTAATCACGTTGTCTGCGTTCGCTCGAATTGATTTGCTGAAATCAAAACAGGGACGATAATAGATGGGCGCCGGCCAATGAGATTGTCGTTTGCGCATTAGTTCCGCCCACTAACAGAGAAACCGGCAGTTTTTAAAAGCTGAAGAATTCCAAAGGAACTCTGTTATTTTGACAGGAAAATACAACAAAGAATATCGTTTACATGTAGCGCGTCAATTCTGTATGTTATGAAAGACTCTCTTGCTCTGTATCTTTCTGTGCGCGCGTGTATGTGAGAGAAAGCGACGGCGAGGTGTGCGCCTTCACACTAGAGTTTATGGTACTTCAAATACAGCTACACTGCGCATCCATTCAGATGAACTGAAAAATTAAACTCTAATAATATAATATAGTAACGCTACATTTTATTGTCAGTAACGGTAACGGCGTTGTAACGGGGGAAACAGTAATTAGTTTGATTACTCGTTACTGAAAAAAATAACGCTGTTAGTAACGCCGTTTATTTATAACGCCGTTATTCCCATCACTGATGTCAACTATTATTTTAATTAATTCATAAAAGAGGATGCTGAAAGTGTGCATGTCAGGTATTTGCTGCATGCAGCTGCATTACAATGTATCTAGTGTGACTTAGTATCAAGAATGAATTGACTGATGTATTTGTGTCTGCAGATTCGCATTTCCATGATCAGAATCTGCCCATCACAAAAACAAACCTGTTTTGTGGTACTGACATGACAGGAACTGAAACCAGATTCACACAGATGTTGCATTATAAAGAGCTAAACAGTTGAGCTGGCAAATGAGCTGATGCACCATGATCACACTTCAGCTATTGTTTCCCACAATGCACACAGACAGACATTTGTAGTGATATAAATAACCTTCCTCATCACTTGGTTTGTTGTCTGACTGTGAGCGGCTGACTTTTCTGATCTTCTCCTCTTGTCGTTGCTCCTGAACTCCTGAAAAGTAAAGATAAACACTCAGTATTCTCAGGTAATTTTGGGATCAGTATAGGCCAGGGTCAATATATCAGTGAACATTACAGGTATAATTGCTTATTTGACATGATTTTTCAACCTGACAGAAAACACCTTAAATTTAAAACTGCATATGTAAGAATTTGGTGAACACCGTTTTATTATGCAACATATTCCTGTGATAGATTTAGTATTTGTGAAATTCTGTTTCTTGTCTTTCAGCATCTGCTCTTCACTAGATCTAGATCATCTGAAGGATTTGACTGAATCAAGATGCTGCTGATCATTGAAGCTCTTCTTCTCATTTTAGCTGCTCTAGGACAGGTAAGCTCGTGTTTTAGTATGAATATTACAGACATGAATACTGATTATTGATCATTATATGATTCCTGTTGCTGTAGGATCACAGAGCTGCTGCTGCTGCTGTTGAAAAGAAATTTCCATTGGATATGGCACAGAATTCAGTTGATGACCAATATGAGGGTTGTAGAGAGAAAATGTCAGACCTGGTGGAGACAAAATATATGAAGCAAGAAATGTCTAACCCCAAATCTAAATTTGCAATTGCTTGGAAACTTGCTGAAAATAATTACAAGCCACCAGGAGACAGCTTGACAAAGAATCATTCAATCGCTATTTATGTGTATACTAACTCAGGTTTTGAGGTATATAAGGAGTTTAATGAAGCTGACCGTAATGACAAGAAAAGATACAAAAACAAGACATTCAAATGGTATTCACTTCATTTTCTGTTAACAGATGCGATACAGATTCTGAAGAAAACACAAAATAAATGCTATTCCACTTATCGTGGTACAAATGTTAAATTTAAACAAAATGTTAGGAACAAAAAAGTTCGTTTTGGCTCATTTACATCATCCTCTATTAATCATAACAGGACAAAGTTTTTTGGAAATGTATCCTGTTTTGAAATCAACACTTGTGAAGGTGCTGAGGTGACAAAATATTCTAAGCTTCCTCAAGAGAAAGAGGTGCTGATTCCTCCATATGAGACGTTTAAAGTCACTGCTGTCAAGAAAAGAGGTCAGCAAGATCTCTGGTGTGACACTGTGTACACTTTGAAAAGCTCTGGTAAGAGAAGTGACCTAAACTGTGCTCTATTCAAGAAACCAACCAAGACCATAACAAAATACTATGTTGAGCATTGAATAGTGCTTTAAACTTCCACATGAATCAAAGAATGTTTTCCTCTCGGTTTAGTTCAATAATAATTATTTGTCAGAAAACACAATTTGTTCATAATAAAGTTAATTTTAAGTGACCCAATTTAGTGGCCTCAAAGTGATTTTATATGTGTCTATTAAATTTCTTCATTTATACTTCTTTTTGCATCACATTAATTGAACAGAACCTATTCATTGCCATTAAAGTGAACCTACACATAGGAGTCTGATTAAAAACTTAAAGTCTGATATTGCATCAGGATTCTTCATATAAATATGAAGAGCTTGGGAGCTAAATGACCAATAGCTGCAAAAATGCAATGAGAAAATTTGCACTAAAATTTGTGCAATGAGAATGGAGTGTCCGTCCATTACATTTAGTCAAAAATTTTATTGCTAGCGATCAGTTACATGTAAGTGGAAAATATTTCAGTAGTAATTAATTTAGAACTTTAATTCAGTTTCTTCAGCAAAATGTTTTCATGGAATTATTCTAGTCTTCTTATGTGAATTTAATTGTGTAGAAACCATTTAATTAAGTTAATGAAACAATTTTTTGAGTGTATGAAATATATGTAGGTTACAGACGTCTCCTATTACTTGTCTTAGACAGACAGGAACTCAGAGTTTGTCCAGCTTGAAACCACAAAGACTTTCACAAGTGTTGCATCAGATGAGCTTGATGCATCAGGATTAATTCAGATCAATATTGATCACAGTGCATGAAATATGTTTCAAAATATTAAAATTTACTTTGTGGTACCACAAATCTGAAAATATGAATCTGAACAAAGAGGTTCATTTTGGCTTATTTGCGTCATCGTTGATCGTAAAATATTTTCAATATAAATATTGTTTTGGAATCTAACCTTTTCAGTGGTGAGTTTAAAATATTCCAGCGGTCCCCCCAGAGTGAGTTTTTTTTAGGCGACCGTTATTTTAGAACGTTTCCCTTTAATGTTTCCATGGCGACGCGTCATGCTTGTCACATGACACACCGCGGCCACAATAACACAGTATGACAGATGGATCGCTTTTATTTCCTTTTTTATTCAAAATATTCATAAACTTGCTTACCATATAATCAACTATCTGATATTCCGATTCACAAATATGTGCAAAAATGAGTGTGTTTTATCGTTTAAAAACAGTTCTAAATGATCTTGATCGTGATCTGTAATGTGAGATGGGCGCCGCCATATTTGTCCGCTGCAGTTCAGAGAGTCCTATCAGTCAGATTTATATCACGTAAATTCATCAATTTCTCGCGAAATACATGTAAGTAAGTGGCGGGTGAAATGGGAGAAGAATAGAGTGAACTTTATAGTTACTTACACTATGTTAAAAACACTGCATAGTTGCGATTATATGACAAGTGCAGCGGCATCTCAGCGTCAGACAAAGCGCGAAAACGCAGTTTGAATTTGGCAGTTATGCGACGCCACCGAACGTTCTAAATCCCAAATGTGGGACCTTACCGCTCAAAAGGCTAAGGAGCTGATGTGGCAAAATATTCTAAGCTTCCTCATGAGAAATAGGTGCTGATTCCTCCATATGAGAAGTTTAAAGTCATTGCCGTTAAGAAAAGAGGTCAGAAAGATCTCTGGTGTGAAAATGCGTTCACTCTGAAAAGCTCTGGTAACTAGTGATGGGTCGTTCTTGAACGAATCTTTAATGTGACTCGGGAAGAACGAGTCGTCTCGGAGAGTGATTCGTTCAGTCGCGCATGCGCAATCTTATAGGTTCTGCACTGAATTAGTTCACCTGTTTCAAGTCTTCGGATTTGAGTCATTCGTTCATCACGTGACAGCCTCATACACGTAACCTATGCAGTCAGAGCTGGAAAGAGAATTGATTAGTTCGTATCCCGAGTCTTCGGGTTTGAGTCGTTCGTTTATCACGTGACAGCCTCATAAGCTAAACCTATTCAGTCTGAGGGAAAAATACTTAATAATAATAATAATAATAATAACCAACTCTTTATTTTATTACCTTTGTTACCACATTCAGTGTTATGGAAAAGAACCACCATGACAGAAATTCACATTTATAAACTGTAATTAAAAAGCTACAATTTGAGACCAGAAACGCATCACGTAACTGTAAGAGTAAATAATAATAATAATAATAATAATAACTATGCACCCGTTTGTAAGGAAGCTTGTAAATTAACTAATTTATCTGTCCAATGCTGTCACTTCACATGACAAAAGAACGAACGACTCGAAAGACTCGAGATGAACTAATCAATTCTCTTTCAGGCTCAGACTGCATAGGTTTAGCTTATGAGGCTGTCACGTGATGAACGAACGACTCAAACCCGAAGACTCGAGATAAACTAATCAATTCTCTTTCCGGCTCTGACTGCATAGGTTACGCTTATGAGGCTGTCACGTGTTGAACGAACGACTCGAATCCGAAGACTTGTCAGATAAGAGGTGAGATGAGCTAATAATAGACAGACCCAGGTAAACAATGAATTAATCTTTTCTGTTTCTTATAGCATTAGTTTTGTATTGTTTGTAGTGTGATCAACGTTTGCATAAGCAGTAGATGTGTTAGGGAAGTAGCACATAACATTTTAATTATATTTTGCTAAAATGAACAAAATGACTCGAAAAAAGATTCATTCATTTTGCTGAACGAGACTCAAAGGTCCGAGTCAGTAAAATGATCCGAACTTCCCATCACTACTGGTAACCTGAACTGTGCTCTATTCAAGGAACCAACCAGTACAATAACAAAAGACTGGCAATGAAAGTACTGAAGTGTGTTGCAGCTAAGATATAAGTACACAAATTCCAACATGTGTCCCTCATGGTTTAGTTTAATAATTCTTTGTCAGAAAACACTATTTGTTTGCATAATTTTAACATTATTAAAGTTATTTTTAAGTGGCCCAATTCAGTGGACTCAGAGTGATTTTATATATGTCTCTAATTATTACTATTTTTTTTATTTATTTATACTTACATCTTTTTGTATCACATCACTGAACATTTTATTGCTTTTTATCTATCTAACTAACTGCCAGCAATATCATATTAACTGCTGAGTGACTTCCTGAGTGCAATGCTGCCTTTTAATCAACACAAAAACGTTTTTGTTTCTTGTGTTATTTCATTTTTTAATATTAATTTTGCTTAATATTTTTAATCTTAGTCATGTTGGAGATTGAGAAGAGCTTCTGTCATGTTGGAGTTTTTCTGGTTTTCTTTTTGCAGAAGAGTAAAGCTTGTGGTTTTGTTGTAGGCTGCCTCATTAACACCATGACACTTTAAATGAGCAATAGCTGCTAAAACCTGCACGATGAGTCTCTTAGGTGTTCATCCCATTAAACTTATTCAAAAATAAATGTTGCTATCTAGCAGAAAAAATGGAAAAGATTATTCTCAATAGTAAACAGTTGAGAAATTATTAAATAAATGTACTTATAGGCCTACATGAAGCCCATATTACTCATCTTGAGGAACAGAGTTTGTCCTACATGAAACCACAGACCTTCACAAGCCTACTGCGTTGTCAAATGGGCTTAATGCAACAAAACTAATTCAGCTCTATACTGGGGCCTGTACCATGGGGCCGGTTTAGCTGGCTAGCAAGTTTCAGTTTAGTTTGTGCCAACTCTGGGTTTTAGCTACCATGAAAGTGGTTTGGCTTTTAACAGTGTTCATCGTCATAGTAACTTATGCTCCACAGCTAACCTGCTCCAGGGAAGGTTATGTTCTGGTTTAGAGATCTCAAACCAAAATTTGACCAATCAGCTTCAAGAAAAGTGACACATCTCTGATACAATAAAGCCACTCCTCCAGTTTCTCTTACTCTACAGGACTCTAAAGGATGATACATAGTAAAACATTTTTAAAGATAAAATCATCTGATTTTTAGAGATGATTATTTTTTATTTATTATAATTATTATACCCTTTAATCCATTACACAAGCCAGCTTAGTTTAATATAGTAATTAAGCTTTTATTTGAAATTAATAGAAACATACGGATACTATGCAATATAAATACGTTTTAGAATGAATAGCTTTAAACATGACTACATATGAGCTTAGATTTTTAAGTGTTTTTATACTTATACATATTATCAATTCTACAAACTAACTTTACAACTTTTACCATTAACTCAGGATCAAGCCTGAGTTGACAGAGAAAGTTGATGATCAGCTTTATGGTACCGGCAAAGCCGGATTGGACTAGTTTGGTTTTGTCAACTCAAAACTAATCATGTAACCCTGAGTTTGTTCAGCCACCATCATGGTACAGGCCCCTGATCTCACTGTCAAATTTGTTTTTGAATGTGAATATTAGCTTTGTGGTACCATGAATCTGAAAACTGCACAAAACAGAGGGTTTCAGTTGATACTAGTTAGTACACACACGAATGGCTATTAAATCTCCTTCTTGCCAAGACTTTTTTCAATTTAAATGGAGCAGGTAAATATCAGATGTTGATAAAAATCTGACATTCATCTTAGATAAGAACTCCAGATATGTTTGTCCAGTGTGAAACCACTCATATAGAACAGATCTTTACAAGTGATAATCAGATTAAATCATTTAGAGATGCATCACAATCACTCTATTTACACAGATTTTCAGCAATATAAAAAGGCACCTTTCTCATTACTTAGTTTGAAGAGTCTATGTCATCTGGCCATGAACTACTGATCTTCTCATGTTGTTGTTGCTCCTGAGCTGCTGAAAAACATTGAAAAGATAACTCAGAATCCTACAAAAAGAGACAACATTATGGTAAACATTTCAGTTGTACAGATCTAAGTACACATTTCTTTCCATTATATTTCAAGGCACAGATTCAGTATTTGTTAGACAATTTTGTGTTTCTTGTCTTTCAGCATCTGCACTTCACTAGATCTACTAGATCATCTGAGGGATTTGTCTGAATCAAGATGCTGCTGATCATTGAAGCTCTTCTCATTTTAGCTGCTCTAGGACAGGTAAGCTTGTGTTCTGAATTTTACAGACACAAATACTGATGATTGATCATTATGATTCCTGTTGCTAGAGGATCACAGAGCTGCTGTTGAAGGACAGATATTTCCATTGGATAAGACACTGAATTCTGCTGATGACAAATATAAAGGCTGTACAAAGGAAATGGTGAATCTGGTGAAGACGAAATACCTAGAGAAGGAAATGCAATCTAATTTTGCAATTGCTTGGAAACATGCTGAAAAGAATTACAAGCCACCAGGAGATAACTTGAAAAAGAACCATTCAATCGCTATTTATGTGTACAATAACACTAAGTTTGAGATATATAAGGATTTCAATAATGCTGTTGAATGCATAATGAAAAAGTACCAAAACATGAAATTCAAATGGTATTCACTTCACTTTCTGTTAACAGATTCAGTACAGATTCTGAATAAAATACAAAAAGGATGCACTGTTAGACATTTCAAAGGGTTTTTACAGTAACTTACTGGCAACACAGTAAGTTACTGTAATTAAGATTTACAGTAGCAAACTGTATTTGATTTACAGTAAATTACTGTAAATACAATCCAATTCATCAGTATATTACTGTAATTCGTTCATTTTAATATACATTTCATTAGATTTTATCATTTTTATATAGAATTTTATTTTTACTCTACATAGGTACTACTGGCAGTAAATTAAAACAGACACAATAATTACAAAATATCAAATTCTTTATTTAAAACATTGCATGTATAACACTTAAAAATAGACTTCCAATGCTGGAACAGTGCATCTTCACCATTTCTCCTGTCTTAGGACATTTTGCAGTGCATTATGTTGTGTCCTCTGGATTCATCCTCACAAAGAATCTTTAGGCAACATAAACATAATGGGGAAAAAAAGACAAGCAGCCAAATCAGCTGCTTGCAATCGATGTAGAGTGGTTAAAAGGAGGGTAAGGTATGTCATTGGGGTCATCATGTGGGCACCCTGCTTCATCGACGTTTCATGATTGAAGCCCACAACGTCTCCAGAAGGCTCAACGGTGTACCCAGCGTCCCAGGTACACCCCCCTCCATGCCATACCCTCTATATCCCTGATGGGCTCTGCATGGCAGGGGCGTCCCTCTCCCTGAGTCGGGCCTAAGCCTGACCGCATACCATCTGTCTCTACATTGCTGCCCAGAAGGGGTTCTTACGCTTGATCCAGAGCCAGTTACTGCTTTTTTCAGCAGCACTTGATATGGACTTAATGGCCTGTTGGAGAGAGCGACCCTTCACCCCTATTTTTCTCAGCAAATTGGTGATAGATGTTGCAACAAATCCCCTGCATCCCACCTCTACTGGGAAGATGCTAGTCTTCCAGCCGTTCTGGGATGCTTCAGCTGCCAGGTCTGAATATTTGTTCTTTTTCCTCTCATAAGCCTCTTCAACCCCATCTTCCCATGGTACTGTCAATTCCACAACATATGCCAGCTTTATTGTTGGAGACCAAAGGACCATGTCTGGCCGTAATGTTATATTATTGTACCACTATTTCTGGGGGAAACACAAGCTTCTTATCAAGGTCCACTTCCAATTTCAATGTATTCCAAAGAATACATAGCTATCTGCAAAACCCAGGTGCTGCTCCAAAACGTGTCCACCATCTTTGCTCACCATCCACTTTGTTAGTGACAGAAGTCTTCTCTGAAAAACAAGAAGTAGAAATAGCACACTTTTAAAAGGCAAACCTCATATAGAATACACAAACTTCTCAAAACCATAGTTGTTCTCTTACCATGAATTGTCAGTCTCAGGGTGGCTGACATGTCTTTCTTGATGCTTCATTGCAGTTGCCTTTAAAACACAAATACAAAAAAATGCAGTAAATCTTAAATTCCATTAAAAACTATAACAAACTAATTCTAAAACTAGAAAGGCAGCTAGCCATAAAACTAGTTTAACCTAGCTAATACAGGTGCTGGTCATATAATTAGAATATCATCAAAAAGTTGATTTATTTCACTAATTCCATTCAAAAAGTGAAACTTGTATATTATATTCATTCATTACACACAGACTGATATATTTCAAATGTTTATTTCTTTTAATTTTGATGATTAGAGCTTACAGTTCATGAAAGTCAAAAATCAGTATCTCAAAATATTAGAATATTTACATTTGAGTTTGAATAAATGACCATCCCTACAGTATAAATTCCGGGTATCTCTTGTTCTTTGAAACCACAATAATGTGGAAGACTGCTGACTTGGCAATGATCCAGAAGACGAACATTGACACCCTCCACAAAGAGGGTAAGTCACAGAAGGTCATTACTGAAAGGTGTGGCTGTTTACAGAGTGCTGTATCAAAGCATATTAAATGCAAAGTTGACTGGAAGGAAGAATTTGGGTAGGAAAAGGTGCACAAGCAACAGGGATGACCGCAAGCTTGAGAATACAGTCAAACAAAGCCGATTCAAACACTTGTGAGAGCTTCACAAGGAGAGAACTGAAGCTGGAGTCAGTGCATCAAGAGTCACCACGCTCAGACGTCTTCAGGAAAAGGGCTACCAAGCCACTTCTGAACCAGAGACAACGTCAGAAGCATCTTAACTGGGCTGTGGAGAAAAAGAACTGGACTGTTGCTCAGTGGTCCAAAGTCCTCTTTTCAGATAAAAGTAAATTTTACATTTAATTTGGAAATTAAGGTCCCAGAGTCTGAAGGAAGAGTGGAGAGGCACATAATCCATGTTGCTTGAAGTCCAGTGTGAAGTTTCCACAGTCAGTGATGATTTGGGTTGCCATGTCATCTGCTGGTGTTGGTCCACTGTGTTTTCTGATGTCCACAGTCAACGCAGCCATCTACCAGGAAATTTTAGAGCACTTCATGCTTCCTTCTGTTGACAAGCTTTATGGAGATGCTGATTTCATTTTCCAGCAGGACTTGGCACCTGCCCACAGCGCTAAAGGTACCAAAAGCTGGTTCAATGACCATAGTGTTACTGTGCTTGATTGGCCAGCAAACTCGCCTGACCTGAACCCCATAGAGAATCTATGGGGTATTGTCAAGAGGAAGATGAGAGACACCAGACCCAACAATGCAGATGAGCTGAAGGCCACTATCAGAGCAACCTGGGCTCTCATAACACCTGAGCAGCGCCACAGACTGATCGACTCCATGCCACGCCGCATTGCTCCAGTAATTCAGGCAAAAGGAGCCAGATATATTGAGTGCTGTACATGCTCATACTTTTCATTTTCATACTTTTCAGTTGGCCAAGATTTCTAAAAATCCTTTCTTTGTATTGGTCTTAAGTAATATTCTAATATTTTGAGATACTGATTTTTGACTTTCATGAGCTGTAAGCTCTAATCATCAAAATTAAAAGAAATAAACATTTGAAATATATCAGTCTGTGTGTAATGAATGAATATAATATACAAGTTTCACGTTTTGAATGGAATTAGTGAAATAAATCAACTTTTTGATGATATTCTAATTATATGACCAGCACCTGTATATGATTTTATTTTCTCAATAGGCTACTGGCCAACATTAACTATAACACCTGAACTAAATTTCACATTAGTTAACCTAATGTTAATATAAGATAAGCATTGTTCGTTAAAAATAATTTTAATTCGGTAACTTAATTCAATAAGCTGACAAAAGTCGTTTGAAACGACAGCGCAGTTTACCGTAGTAAAGTTCTGTAACCGCCATGTTGACGAGTAAATGTTACTATGGGTCAAACTGGTGTGCAAAAATCTGCCACAAACACACAGCCAACATTACATATATTTTTACCTTCCTTTTTGGTCTTATTCTCTCGCGAGGTGCATCGACACATAGCGTAGATGTTCTCTGGAGCTCTTCCACTCTCTTGGGTTCATCCCTGGGCAAAACCCGCAGCGCTGCCCCGCTGCTTCCGTGTCTTTTACTCGGACTCGAGTGGCGCGTCGCAACTCGACAACAGACAACAATATAGAACCCATTATATATATATTATCTACAGTGAATCCAGACAGTAAACTGATGCCCCGGTATATTTCTGACGTACAGATGCACTCCAAATGCTCGCGCTGTTTCTGACACGAAGTACAAACGGATTTTCCAATCATTACAAGCGATGTAACACATCCAGTAGTCAGTCCCAATAAGCTGTTGCGGCATTATAGACACGGTCCAGGGCAAATTGTGTCAATCCAAATGTAAGAAATGTGGAAAATAGAACGACCACAATAGAATGGCGCCAAAGAGACAATTACAGCAAATAATACAGCAATTTAAAAAAATACAGTAAGTCTCTGTATGTGGGGTCTGACGTCACAGAAAATTCCCATGATGCAAAGGGTATTACAGTTATTTACTGTAAAGGAACTTTGCAGTATTATACTGGGTGATATACAGTAAATAACTGTGGAAATTACAGAAATGTGTAATAAGCCCCTTTCGCACCGCTTTAGTTCCAGAACTAAAAGTACAGTACTAAAGTCCTGGGACGATTTTGCGCGAACTATTTCCCAGTACCATTTAAAGGGTTGCATTCGCACCGACAGTGGGTACTAAGAAGTGACGAAAACAATTAAAGAAGAACAACGTTAACAACAGGAGGATGGAGGACGCTGTGATCGGAGCTGTGTTTGTGTTGTGTTTTGCGGGGTTCACAATAATGGACATGGAATGTCGACGTAACTTATACGTCAAGCGATTGAAAGATCAGAAAGGAGTTCAAAATGTTCAAAAGTGCCTGCACTTCAGCGTCCGTCCATCTATCGCTGTTCTCCATTTTTGAGAAATATAAGTTGATGCATGTTTACACAAGTATGTGTTTACACAAGTATGTGTTTACACAGCGTTTTAAATCATGGCGGGTGAGAGCGTTTTAGCCAATCAGCGTACACTTACGTCACGATAGTTCCTATGGAACTGTTTTAGACCCTACTCTGAAGTAGGAGCTAATTAGTTCCTCCAAATGGAGTTCGGTGCGAACAGGCCAAAAAGTGGGTAGTTCCACAATTAGTTTGGGTACTATGAAAAGGTTCCTGCGGTGCGAAAGGGCCTATAGTGTACATGTTAACATATCGTGGTACCAGTGTTATTGTACCAATATTTTAATGAGAGTGTTCTGAACAAAAAGGTTTGTTTTGGCTCATTTGCTTCTTCCTCTTTTAGTCACACCAAAACAATTTTTTTTTTTTTTTTTAATAAATCTTGTTTTGTTGTCTACACTTGTGAAGATTCAAATTTGACATAATATTCTATGACAAGGAGGAAGAGGTGGTGATTCCTCCATATGAGAAGTTTAAAGTCATTGCTGTCAGGACAAGAAAAGGTCAGAAAGATCTCTGGTGTGACACTGTGTATGTGTTGAAAAGCTCTGGAAACAGAAGTGACCTGAACTGTGCCTTATTGAACATTGAAGTAATGTGTTGTGCACTGAACAAAATGCTTAAATTCAAATGATAAAATCATGTACATCAGCTCTATATATAGAATGTTTTTCTCTAAGTTTTGTTCAATAATTATTTGTTAGAAAACACAATTTGTTTACATAACTTCAGCATAATGAAATAAAGTTACTTTTATGTGACCCAATTCAGCGGCCTTTAAGTGATTTTATATTTTTTCTAAAACATTTCTTTGTTTACTTACACATTTTTACTGAACAATTTTAGTGCTTGCTAGCAATATCATAGCCACCAATACAGCTTACAGCAAAAAATGTTATCAATACAAAAAAAGAGAGATTTTGTTGTTGAATTTAATTTGTTTCAGTAAACTTAAACATAAATTCAATCCACTTAAATATTTTAAAATAAAAACTGACTTAATATTTTTCAGCTGAATCTTAATCAGGAGACCGATAAGAGTTTCTATGTTTTTGGAGTTTTTGTGGTTTTCATTGTGCAGAAGAGTGAAACTTGTGGTTTTGTTGTGGACAGCTTTAAAAACACCATGACGCTTTAGGAAATGAGCAATGATGATCTCACTACATTAAGTCACAAATGTTTAGTAGCTAGCATTTAAATGAAAATGATTAATTTAAGTAGTAAATAATTGAGAAATTCTAATTAATTAGGTTTTTTCAACAAAACATTTAATTATTCAAGTCTTCTTACGTGAACATTAGAAAAGCTTATCTCAGTTTAATTAAGTTCACTGAACATCTTCTGAGTGTATGCATTTGATAAATATGTAAGGATCTATACATGAGCCTTACTCATCTCAGACAGACAGGAATTCAAGAGTTTTTCCTTCTTGAAACCACACAGACCAGACCTTCACAAGTGCTGCTTTATCAGAGGAGATGAGAAGATTCACTCTTTTAACTCTTGGCCATTCGAGCCGCATATTAGAGATGTGTCTCTGGTACAAGTTATAGTAGGCAAGTCTTTACTCACTTACTCATTCGTGTTGTCAGATCTTGCTAGAAAAAAAAAGCACAAACAAGAACAACTTTATAATAAACCAAAATAAATCCAAATACTTACTTATACTTATAATATTGTGACTGTCACGGTGTGTTAGGCAGGGAAACGCAGGAGACTTCAATAGGAAGGAAGACACACACACACACACACACACACACACACAGGAAACAAAACGGGAACATACATGTGACAGTGACCCACAAATGCCCACTTTATAAGTCCATAAACCAGATCGGTTTGTGAGCTATGCACAAACAACAAGCTCATAGACATTTAAAGGGGTCATATGATATTGCTAAAAAGAACATTATTTTGTGTATTTGGTGTAATGCAATGTGTTTATGCGGTTTAAGGTTCAAAAGACACATTATTTTCCACATACTGTACATTATTGTTGCTCCTCTATGCCCAGCCTTTCTGAAACGATTTTTACAAACCGATTTTTACAAAACTCATTGTTCTGAGAAGCGAAGTGTGCTCTGATTGGCCAGCTATCCAGTGCGCTGTGATTGGCCGAATACCTCAAGCATGAGACGGAAATATTACGCCCCTTACCGTATTGTGATGCTGTGTCCCAGCGCAACGACACAAAAACAATAAAAAACATTATAAACGAGGCATTTGTTGCATCCAGTGGGGACATAATTACTGATTATAATGACTGTAGGATCAGAACGAGTCAGACAAATTTAAGATTAGATCAGAACATCGAAACACGAGGAGCCGAAATTCCAGAGAGGCCCCAAGAAAACAGGACAATGTCATAAATTAGATCCTAGCACCAGCCCGTCTGAAGACAGTTGCAACCCATTCTCACACCCAACTCGTCACATATTGAAGCTTGGTCAGGACCACTTGGCATCGCTTTTTGACGCTCAAGGTACCCCTTAGCATCATTTTTCGACTTGCAGGGTCCTCCGTTGCTTTAAATAGGAAACCCTTAGCGTCAATATGCCGATGCCATACTGGGAATTATATTGTCATAATTAAATTATATATTGGGTAATAACATTGCCATTATTGCATATATGTTGGGGTGTGATTTTTCAATGTAAACAGCCACAACAGTTTTATTTATATTACATTATTTACACATTTATGAGCACATAACCCAACCCCTGCCCCTAAACCTACCATTTGTCAATAAAACACAAGATATAACAGGCAGATACAACTACCGTCATAATTTATTCAAAAAATATGAATATTCCAAGTCTTCCGAGGCAAAACATTTGATTTGTGAGAGGAATAGACGCGATCTCCGTCTCCGTCCGCCGTTAAGCTCATCCTGTATGCTGCAGTCTGTGCGCGAATTCAAAAAATGCCGCCAGAAGAAGCCTTACGTCAGCCTTGGTTGTGAAATGCTATTGGCTCTTGTGTGTCTCGTGACCAATTGCGTCATGCTACGGGACGGTAGGGGTGTGCGATACTGCAAATTTTGGTATCGATCCGATACCAAGTAAATACAGGGCCAATATCGCCGATACCGATTCCGATACCAATACTTGTCATTTTTAAAAAAAAAACATACATTTAAATGACCAACAACAATTAAAAAAATGAACAATACTAATGTTGATGTGACTAATATTATATTCACTTTAAAGCTAAGTGGATATTATTTGCCTTTCTAAAAGGACTTTGCAGGCAGAGGAGCCCAGAACATGAAAGCAATGCATGTTAAGTATTTCCTCCCATAGAAAAGAGTTATACAAATAATTAACATGGCTTAATAAATTAAGAACGTAATATTAAAAGACAAAACACAGTATACACCTTAGTAATGTTGCAGACTAGATATAGGCCTACAAGTTAGCATATGTCCAGAATATGAAAGCAACTCTCAAAGTTTTCACATTATGCATTTTCCTCCCATAGAAAACCATTATAAAGAAAAGTTTAACGTAAGTGGCTTATTGAATGAAGACAGTGATATGAAAAAGAACTAGGCCTATTAAACCATAACTCGTTTAGTATTGAAAGGATTTTCGGATGTTATGTACGTACTGAATTTTCTCTTTGTTTTATACATACTGTAATATTTGTTTGTTATTATTGCAATAAAAAACTGTGATATGAAAAGGCCAAATTCGGTATAGTTTATAAAAATATATAGGCCTACTATGTACTGTATGTACAGGTAAGCAGATGAACCCAGAACATGAATGCAACACGCTGAATTTCATTTTCTCTCATTGCAATATAAAAACATTTAATATGGTGCAATGGAGGAAGACAGTGCTAAAGACCAAATTATTAAATAGTCTAAATTCGGTGTACGGTTTGTTAATAAAATATAATATGTGGCAAGCAGCTGAGCCCAGAATATATATGCAAACATGCTAAATTAATATATTTATATATATATATATATATATATATATATATATATATATATATATATATAATATATATTAATAAGCATTTTATTCCCATAGAAAACCGTTATAATGAAAACATTTAAAGTGGCTAAATGCATTAAGAAATAATATTAAAAGGCCAAACTCAGTACATTTACATTTACATTTAATCATTTAGCAGACGCTTTAGATGTCACTCAAACAGGCTGCAATGCGAGCAGCTACCGTCGGATCATCTGGTTGGAATGAGAAGTAGAGTTAAGTGTCATCAGCATAGCAGTGATAAGAAAAGCCATGCTTCTGAATGACAATTACATTTATGCATTTAGCAGACGCTTTTATCCAAAGCGACTTACAGTGCATTCAGGCTATACATTTTTTATTTGTATTTTTATCGGTATGTGTGTTCCCTGGGAATTGAACCCACAACCTTTTGCGCTGCTAACGCAATGCTCTACCACTGAGCCACAGGAACAGTGGTATCCTGTTCCTGTGACCGACAATGACCGATCCTAATGACGACATGTAGATGGAGAAGAGAAGTGGTCCAAGCACTGAGCCTTGAGGAACCCCAGTAGCAAGAATTTGTGACTTTGAAACCTCACCCCTCCAGGACACCCTGAAGGACCTATCTGAGAGGTAAGATTCGAACCACAGGAGCGCGGTTCCTGAGATGCCCATCCTTCTGAGAGTGGACAGGAGGATCTGATGGTTAACTGTGTCAAAAGCAGCAGACAGGTCCAGTAAGATGAGTATAGAGGATTTGGAAGCCGCTCTTGCCAGTCTCAGGGCCTCTGTAACCGAGACTAGGGCAGTCTCAGTAGAGTGGCCGCTTCTGAAGCCAGACTGGTTGTTGTCCAGAAGATTGTTCTGCGCAAGAAACAAAGAGAGTTGGTTGAACACAACTCGCTCAAGAGTCTTTGCAATGAATGGAACGAGGGATACCGATCTGAAGTGTTCTAAAAGTGCTGGATTTAGAGAGGGTTTTTTAAGCAGTGGGGTTACCCGAGCCTGCTTAAATGCTGTTGGAAATGTACCAGTGTGAAGAGAGGTGTTGATAATGTGAGTAAGCGCAGGTATGACCGAAGAAGAAATGGCCTGAAGGAGGTGAGTGGGGATAGGATCTAGCGGACAAGTAGTGGGATGATTGGAAAGGATGAGTTTTGAAACTTCCGTCTCCGAGAGAGGACAGAAGGCGGCGAGAGAGTGTGTGTTAGTCAGTATAAAGTTATCAGTTTGTAGTGTGAGGAATTGGTCACTGATGGTTCTTGTTTTATTTGTGAAGAAAATTGCAAAGTCATCAGCTGTAAGAGTTGATGAAGGAGGAGGGGGAGGAGGACAGAGAAGAGAAGAGAAAGTTTTGAAAAGTGTGTGAGAGTCAGAACAGTTTTTGATTTTGTTGTGGTAGTATGTCGATTTAGCCGAGGAGACGTTTGCAGAGAAGGAAGAGAGGTAATACGCGCTAAGGTCAGCAGAGTTTTTTTGATTTGTGCCATTTCCTCTCTGCAGCCCTTAGTTTAGCGCGATGTTCACGGAGAACATCAGACAGCCAGGGGGCAGAGGGGGTAGAGCGTGCTGGTCTAGTTGGTGTTCTTGCTCGGTGGAGTCGCGCAAGGTAGAGTCGATCGTCTTTACACTCGTCGGTCTTCACACGAGGGCTGCCGCAACCGCAACAACAACTGGCTGAAATCTAATGAGAAAACAAGACAAAACACTTACAAACTGCTGTTCTCTTCTGCTGCTCTTCTGCTTCTTCTGACAAGTGCTTACGAATCAGGTAAATATAAGTACCTTTACTGGCTTTGACCATGCCTTACTACTTAGCCAAGCGAAACTGGGAAATTCACGCGATACCCATGTAGGGAGTGAAATTATTTCCTTTATGAAAATAACTCCTCGTGAAGCCAAAACCTAGGAACTCTTACAATGCAAATGTCAGGCCACAAAACAAACGCTTCAATCAGGCTTTGGTCTCTTTGTGAAGCCAAACACCCAGAAACCCTTACAATGCAAATGTCATGCCGCAAGACAATAAACTCTCTAATCAGACAAGAAGATCTGAGAGAAAGACCATTTGATCATTGGTCCACTCACCCACCCTTCCCACCTGGACTCATGGTACTGGTCACTGAAAGAACTCAAGTTGCTACTCTTACATAAATATTTACTATATCTAAAGAATTAATGATCTTAACCCTTTCATGTTTGGTATCATTTTAAAGGTCTCGGTGCGATGGGTAAACTGGTCTCAATTTCACAGTAGTCACTTATATTATGGGAAATATTGGAAACTTAAGTTAACTCTGTGCCTCTGTTGTGGGGGCGGTCTCCTTTCAAAACTTGATAAACATTGCTCTACAGGTGTGACCATTTGGGGCACGAGAACAGCTCCTAGAGAGGTTTCTCATCCCCCATACACAGATCTAATCTGTTTTGGGGCAGAGAATAAATGTTTATGGGCTTTTTGTTCTGGTAGTATTTAAGGGAAAGTTGCAAATCAGTCAGGGCGATTTGTAGCCAGATCAGCCCGTAGTGTGGAGGGTATTGAATATGTTCCATACTATGTATCTTCTTCTTGAAGCCAGGTAAACATTTTATTCTTAGATTCATCGTTGAACAACTGTTGTTATGTATTTTCTTATTTTTGAATTGGCTTCTTATTGTTTTATTATTGGGAGATATGTGTTTGACAAAGTAATGCGGATTATGAAGCTCTATGCTACAGATACCGAAGACAATTTTACAACACAGGAACCCTGTCTGATTTTCCCAGCCAAAGACTGGTGGTTATTCTACAACTACGTCTGGAGAGATTTGAATGACTGCGGCGACGATCCTTTGTACATTGCAGAGTGAGATGGTATAGTTCCTCACACAAGATTTCGTGTGGTCGGGATCACAGTAAAAAGTTACCGGATGACTGTGTTTACATTTTCTGCTGCAACGACAAGACAAAGATCCGTGAGCGTGTGGGGCCTATTCCTGAAGCTGAACTCTACATGCGCTACGACATGAAGTTTTTGTTTCAGTGGAAAGATGTTCATATAATTGACAATGTTTTTACATGTATTGACAAGATGTTCAGATGGTGTGATATGTTTGATCGTTACAGCTCTGTAAAGGTGAAATTGTTCCACCCTGAACAGGTCGTTCCCGAGACCCCAAACCATCTCTTATCTCCACCCACATATTACAGCCATTAAAAAAGTCTGCAGATCGGAACACTCACTACATTCATTTCCACCATGTCTCAAGAATCCACGTCTGCCTGCTGCTACAGCAACACCCCACGAAACCCTGACGACAATGCCTGATGACAATGCTACACCTCTGGAGACCCTCCCACAAACCTACGACAATGGCTGGTTGGATAAATTCTGCATGGAGCTGGGGTATCACAACCTGACCTTTCTTGCGACGCCATACGGCAGTAGCAATGCGATAGCTGGAGCCTGTGCTGTCATTGATGACACCGACGGATGTATCCATACTGATGCATTCAAAATCATAAAAGCAACTATTGTGGTCATACTGGAACAGTTTTTATCAACAAAAAGCTTAAGGAACTCTACCTTGGTTGTGCGGTGGATCATTCTAGTCAGCTTAGACACTCCTGTTTGTTTGAACCCAGCACCTATTTCTTTGACGCATACTTTGAGGAACTATCACATAATCTGGTAAAACCAGAGCTTAAACACATCATAGCTCAAGCACTGAACCTATTCGGTTTAAGGATTAATCCTCACAGGATCCAGGGTTCGGTGGACGCTATATTGTGTGAGCTACGTGACGAGGTTTACATTGTCAGAGAAAAAGTTGTGGATGTTGCCAGTGAACAGATTGTCTATGACGCAGTGGACAGCTGGAAGGGGAGTGCACACACTGGACAAGCATAACATTGCCATGGGGAACGGACGGTGTGTTAATGTTCTGACAAAAGGTATATTTAGACAACGTATTAGATGTGAAATGACCAACTTACTGTACAAGATCGTTGATTACAATCCTGATGTGTCCTTAGCGGTAAAAGGATGCACTGTTGATGCCAAATGTTTTACAAACCTCAAGAAACAAATGGCTGTTGTAAGAGCCATGTCAAATGAGTGGTCTGATGTTATGCGTATGTGTATTAATTCCAGTGAGTTGGTTTCTGTAACTATCATAAAAATACTAGACCTGATGACTGAATGTGGTAGTAACATTAGCTGACATTTTATGTATGTGTACATATGTAACAGACCTATGTGTGGCGTTGATTTCAAGAAATGATCAGACTAATGTTTATGAGATTATTGAAACTCTGATTGACTACGTGATAGAGAAAACATTTTTAATGTGTGTAAATGTCACATTGTTGGAGCTTGGAAACGAGGAGACGTGGAGACAAGGAATATTGCAATTACAGAACTGACAACCACATAAACATACACAAGACCGAACACTGAGACCAGGGAACACAAGGCTTAAGAATACAAGGGAGACGAGATAATTAACAACACAGGGCTGGGGACGAATTAACTAATGTTGACATAAACTAGGACACAGTCTGACACTACCCCACCCTTCCAAAAGGCGCGTCCCGCGCCGTACAACATCCAAACGGGGAGGGGGGGTGGGAGCGCTCTGGAGGCCTCAAGGGGCAGAGTACTAGGATGGACGGCCTACTAGGATGGAGATAGGGAGGTGCCTTCGTGGCGCAGGCACTGGGAAGCGCTCTGGAAGCGCGGACTCTTGGAGGCGCTCTGGAAGCGCGGAGCTGGACGGGACCAGCGGAGACACAGGAGGGCTGGACGGGACCAGCGGAGACACTGGGGGGCACTTGCGAGGGGCAGGCACTGGCGGACTTGCCATACTCTCTGGCGGCGGGCTTGCCATACTCTCTGGCGGCGGGCTTGCCATACTCTCTGGCGGTAGGCTTGCCATACTCTCTGGTGGCGGGCTTGACATTCTCTCTGTCAACAGGCCTGGGCGGGCCGTGGACGGTGGGCTTGCCATACTCTCTGATGGCGGGCTTGACATTATCTCTGTCAATGGGCTTGGGCGGGCCGCGGACGGCGGCGTGTGAGGGAGAGCCACGGGCCGCGGGCTGGTTCCGACTCGGGACCGGACACTTCCCAGACACCGGTAGACCCCTTCCCTCCAGCACAATCCTGTGGTGTCTGGGAGGTCCACGGGGCGGTGGTAAGAGACCCCGAGCCGGAACAGGTGGAGGATGGTCACATCGTCCCACGCGACCTCCGCGGCCAATTTACAGAACTTCCCCGCAAATTCAAAGAAAGGGGGATCCTGACGGGCAAGGGCAAGGAACGGAGCGGTTCCATCACTTCAGTTTCGGTTTCAGTTTCGGTCTTCTGTCATGTGTTGTTGGAGCCTGGAAACAAGGAGACGTGGAGACAAGGAATATTGCAACTAACACAATCTTTAATGATGAACTCAGGAATTACAGAACTGACAACCACATAGACATACACAAGACCGAACACTGAGACCAGGAAACACAGGGCTTAAGAACACAAGGGAGACGAGATAATTAACAACACAGGGCTGGGGACGAATTAACTAATGATGACATAAACTAGGACAAGGACAGGAACTCCAAATAAGGTCACAAGAGGAGGGGAAACACAAGACGCTGAGACACAGTCTGACAGTAAAGTTTTTTCAGAACATTGATGATGTTTGAAAACTGCCATTTTCTTCTTGAAATGCTTTTTGATAAATAAAAAACAATTCACTTTAAGCCAAGGTGTTATTCTTTTCCAGACTCCGGCGTGACAATATGTTCGAACAGACACTGAAAAAAATGTACTATACCCCTTCTAACCCAGGGGCTTTAGGAGGTAAAAAACGATTAAAAGATGCCGTTTTAAAGGAAACAGGTGTTCGCTTAAACAGATTTCAGACTGGCTAGCTGGCGAGGATGCATACACACTACACAGGACAACGCCGTTAAAATACAAAAGGAACAGAGTTTTTGTCTATGGTATTGACTAGGGGTGTGCAGCGGAGCCATTATTTGTATCTGTATCTGTATCTGTTACAATCTCAAAATTATTTGTATCTGTATCTGTATTCGAGTAGAACCTGAAGTGGGCGTGGCTTAAACCGGAAGTTCGTCAAATTACATGAAAATACCATTTTAAATGCAAATCTGTTCGATTAATTAAATGTAATGCCATTCACGAAAAGGGCTAATGTAATGCGTTTTTACAGTTGGATTTCTAAAAGGTTTGAAGTTGGGACTGTTTTAGGATATTTTTGAGTTGATATAACTCCAGACAAAGCTTTGATTTCTGAGAGACGGGCATAGACCCCAACGCGGCTTTGATTTGCTCTCATTTCATTCATATAGGCTATATTTACACTGATTCACTTTACACATTCAGGCCCATATAGCCAGCTATGAGATCCAGACCTTCGTAAATGTTTCATGTTCAAAAATAAAATTTGAAAACATGTGAAAAATTATTTAAAATCATGTCGCTGAATAAATTCATGTGGCTGACTCACAGCAGCTGCGAAACGCAGGAGTGAAGGAGCTTGGCGCAAGTGCAGCCTCCACTCCGCTCTGCCATGTTCCCAGATCTAGTTATTATAAGCGCCGCTGAACTTGTTTTAATACTTAATATAACAGCGTTAATAAAGTAATTAGGGAATTAATAAAGTGGGAAGATGAAGGTTGAGGTTAGAGATTATGTATCCTATTTGCGAAATACACGTTTTAAACTTATTTTGGTAAATTTTTCAGGAGATTGATTATGCCTGTTTTTTGTAGCAATATCTGGCAACACTGCTTCGCCGGCACTGACAGGCAGCAATCAAAAAAAAAAAAAAGGAGTGCGCGGATAGTCTATTGCTGAGGAGACCGCATTAGTTAGACAAACGCTATGATCACCATGATATTATCTGTACGAAACAGTGTCAAACGCTATCAAAGCATTACTAGCCATTATTATTGCACAAATCTGCAGAGCTCACTAATGTAGTGCTGTTCCAGCGAACATGTGATTGTCTGCCGAATGTTTTTTTCTGTTATTCTGAGAAATCCGTTATTCATTTTGAAGCCATTATCCGTGCCTTTCCGAATAAAGTATTCGGCTTTGGGCACATCCCTAGTATTGACATGCTGTCCAGGCAGATCTGGTTGATATGTCGGCATATGCTAAGGAAAACGACAACGACCATTTTCTGTTGACATGCATAGATCTCTTCAGTAAATATGCGTGGACACGTGTGTTAAAAAACAAGAGTCTTCAGTCTTCCACTATCCCAGATTGATGTCTAGTTTGAGGGATGTACCGCTGGTGTCTGCACGCACGGCTGACTCACTCTAACCCTCCTGTTCTTATGCATATTCCCCTGTCTGAGGCACTTCCCCTGATGGGAATCGCTTTGTGTTGTGTTTGGGCTGCGTACACCACCGCAGAACTGCCCGAGGTGGCGGCGCCCGCTGTAGCTTCTCCAGAGGTGGCGGTCCACGCTGCAGAACCTCCAGAAGCGGCGGGGCTCGCGTCGGCCCCTTGTATGGTGGTGGCACCCAGCAATGAACTCTCCCTGTGTCCTGAGTTTACCACTGTAGAACCTCCAGAGGTGGCGGCAATGCTGCAGAACCTCCAGAGGTGTCAGCAGTATACGTCAATGAACTCTCCTCTTGCCCTGTCACGGCTATGGAGGCCGTCTGTAATTCCTTGTCCTGCCCTGTCACGGCTAAGGAGGCCGACACTGAACTTTTGCCCTGTCCTTTAATGGCTATGGAGGCCGCCTGTGAATTCTCTGCCTGTCCCGTCGCAGCCAAAAGGTCTGTCCCTGAACTCTCGTCCTGGCCTGTCACGGCCACGGAGGCCACTTTTGAACATTGGCCCTGCTTTGAACCGGCCGAGGAGGCCGTCTTTGACCATTTGCCCCGGTCTGAACCAGCCATGGTGGCTGGTTGTGAACTACCTGCCTGCTCAGTTGCCACCAGGGAAAACGTTAATAGACTTCCCATGTTCCCCACCTCAGTCCTTGTGTCTGTGCATGTTCTGTCTCCTCCTTGTGTCTCAGTTTCCCCTAGGTCCCAGTCTCTGCTGTGGGTTCCTGATCCGTCATGGTATGCTCCTGCTCTAGCTGCTCCGCCGTGGTGGTCTTCAGGTCCGTCTACTCCGCTCTGGTGGTCTTCTGCTCCACCTGTTCCGTCTGCTCCACTGTGGTGTTCTGCTGTCTGGCTCTGGTAGTCTTCTGCTCCACCTATTCGGTCTGCGCCACCGTGGTGGTCTGCTGTCTGGCTCTGGTGGTCTTCTGCTCCGCCCGGGTGGGCTCCGGTCTCGTCTGCTCCACCCTGGTGGGCACCAGGTCCGTCGGCTCCTTCCTGGTGGACTCCAGTCCCGCTGGCTCCGCCCAGGTTTCCTGCTCTGCCGGCTCTACCTCGGTCCCAGACCACTCCGCTTCCAGAGGGACCTGGCCCTTCATCCCTCCCCCTGTTCCGCCTCCGCTCCACCTCCCTCCTGGATTATAGACTGTGTGGACCACCAAAGGTCACTCACTCACCACAGTATTCATTGCACTGATCACATTACTGTTGCACTTCACCATCTACTACATTTCCCATCATCCATCGCACAGATCACACAGCTGTCACAGATTACACATTGCACTGATTACACAGCTGAAACCCATTAGACACTCTTTATAAGCCTTGGACTTTCCCTGCCTCTCTGCCGAGTATTGTATGCATTATCGCTGCCCTACAGAGCCCTGTAAGTTTCCCTAGTCTTGCCTCGTCTTGCCTGTTTCGGATTGTGTTTTCCCCTGCCTGGACTCTTGCTTACGTTGTGGATTACCGCTCTTGTCTAGCCCCTTTTGATACTGTTCGCTGTTGTATGACCCACGCCTGTTTTTGATAACTCTGTGCATTGCCCCTTATATACTTGTCTGCCATTGATCGACCCTGCCTGTTATTACCACGTCTCTTGTCAAATAAAGCTTGCATATGGATCCGCACGTCTCACGTCTCGTCAGCCCCATGACACTTAGCCTGCTGCCTACTGTGTTCACCGTAAAATGCATTTTTTTATAATGATATACATAAATTAAAATCTAAACGTGAACATATATGTTAATTTTAATATTAATATAGAACGAAAGTGTTTTTTTTTTTTTTTTGAGTACCTGGGATGGTGCCCCCCTGGGAGTTGGTGCCCTACGCAAACTGCGTACTCTGCGTATAGGGAGCGGCAGTACTGATTACGAGAATAAAGTCGAAATGTTTTGAGAATAAAGATTAGTTGTAATATTTTGAGATAGGCTATTCTAGCCTTTTGCTCATGCAAATGGCCCGGATTATGAGCACCGGGAGATATTCCAAATCTCAGTTTTCAAAATCTGTCAGTTTTATAGCGAAATACAAACAATATTGCAATAATGTGTTTAAGCGGCATGTGAGTCAATCATCTTTCCGATTACAATAACGAACGACGAGACATTTTCATTATAAATTAGGCTAAACTTTTTTTTTTTATGCCTTATGTTCCTTCAATTTATATCTTGCTATAAACTTGAAATAAAGATCATAAAATAAAATATGATCATAAAATATCAACAGTCACATCTGTTTTATTATTTTTATTTTCGATTTAAAAAAAACGATTTAAAAAAGCTGGTTTGAAATTTAATGAGAGATTTCAACTCTTTTTTTTTTACACAACACACAATCTAAGGGGTGTAAATAACATATTGTGTATAGCACTTCTTAACATTAATGATTAATTTTATTCATTTCAGATAACATTAAATTATTTGTTTCTGAAGCAGGAGTCTAGCGTCTTTCTATGTTAGTTTGGTTAGCTGTTGATCTGAATAAATGTCTCTCTTTGTCTGTATATTAGACAACACCAATGTTTCTAGGAAGGGAACATCAATAGACATGACACCTTTCTTGATCCACACCTGGAAAGGTAGATGTTCAGAAAACTGTGTTTATTCAGAGGAGGATGTAGACGGGGTGGTGGGAACAAATCGGTGACTAGGCATTAACATACGCCATACAGATCAAACAGACATTGATCCTCTTAAGGTGTCAATACACACCCTTTGCTCAGCCATTTTTCCACAGTCAGGATGAACCCCTGTTTATGCATTAAAATATTCCATACAGATCAAACAAACATTGATCCTGTTAAGGTGGCAATACGCATCCTTTGCTCAGCCATTTTTCCACAGTCAGGAAGAGGCCCAACACCTCCAGGCTGACCGTTAGCTACAGACCAGGAAGGAACACCATAAAAACACCATGGCACAGATGAGTGATAAAAAGATCATAAATCCATCAAATGTCAGATCTAACATCTGTTTTGATCTTTTGATTTACACACCCTACTGTCGTGTCAGTCAGGGGTGACAGGTCCCCGGTGACGTGACAGTCAGGGTGACAGAGGGGGTCATATAGCCATAAATCAGATCATAAATCAAAATATTACACATTTGTACCATGTACACATTTGACATATGACAACCTGTCAAACAACGCTGACGGGGTCATAAATCAGGTCATAAATCATCAAAGTAACGTACAGTATTGGATATTACTACTACCGTATGTGAAAAGCTGGTGAATACCATTTGCTATTACAGTTATAGATTTAGTGTTTGTGAAACACTGTTGTGTTTCTTGTCTTTATTCATATGCACTTCCCTATCCGAGGGATTACATTAAATTAAAATGCTGATCATTAAAACGCTTCTTCTTATTTTAGCTGCTCTATTACAGGTGAACTTGTGTTCTATATGAATATTACAGACATGAATATAGACATAAACCATGAATACATGACCATTGTGATTCCAGTTGCTACATGACCACAGAGATGCTATTGAAGGTGAGATATTTCCATTGGATATGGCATTGAATTCTGTTGATTATCAATATGATGACTTTGCAAAGGAAATGGCAAATCTGTTAAAGACAAAATATCTAGAGAAGGAAAGGTCTGAGTTTTGGCAAAAAGGTGAAAAGTATTACAAGGCACCAGAATATAACTTGGCACAGATCCATTCAGTCACCATTTATGTGACACAAATTCAAATGCTACAGTGTATCACAATTTCACTAATGCTGTTTATGCTGATACAAAAATACAAAAATAACATTCACATGGTATTCTCTTCACTGAAGTGATACAGATTCTGAACAAAAAATCAATAAATAAAAATGACTTATCATGGTACAAATGTTACATTTAATAGGAATTTTTTTGAACACAGAGGTTTGTTTTGGTTCATTTGCATCATCATCATCGCTTAATCGTAAAGTATAGCAGAATAATTTGGAACTGTATCTTGTTTCCAAATCTACACTTGCGAAGGTGCATATATTACAAAATATTCAAGGTATCCTGATGAGAAAGAGGTGCTGATTCCTCCATATGAGATGTTTAAAGTCACTGCTGCCAGGACAAGAAGAGATCAGAAACATCTCTGGTGTGACACTGTGTTCACTTTGAAAAGCTCTGGAAGAAGTAGTCATCTGAACTGTGCAGTGATATTCACTGCAGACAAGTGGCAATGTGTCTTCTCTTTTTCAGTTTTATTTTCCTTTTCACTATTACCATATATGCCATATTGCTTTCTGTATAATGTGTCATGTATTATTAAATGCACCATTTGGTTTATTTTGTTTGCAAGTGTTTACCTGCTAACCAGTTAATTTGTAAATTCTAAACATTGGTTGTAGTTGTAGTTAAGTTTCATATGACATTTCTTTTGTCTACAAAATACATTATGATCAATAATACCTATGAATTTGAGATTTTCCACAGTTAGTCAAGAAGTAAATTTGTTCCAATTGAAACACATCTTTAATGATCAAAAGTAGTATAAAAATGATATGACCAGTAAGTCATGGCAATTATGTTTTACATTAATTTAACTGATCCAAGTAAGTTCAATTTCAACTTTTTAAAAGGTTATATGAAATTCAACTTGATTTTTAAAGTTGGTTTAATATAATTTAAGTTTAAATGAGTTGTAAAACCAAGCAGATTATATTTAACAATTTAAGACAGCAACTGAACTTAAGTTTTTTAATTGAAAAAGTTGGATTTTTTTTTTCTCAAAAGTTTAAATTCCCTAAACGATATCATTCTACACAAATAGTTTTATTTCAGCTCTTCATTCCCATTATTTATTATATATATATTTGATAATTTGTCATTCAATAGCAGAGCATCTTGGAATCAAATAAGCCACAGTTCATCTGTAAATTCCATAAAAATTAAGATGAAAAGCTCAAATTGGGAATAGTTAAACTCTAAATGTTTGAGCAATAGTTTCAAATTTCATTCAAATTTTTAAAAAAAAGAAAAGAAAAGAAAAAAAATCGTCCATCGCTTCTTCCAAAATGTCTGACAAAATAGGATTATACTGCAGGCAGAGTTGAAACGGTGTGTTCCATCTGTACCCCGCACATTTCTCTACATTGCATAGTAACACTATGATTAAGTTTATTATGAAATATGTCAATTTTTAGGACACAGATTAATGAACACAAACATCTAAGTTCAATTTTACAGTGATAAAAGCAGAAGAAGCATCATGTTTGTCACGTTTTGTAGCAGCCAGGAAATGAGGAGACAAGGAACTTTTCCAAAACATAGACTTTTATTCATCCAAACGCTAGAACACAGGAGTCGCAGGAGATACGGAACACAGGAATGCCGAATAACAGCTGACACAGGGAACACAAGGCTTATAAACAGAGGAGTAAACTAGATAATGAATGACACACACCAGGAACTGATGAACTAATAAACCAAAACAAGGACAGGAACAAACCAAATATGGGCACGAGAGGAGGGGAAACAAGACACAGGAAGACAGGACTGACAATGTTAAAGACAGTGTGAATGAAATTCTTACCCCTTTAAATAAACTTTCATTTTCTTTATCCTTTAAAATTTCCTGACTATACATTATTGTTGTGTTAACGAAGTATAACACTTTGTTGAACAGATATACAATAAATATAAATAGAGAAAGATGTCCTTTTTTAATGAAAGGGGTGTTTAAAACCGACATTAAACCTTATAAAGTAAATAAACTCTACTTGTGTAATGTGGATACAGTATCACCTACTGGTCAAAATCATTGCTTGATTCATTATAAGTTTTAATACCATAGCGATTGACAAAGTTGATCTAATATTAATCAAAACTGATTAAACTCCTCCGTAGATCAGATCAAGAAATGATGCACACTAAACAGAATCCAGAATAATTTCATTTAATTTCAACTCAGAAACTGTATTGCATCTGTAATATTCATAGAGTCAGAATGACTCAAGTGATCTGGAGTAAAAGCCTGAGGCATGTAAAGCTTTTTTATACGTCTAACAAGAAACTCTCCAGTGTGAGTTTGTCCAGTGTGAAACCACATTGACCTTCACAAGTGGTGCATTATGATGAGATCAACAGTTTGTTTAACACTTTCTGATCACACTTCAGCTGTTATATCCCACAACACACGCACACACCGTCAGAGATATAAAACAGCAACTCTCTTGGAAGAGTTGTTGTCTGACAGTGACTTTTCTGTAACTGACTTTTCTGATCTTCTTCTCTCATTGTTGCTCCTGATAAATATTGAAAACACAGAATCTGACAAAAAGAGACAGTGTTCTCGGGTAAGTTTGGGATTAATGTAAAAGTAAATACAACACTTCCATTAGTTAACATCACAGGTTAAATTGCACTGTATTTTTTTTTTTTTTTTTGTCTTTCAGCATCTGCTCTTCACTGGATCTACTAGATCATCTGAGGGATTTGACTGAATCAAGATGCTGCTGATCATTGAAGCACTTCTTCTCATTTTAGCTGCTCTAGGACAGGTAAGCTTGAGTTCTAGTATGAATATTACAGACATTCATACTGATGATTGATTATTATGATTCCTGTTGCTGCAGGATCACAGAGTTGCAGCTGGTGCAAGAAAGATATATCCACTGGATATGGCACCGCATTCAGTTGATGATCGATATGAGGGCTGTACAGAGAAAATGGCAGACTTGGTGAAAACAAAATATCTGAAGACGGAAATCAATAACTCAGTTGAATTTAATAACACTTGGCACGATGGTGAAAATAAAGCCAAGAATCCAGAGGATCATTTGAAACGGATTCATTCAGTCGCCATTTATGTGTACACTAACAACAATTCTAATGTGTATCGTCATTTCAATAATGCTGTTCGTAGTGAGAGACAAAAATACAAAGACAAGACATTCACATGGTATTCACTTCACTTTCTGTTAACAGATGCGATACAGATTCTGAAGAAAACACAAAATAAATGCTATTCAACTTATCGCGGTACTACAGTTGAATTTGACAAGGATGTTCTGAACAAAGAGGTCCGTTTCGGTTCATTTACATCCTCGTCTTTTGATCAAGCAGTAGCAAATAGTTTTGGACCTAGATCTTGTTTTGAAATCGAAACTTGTGAAGGTGTTTCTGTGATAAAATACTCTAAGTATCCTGACCAGAAAGAGGTGCTGATTCCTCCATATGAGAAGTTTAAAGTCACTGCTGTCAAGAACAAAGGTCAGAAAGGTGCGTGGTGTGACACCGTGTTCACTTTGAAAAGCACAGGAAGAGTAAGTTACCTGAACTGTGGTGTTGATGCAAAACTAGTTCAACACAGGGCCAGACTTTAAAAATATTAATTCATTGTGTTTCTTTAGATTGAAAGTAGCTTCAATTATAATATTTGATTGTTTGAATAATTCTGAAAAAATGTCCATCTTCAAAATGTTTTAAGTAAATCAGCAATTATGCCTGAATGCCTGACGCTTTATACTGTCATAAAAGTTAGCAATCGCCTAATTTTCCTGCTTTGTCTTCTTTTGATTAGGTTTAACAGTTTTTACTTTGTATGGGGAAACTGAATGGGTAAAAGATTGTATTTTAATTACATGAAGAAATTAAATAAAAGCACAGCTGAAAACACACTCTATATATTGTATATCTAATTCTTGTAATAAAACATCACACTTACAGTATTTACATTTTCATAAGTAGCATAAACAATGAAACATCAAGAATGATAATAGGGTAAAAAAAAGGGTAAAGATTCAAAAGAAATAAAATCCTTCCTCACACCATAGACTCAAATGAGGCGCTTTAGAAAATGATCAACCTCAAAGGGTCAAACTTAACATTATATGAGCAGTTTAATTTTCTATTCATCAAATTCTGCAACTTAAAGTAAATAAAGTGTAAACTTTGCTGTGGTCTTGTTATCAACACTTGTCTTCTTACTGCTGACTGTGCACCAGATTCCCTTAAAAAAAATGGCACAAAAGTTTTTGTTTGGTTACAGCACCAACCACTGTTCAAAGTGTAGGACTATACATTAGGCTACTTCTGACATTTAAATGAGTAACAACCCCACTACACTTTTATTTGTTAGCCTCTCTCTCTTTCTTTTAGTAGCAGAAATTTAAATGTGAGATTCTGGAAAAGAGATCTAAATTTTGCGGGAATGGTCGGGTCGGGAAGAAAATTATTCTAAGCGAACTGCGGGTGAACAAAGAGTGAATAGGCCTATATAGCGGGACTATATAGGACTAAAAAAATAGTCCCGCGCAGACCTCTACCCCCCCATAAAATAAATAAATAAAATTATGTCATCATTTACTCACCCTCAAGCTGTTCCGAACCTGTATGAATTCTTAGCTTCAGTTGAATACAAAAGATGATATTTGAAATAATGTGGGTAACTAAACAATTGCTGGTAGCCATTGACTTCCATAGTATGGAAGTGTCAAAATGGCAATTTTCCAGGGCCAAATGCAGGGGGTAAAAAATTACAGCATAATTCAGAAAGATGGCAGCATAATTATGCTATTTTAACACAGAGATTGGTAGGTCGATGTGCCGATGATGACCATTCAAAAATGGGGAAAGAGAACTTTAAGTTTTTTATCCAAAGTTTGCAGGCCTGTAACTCAAAAAGTATTAAAGATATCTTAATGCCCTTTTAGATTTTGGGTCTCAACAAACTTTCCTTTTGAAGTCTTCGTTTTTAAGGCCCTATATTGTTCAGTTCCAGAGATACTGGAATTTCAATATGGAGTAAATCGTTAAATTGTACACATTTTCAGTGGTCAAAAACCAAATGTTGGTCTTTTTGCGAAAATATGATGCTTCTTTTCTTTTAAAGAGGAATGTCTGAAGAACAAATAATGTTGAAACTAGAAATGTATCTTGTTTCCTTCTGTCAAAACAACTGCATTGAACATACCTGTCTAAGTGCCATAAATATTATTTTTCAAAAGTTTGCGTGCCTATAACTCAAGAAGTATTAAATATATCGCCATATGATTTTAGATTCTATTTCTTAAACTTTTCTACATTATTCAGTCCCAGAGATATATTTTTGCAAAGTGACCCACATTTGGTTTTTGACCACTGAAAATGCGTACATTTTAATGATTTACCCCTGGAGCCACATTGAGATCCCAATATCTCTGGAACAAATCCATATAGGGCCTTAAAAATTAAGAAGCCAAAAGAAAAGTTTGTTAAGACCCAAAATCTAAAAGGGCATTAAGATGTATTTAATACTTCTTGAGTTACAGGCATGCAAACCTTGGAGATAAAACTTGAAAAGTGCTCTTTTCCCGTTTTTGAATGGTCACCATTGGTTGCTAAAGTCAACAGATTTTATATAGTCCTACCAATCTCTGTGTAAAAGTAACATTATGATGCTGCCATCTTTCTGAAGTCATTTTTATCCCCCTGAAATTTGGCTCTGAATCTCATGGCTCTGAAAATTGCCATTTTGACCCTCCTCTACAAAAAAAATAAATGAATAAGTTAAGTTAAGTCGTGACGTATTGTCAAGTATGGTGACCCATACTCGAAATGGTGCTCTGCATTTAACCCATCCAAGTGCACACACACAGCAGTGAGTAGTGAACAAGTGCACACACACAGTGAACACACACCCGGAGCAGTGGGCAGCCTTGCTCCAGCGCCCGGGGTGCAATTAGGGGTTCGGTGCCTTGCTCAAGGGCACCTTAGTCATGGTATCGAAGGTGGAGAGAGTGCTGTTCATTCACAATCCCCACCTTCAATTCCTGCCAGCACAAGAATTGAACCAGCAACCTTCAGGTTACAAGCCCGACTCCCTAACCATTGGGCCACGACTACCCAATGGTAGTATATATTAATAAATATTCATCCATGACATTTAATATTTTGGCTTTCAACACTAAACAGGTTTATCTTTCTTCAGAAAAAAAAAAAGCAAAATCAAACATTTGAGTCGGGGAAGTTTCTGAAATTTGTTTGATTTGACACAGAATGACCCATTTGTAACTTAAATCTTTAGTCTAAACTGCTCGAATTACAACTACTACAACTACCAACGAGGCAAACTTACAGTTTTTCCAGTGTGAAGCCAAACATAGACCAAGTGTTGCATTATGATGAACTCAACAGTTAAAAGTTGAGCTAAAAGTACACACACACACACACACACACACACCATTATTAGTGAAATAAAAAGCAACTTCAACAAAATAACAATTGTAATAATCAATATAGGCTGGTTAAATAAAATTATTAGAATGTATGAATTGCTGAGATATTAAGCATGGATATAAAATAAAAGGGAAACAAATGCTTGTTTCAAATCCAAATGAAACAATTATAATAAAACCTAAATATATCTGACAGGATTATGGCATCAATGGTATATGAGGAGACCTGAAAGAACTTTGGGGGAAATTGTCTCAAGTTATGAAATTGTAGTTTTTGAAATTTGCAATAGCCTAATTGTATTTCCCAAATTTGTTTCAAGTTGATTCGGAATACTAGCTCTACAAGAAGAACTTAATAGGGGAACATTTAATCAAAAATAAAACATCTGAACTTGCGATACATTTTTTGTGATACCTGAAACCTGAAATTTTGTCTGCATCAGCAATCCACTGATCTTTATTGCAAATCATTCTGTTCTAAAATCACATGCATCACGAACTGGGCCTCTGGCTCCCCTTATCAGCACCACAGGGCACAATTACCTGAATACTAACTTTTCCTCCACAGAATGGCTACAACCATCTCTGTTGTTTTATTTGTCCACAGCACAGCACATTGTTCACATTTACAAAGGTAATCACCCCATCACATATTTTTCAAAGTTGACCTGTATCATAAAAGAATGGTTATTCAGGCAGTTTTTCAGGCAATTATTTTTATGTAGATGTAAAGACTTCAAAACAGGTATTTTTTTACTTACTTTTCGTAAGCCTTGTTAGGCCAACTGTTCCCTTGTTCCATGCAGAATTACACCTGTTGTGTAATGACTCAGCTTGTACAGGTGAGTAGCTGAACCCTTTATATTGAGAATGTTCCAGATGCAACAGTCTATTGCCTGAATAAATCAGCACAGAGAAAGATATCAATATTTAAACTGAAATGACTTTAATCTTACATTAAATTAAATTCTATCTGTTTTCTATTTATTTATTATAGAATAAAAAATTAAAAAAAACCTTGCTACGTGTACTGCGAGCTAACTGAGACTTGTTATAGCACTTGCATATCATTGCTCTTTTGTTGATTTTGATTGCTTCCATTGTCCTCGTTTGTAAGTCGCTTTGGATAAAAGCATCTGCTCAATGACTAAATGTAAACGTAATGTAACGCAGTGTTCGAATAGAGGGGGGGAGGGGGGTTTCCCGGACCTCCCATAAACATTAAGGGACCCCCCATAACACCCAAAAAATAGTTAAGTTGTGGGTTTGGATATATATTTAGACTTTTTCAAAGACAACTTTTTGTAAAGGTTTAGATTTTTATTTTTTTTGGTTTGAAATGTTGATTTAAAGGGTCAGTTTTTGAATTATTATTACTACAGTCAAACCTGAACACAGAGAAAGCATTTTGTTACAAAAAATATTACAATTCTATTAAAAGTAAAAAAAAAAAAGAACAGGAATGTTTTATCAGAGTTTAATCCTTCTGGGTCTGATCTGATTTCAACCTCTTATTTCAGTTTTCTGAGTTGTTATGGCTATATGGTTATAACCATACCAATTAATTTGAATGTGTGTGTGTATGTTTTGCACTTTTGATGTTTCAGCGTCTAACCACTTCCTTGC